>NW_012118977.1:1218659-1272171 GCF_000951035.1 Colobus angolensis palliatus | reverse complement strand
TTTTGTCTCAAAAAAAAAAAAAAAAAAAAAACCAAAACAAAAAGAGAGGGAGAGAGAAAGAGATTGGAGAGGTAGAGTCAGTTCTGGAAGGTCTTGTCAGCACATGAGAACAATGGGAAGGCACGGAATGTTTCTAAACACCATAATAACACTATTAATGCTGTTGTTATAATCGAGCTTCTGTGGAGGATAGTATGGGCAGCAAAAAAAGTGGGTGAAGTATGGGGCTAGGGAGTTCAGGTATGTCATTTCAACAGTAAAGGGGAGAGATGATGGTGACTTGGCCTAGGATGGTGATATTGAAGAGAGAAGTGCAGACATTCAATTTCAGGGAGATTTAGGAGGTTTCATTGACAAGGCTTGGAGATATATATATATATCCAAATCCACAGATGAGATTACAGATGAGAAATCCCACCTTCTCATCTGTAAAATGAGGATGATAATAGCACTTACGTCATAGGGTTCTTGTGATGATTAAGTGAATTAATGCATGTATAGTGCTTAGGGCATTCATGCAATATAACATGTGTCTCAGAAAAGAAAAAGAATTTGACTAGCAATGCCTCTTAATATATAACACCTGCTTCACCTAACTCACGGATATGTGGTAAGAATAAAATTCCATCTGACAAACATTTACTGGTTGTACAATATGTATATACTCAGTGCTGGCTGGGTTCCAGAGATTCAGATGAGAAGACCTTCCTTTTAAGGTAAGGAGAAGTGGGGCAAAGACATGGTCAATAAGTAAAACACCCAGGGGTCATGAACAGTGCTATGTCAGAGTGGCCAGCTCTGGACTTCTATATTTTTCTTTGGATGAGGAAATATGTCTGAAATCCCCAAGATTTCTCAGAAGTGTTGATTCTTGAGCTGGACCTTAAAACTTTAAAGGTTTTGTCAGATAAGCAATGAGGGAAGGGCATTCTAGGAAGAGAGAACAGCATATGCACTCATGGAGCCAGAGCTGCCTAATACATTCGTAAATTTCACATGATGGGATGAAGTGGACATTAATGCCCATCTCTCCCCAGCCTGGGACTCATTCAAGCCATCATTGATTGATTGGCAAACCTAATGATCTTTGCTGAATGATTAGGCCAAATGATGTGGTTTCACTGAAACCTCTCAGCTGGTGACCTGGCTCTCATTTTGTTCAGTGGGATGTTTGAACTGGAGGAGAGATAGGGAGAAACAGTTAACTTCAACTGGAGAGCAGTTTTGAGATAAAGGGGCTGGGGGTAGAGATACATTTAACAATTATTAAAGGGAAAGGAACTTTGAAGAAATGTTATAAAAGGCACTTTAAAGGCACATTTGGCTAAGGATGTATAGTACAATTCCCATCCACAGTCTTCTCCACAGACCTTCAGCAAAATTTTACTTCATTGTCCAAATGCTATAGGGAGTAGATTTGTGTGTCTATGTATTTGTGTGTATGTTTGTATTAGCATGTATGTGTTTGGAGTAAGGTAATACATTAAATTTGACTGTAATGAAATGGCAACCTAGCCAACAAGGTCCATGTACCTTTGAGTCACAGATTAAACAGCTCAGTATTGTTATAATATAGGCAGTGTTAGTATATGAAAATATGGAAGCAGTCAAGGCTATTGTGAATGGCTTTGAACATCAAACCAAGAACTTCAACTTGAGCACCCAAAATTAAAAACTTGACAAGCATACAGGACTAACGTTGTATGGTGGACCAAAGAAGGAGAACTACAGTCCTTTGGTAAAGGTGACTAAGTGTCCTCACATGCCCTCAAGAGGACCTGCCAACACGGGTGTGATTGTGGAATGAGAGAAAAAGGGGAGAAATTGGTGCAGTTTCAAGATAAATAGTATCGCTTTAAAAAAAATAACAACCACAACACAATCCTGACATGATATCTCTATGTGGTGTTGCCATGGAAAGAGCTATTTTCACTGGATGTGAGAACAGGAAGCCATATAAAACAGAGAAATGGCCAGAATGCAAGCTTGAAATATCCCTGGGCTGCCCCAACTTAGCAGCATTTTCTAAACAGGGCAGTTTCTTTGTGTTTAGATGATAGGAATGAGAAAAATGAAAGGTCCCAATGATCTATTCCTTCCATTTTCCCATTGAAAGAGAAAGTATGCCTAAAATCCATGGAATGGGGGAGATATTCCAAGTAAATGACAATTTGCTGAATGAAGAATGATCCCTAATGGTGAGTCTGTGACCTTATGTCCATCACTGACTTCCCTTTCCAACTCCACCACCATCTTTAAATGATGTAGCATATCTCATTGCCCTCTTGTTAAATGTATGCATTAAAAGTATTTAAACAGTTGTGGTTGACTTTTTAATGGATATTTTAAGGGGCATGTTAAGGAACTCCGGTAAGATCCAAAAGATTAATGAGGACATACATATCTTTCCAACAAAAACATGTTTTTAAAAAGTAGCACATTTATAATGTTGGAAAAAAAAATAAAGCATAGTCAGAATTTGGAATGAGATGCTGGAGCCACCTTAGGTTTCTGATAAAATGATTAGTCCCGAGTGAGTGGTGAAGTTTTGGGTTGGAACAGGAATTTGTAGAGTCTTGGGACTTGGAGCTGAGGGCTCCTGTTGAATGCACCAGAAACCAGGGAAGCAAATAATATTTTGTTATCATGTATGGCTCCCCTGTGGCCCTGTGGTCATGACCTTAAGGTTGACACAGTCCCTGAGGTTGAAGAAGGGAAGGATTGGCAGTTTTAGGCAGCAAAAAGCTAAGGCATTAAGTCTTGTGTTTTCTGAGCAATATGTGGGGAAACAAACCTCAGTGTGAGAAGTGAACGTGAAGACACACCCATTCCAGAGAGAGACTCAGATACCAACCAAATGTTAGTTTCCTGCCAGTTTTGAGTAATTGCTCCTAGTAACCTCTTGATTCCACATATTAATAAACACTGGGAAGGGCAAAGTGCATAGACTAGAACTTGACTGAAAACAATTCGGTTTGGTATGGGAATGTGGGATGTGATTATTTTCTCATGGATGACATTTCTTCTTAAATTTTTGCTTGTGACACGAGCCGCATGGGTTTGCTTTTTCTGGGTAGCTGCAAGTCAGGAAAAGGAGTAGAGAAGCCACTTGAATTCCTGGGAAATGTTGTAATGACATCCAATTTAATTCGACACATATTTATTGAGTACCTACTATGATCCCCCAAAAATGCAAGGCATGATAATGTAAAGAGAAGCAGCAAGTAATCCCTTCTTGAAGAACTCACAGCCTATTGGTACAGATACATCCAGAAATGACTATGATTGATGCTAGAATCCTAAAACAATAATGTGAGGTGCCAGGACTGGGTATTTTATATACATTTGATCTCATTTAGTTCTCAAAGAAATTTGATGTTAGTACTGTCAAGATTCTCATTTTTCAGATGAGAAAACTGAGGCTACGAGAGCTAAACATGTTTCTGAGCATCCATAGCTAGTAAGTGTTGGAGCCAAAATTTGAACATAGGTCTATCAGACTTCAGGGCCTGGGTTATTTCTGTTATATTCTGCCTTGGACTGAGCTGGGGATCCAGGCAAGCTACAGAAAGAAAGTAACATTGGCCCTGAAGAATGAATGGGATCCATCAGGTAGTCCTTTGGTGTGAGGGTGAGTAAGGGCATGGATTTCTGGTAGATGGAACAGCCAATGAAAGAGTTTGGAGCCTATGCAAGGAATCTGCTATGGGCTCAGTGTTAGCAAGAAGGGACCAGAGAAAATTAATTTTTTCAACAAATATTTGAGTGCCAGTCACTGGGGAGGCACTGGCCATCTACTAGTGACCAACACAGGACCAGCATCTGCCCTTAAGGAGCCATCTTGAGCCATAAAGTAAATGAGTCTAGGAACATGCCAATAAACCAAGTACATATCAGTCAAGAATATGCTGAGAAAACAAATAGTGTCCTGTGAAGCAGATCATGGAGTCAGGCCTGTCTGATAAGGTGATATTTGAGCTGAGATGTGAAGACAGAAGATGAGTCAGCCCTGCGAAGATCACAGAGAAGGGCATTCCAGGTGGGGAGACCAGCAAGGGCAAAGGCCTATGTGGGGATGCTGGGCCACAGAATACATCCTGATGATATGTGGCATGGTTTCTCATGTTTGTAATGTGATCATTCCAGGGGGACGTGATGTTTGATGCCTCCTATAGGCTCATTCAAGAGGAACCCATTTTGGAAATTCTTCTGAAATGAGTGCAGTAGTTGTGGGTTCTGAATTATCTGAAAACCACTCACGTGTTCAGTTCAGCTCCTTTTCCAAACAGACAGGCTTCCTGGCACGCTACTTTGGCTGCGCGTCATGACAACGTGCCTGCCATGTTTGTTCTGCTCTGGCCAGGTCCCCACCCCTTCCCATCTGAACAAAACTGCCAAAGAGCAAATTGCCACTTTTTAACCAAATGACACCAATTATGTTTCCCCTTTTCTTTCACTGTGGCTATGAAGAATAAAACATTAATCATCTCCTAAGTGGTCCTTTCCTAAACCTAAGTTAAAGGAAGTTTTTACTACTGACATCATCTCATGACTGTCAGCTCCCATTAATTAGATGTGAATGTCTTTCTCCATCCACCCACCAGGCTCTTGGTTTGGAATGATTCTCGGAAGGCATTTTTGCTGTTTACCAGAGAGAGGCGACTAGGAAATGTGTGGATTGCTTGGTTGTGTTCTATCTGCCAAAGAAAAACCAGGCAGGAGCTGTGAGGAAACAATGGAAAATGACAAAAAGCCAAGTCACATCTCTCTTCAGCCTCTCCTGTCTCCCTCACCCTGTGCCTGCTCTGCCTCCAGTTCACCTGCTCCTGAGTTCTAAGAAACCCTCTTCCTGCTTCCCCTGTCCGTGAGGGTCATGTGACCCCATGGCTGACCAATCAGCCCCCTCACAGCCCTAGTCCGTGTATCTGAACCAGGCCATTGAGCCATAGATCAGGAACTTGGGGTGGAAGTCTGGGGAAGAAAAGTACCCAACAACCCTTAGGGTTGCTGACCTGGGAGGCTGCTGTTGACGGCATTGATACCTGAAAACAGTATGTGGATTACTGGATCCTGCTAAACCTGACTCTGGTACAATCCTAGACTTCTCAATTACAGGATTCAGTAGGTATCATTTATTCTTCTCTGAAACAAGTTTGAATTTAGTTTCTATTTTCTTCAACTCAGAGAGTTGTGTTGAACATATGTCCATACCTGTCATGCTACCTTGCCTCTTGTAACCATCCCAGCTTGCTTGTTCCTTTCCTCATTCAGAAAAGATTTATTGAGCTCTTACTGAATGCCAGACAAATGACCCTTATCCATTTTTTTTAACCCCTACTTTTCCTGGCTGGGAGAGTCCCTAATTGTTCAATTTTGCCTTCTCCACAGAGCTGTGGGTCAGGCATGGTGAAAGTTTCTATATTCCCCACAGTGGATCCAGTTCAATCTATCCTCTTTATTTCCTTAACCAAAGTTTTACAAATTAGAAGGGGCATGTGACTAATTTCTGGCAAATGAGGTATAGGGGAAAATCTAATGGGGTGGGGCACTTTTGGGAATAAGAGTGGGGCAGATGAAGTCACTTTTCTTCTAATGAATATTATCTCTATGTGAGACACCAGGAACCATAGAAAGATGAAGGAAGAGAGAAAATGTAGGAAAAAAATCTGGTATTTGATGACATCATTGAGCTATGGAATTAACCAACTCTGGGTACTCTGGGCATAAAATCATAAATTCCCTTATTACTTAATATTTTGAATTGGTTTTTTTCTTGGTCACTACTGAAAGAGTTTTAGCAGATACAGATTCTCAGTAAACACTGCTGCATGAACTGGCCATGGCCTGCACCCCCAGGCAAATGATCTATTTCAGTCAAAAGGTCCAGGCAGGGTGCGGGTGTCATGCCCTATGTCTGCGTTTGTGCTGTGTGAGCTTGGACACTCAGGTGACTGGGTTCCAGGGAACTCAGTGGTAAAATCCAATTTGAGAGGGGCAAGAGAGAATTGAAAAATCCATTTGTTAATTTGCATTTGAACTCTAGCTCCTGTCTAAACCTTCTGTCCCTGTAGATAACCCATCATTGGAAGCCAGTGATAACTAGAAGGTGACTGGGTGAGTCTGGAGCTGGAGCCAGGATGAGGGCACTTAGGCCTCTTAGAGTGGCTCACGTCACCCAGCCACAAAGGACTGAGGTCTCCATCTCCAGCATCAGAATGTACATATCAAGGGCCTGCAGTTCCCCAGTCTTTCCTTGTCCTCTCTTTCCTCCAAGTCATTGTGTGTGCCATTCTGTCTGTCCAGGACTCTTTCCACAGCCAGCTTTATTTACCCAGCTGACTTATGTTTGTCTTTCAAATAGCAGTTTGTGGCATCTCCTCCAAGAAGACTTTGTTGACTGTATCCTCTCTCCTCTGGAGCTGTATCCTACCCCCCTCTCAGTTCCTTCGAAATGAAACCTTAGTGTTTCATTTCTCCCATTCAACTGCAATTGTCTGTTGACTGTCTGTCCCCTTCTCAACTGTGAGCTCCTGGAAGGCAGTGACTGTCTGTCTTGGTTCCTGCTGTGTCCCTGATTCCTAGGGTTTTGTCTGTCATGATATGAGCAGTACATGTTTGCTGAATATACAATGATGAATGACCATGAAGATATTCACAGAAGCCCCACCTCCAACTCCAAGCTCTTACGTAGGCGGGTATTTTCAGTGACCACTTATGACTGTGTTTTTGTGGGTCACTTGCTGAATAGTCATCCATCTAAAGTTTTCATTCCTTCTGGAGTCGAATTGCTTAAATTCCCTTAGTTGGTAACTTCCAGCTACTCCCAGTTAATCTAGGGAGTCTGGTTTGGATTCAGACAGACCTGTGTTTAAGAGCCCACTTTGGTCACTTACAGGGTGAACCTGGGTGATTTTCTTAAAGCCCACAAGCTTTAGTTTCACCATCTGTAAAATGGGGCTGATGCTGACAACCCTATCTCACAAGGAGATTATGAGAATTAAATGAAAAGATGCACATAAAATGCTTCACATAGCATCCCCCAAAACACCAAATATTCAATTAACATTCTCAGTTGTTATTATGGTGATACTTTGTGCCAGTCCTTAGGAATGGGGCTGGAGAGATGGGTATTTCTCCTAGAATGGTAGAAAGCTAACATTTTATGCCCTTTATCACAGAGGAAGAAAGAATGCAGGGCTTCCACCTTGCATTTCC
The DNA here is from genome assembly GCF_000951035.1 of Colobus angolensis palliatus. NCBI lineage: Eukaryota > Metazoa > Chordata > Mammalia > Primates > Cercopithecidae > Colobus > Colobus angolensis. The sequence continues at coordinate 1,264,956 of NW_012118977.1, read as the reverse complement.
AATAATTATGGTTTTCTATAAATAGTTTCTTTTTAAAAAACAAAATGTAAGAATGTTTGAGTCCAGCCCAAGAATGTATGTTATGTTCTTTAAAAAGGAAATATCAACAGAGTTTTGGGTGGCAACCAGTCTCATGTCGATCTTTCAAATAAAGCAAAGATGGAAAATATTTACAAAGGATCTTATCCTAGGGAAGCTAATTCTAAGTTTCCTTCTAATTCTGAGGACAAGGGGGTCAAATCATTTTATGTAGCAAGACTTTTGGAATGAGCATTGTAAAAGTTGAAAGAACACAGCTGCTGTCTGTGGAGGATGGTGTGGGTGGCCTTGGAGAGGCAGCCAGGGCGGTGGGAAGCCAAGGTCTGGACTTTACCTCTCCTTGCATAGGTTGACATCTCTGAATCTCAGTTTGCCTGTCTGTGAAATGAGCATTATGGAAGGTAGCTGGCTAACAAGAGAGATGTGAGGACTGAGTATAAAAAACACATTTTCCACAGCATCTGGCACATAGCAGGTCTTCATAGATGTTGGTGTTTTTTTTCTCTCTCCTCTTCCACCTCTTTGTCCTCCTCGTCTTCTTTAAAAACTACTTCATTAACTACTATTATGACTTCTTCTATCACTATTACTACTACTTCTAGTATTACAATTTCATCTATTAACTATTTTCATTTCTTTTACTACTAATTCTATTTTCACTGCTGCTACTACAACTATGTCTATTACTGTGACTACCACAATTACTACTGTGATTTCTTCTGTAAGTTCTACTTCTTCTGCCACTGCTGTTACTACTTATATCTTCTTTTTCTTTTCCTCCTCTTCCTCCTTTTCTTCTCCTCCTCTTTCTCTTCTTCTTCTACTACTACAGTAACTTCTACTGCTGTTTATATTAATGTTGCTAATCCTCCTCCTACCACTACTTCTATTACTACGGCTACTAGACTGCTACTGCTTCTATTATTACTTCTTTTCTGTTACTATTGTTTCTTCTATTACAGCTACTACTTCTGTTATTACTACTACTGGTACTTCCACGGCTTCTACTACCACTACCACCTGGGTTAATCCAATCAGTTCATTTTATGAGTGGGATAAAGAACCCACCCAAGATCAGAATTTCCAAGAGTTAGAAATGGGACCAGAAATTAGGTCCCCTAACTCATAGCCTCATGTTCTTTTCATTCCTCCATAATCTAGCCCTGCTGGACTATATGTTACAATAGTAATTTATGATCATGGAAACTGAAAACAATTGACTAATTAAGTATAAGTCTCAAGGGTACACTTACTGGCTGTAAGTGTAGACAAATACTTCACTTTTCTCACCTGCAAAATGGAGATTATAAATTGCTTATTTATCCGGTTGTTGTGAGGACTATGTGGGTCAATACAGGCCAAGTGCTTACACTAGATACTGTCGTGCTTCTAACCAATGGGAAACTGACTTGTCCTTGTCCCCCTTCCCAGCCCTCTGCAACCATTTGTCTTTTTGATTCTCTCTCCTCCCTGCAAAAGGAAAGAGTATCTCAGCCGTTGCCTAGGCAAGTGTCAGACTGGATGACCAGATGATGTAGTTCCCTTACTTGTAGGCACCACTGACGAACAACTCCAACCATCTCTCTGTCTCTGTCTGTCTTTCCCTCCCTGTCTTCTTCCTTTCCCTCTCTCCATCTTCCTCCCTCTTTCCTTCCTTCCCTCTTCTCCAACACCCCCTTAGTCTCCTGCCCTCGTGGTGGTGTGGCTGGGGCTGGAGCTGGGACTGCTGGCCAGGGATGGCTGCATCTCCATAGGTGCTGTTGGGGTCCTTGATGCCTTGGAGTCAGTAGAGATCAAGAGCAGACACTGGAGTCTGCTCAGGCTCAAATCCTGCTCTGGCAGTAACATCTTCATGGCCTTCAGAAAGTGGTTTAACCTCTGTGAGTCTCGGCTTCCACATCTCTTGTGAGGACTAAGTAACTTAATATATTAAAATCTCTTAGTCCAAGGCCTGGCACATTTTAAGTGCTAAGTCAGAGAAAGTGCTCCTTCACATCCTCTCTGTGTGTGTATTATGAGAGTGAGTGTGTGTGTGTGTGTGTGTGTGTGTGTGTGTGTGTGTATGAGAGAGAGAGATGACATGCCAGGCATTCTCTGTTTATGTTTTGTGATGATGGCAGAAGAGGAACAAAAACCTAAGTGGAAGTCTGGATGGGGCCTACTGGAACAGTTTCTTCCAGCCCTGAGACTGTGGAACGTGATTAGAGACCTTCTTCCTGGTCTGCCTCCACCTCCCCTTCTGTAAAGCCAGACCAGAGTGGAGCAAAGAACCTCAGGGTGTGGGGGCAGCAGTGACTTTTGGGTTCCAGGCCTGACTGTGAACAGCTCTGGGTCACCATGGACACATTGAGAAGGAGAGGAAGTACCACGCAGTGGCTTTGGAAGGGCTTGAGAGGTTACTGACTCTGGACTTCTCACATCACAAAGGAAAAAGTGAAGTCCAGGGGAGGGGGGTTAATGACCTAAGGCCAGTAAGAGGGATAATGACTCAAATTGGTGGGTGAGAATGCAGACTCCAGAGCCAGCCTGCCGGAATTTGGGTCCTGCTGTGTTGTATCCTAGCTGTGGGACTCTAGGCCCATTGTTCGGCCTCAGCGTACCTTGGTTTCCTGTCTATAATGATGGAACTTAATTTATTGGGTTGGATGAGCATTAGAATTTACGTGTGTAAAGTATACGGAAGAGTACCTGGGCATTGTTAGTATCATATAATTGTTCACTATTACAATTGCTATTAATTGTGGTTATATCATCGGATCTCCACAGAATCCTTTTATTCTATTTGCTCAGCCTTGCCAAGCCACCTCCCATTGACCACACTGATACGGATTGGGCTTTCTGGAAGCAGACCCTGAGGTATTTATTAGTGCACACAATGTTTGTTGGTGATCAACACCAATGAAAGGGTGGGGAAGAAGAAGGGCTGGGCAGAGGAGAAGCTGAACTGTTATGCATGCTCCACAAAGATCTTCACCCCAGTGGAGGGCTTAGGAACCAGTACTGCCTGTTAGAGCTTTCTTCTGTGGTACAGAATGGCCAGGCCTTTATACCCTCACCTTGTTCAGTCACTGGATATAGGCTGCTCCCAGGAGGCCATGACCTTGTGTGGAATGGCTCTCTGCATCTGAGGCAGAGCCCAAAAAGCCAAGAGCTAGAGGTAGCAAATCCTTTCCTGAAGGAGGATCTGGAAAGTAGAGTTCTTGGCCTACTGGGACACATACATTTTGAATTTTTAGGTATGCATACTTTATTGATCATTTTAAGATGATAGCGTCTGAACTGTTTTCCAAGACTGGCCACAGAACGAAGAACACTCCCGAGCTGGAAGAGATCTTGCAGACCTTCTGTCAGCCCCTTCTTTACCAGCTGGGATTTTCAGGTTCACAGATGGATGAGACCGGCCTAAATAAGTCACTGAACTGGGAATAGAACAACTGAATTATGGATTTTGTTTCATTTTAAACAACTTAAATTTAGACATCTCATTGGGGCCAGTGGCTACTGTGTTGGACAGTTCCATAGCCTTAGAAGAGTGCATCCTCGATCTTACTTAAAGCCCCTAATGGCATTACCAGGCAGGCAACAGAGTTGAGGTCAGTTTTCTGCCCCTATTTAGGTGTCTTTTTAATATCCTTTGTTTGATTTCAGTCCACTCGAAGGACTTTGTTTGCAGATCTGTAAAGATTACTTACTTCCTTTGCTCTTCTGTGCTGCTTGCAAACATCTAATTTTCTTATCTGCAGACTAGTAATCTCTTATATTTCATTCATAAGGCATTCATTTAAACCTTGCCTTTCAGCTGCTTGAATTTTCACAAGGAATTAGCAATTCAACTCTCCAGGGGTTGATACTTTGGGTTCTCTTGTGCCATTCCCCATCTCATTTTTGTGACTACCCATCATAATTCTTCCTCTATGAATAATCTCTTCCTGCCTGGATGAGGTGGCAGCCTCTCTAGCCATCCACAGAGATGAAGTCTGATAGTCGCTGTTGGAGGTGATTTTGCTGTTTGTGTTATCAGTGATTAGAAAGTGTCAACCTGTTATTAATAATCAGAAAGCATCAACTTGTTTGGTTCTGTCTTAGAGCCTTACATCTCTAGTTCTGCTTGTGGAGGTCTAATTCTGGATACAAGATGGCTGGAGCATTTCCTTGTCACTGCATCTAAATAAGAGCAGGACTTCTATCTCTCACCTTTTTATATAGTGAGGGGAGAACAGGAAACCCAGGCAGGAGAGTTCATATGATTATAGTGGTTTGCTATTGCTTTTGACTGCACAGCAATTCTCCCACTTTTTTTTGGCAATAGCACCTTATCTTAGGTCACGTTCCCCCAAAGCACATCCTGAGTGGAGATTTGGGTAAATATGAGCTATTAAGAGAGTGTTGCTGGAAGAAACTGGTAAGGCAGTGAAGAAGTAGGGCTGAGGCGAGGGAGATGCTGACCAAGGGTGCCATTTAAGCACAGTCCCAGCCTCAGCCCCATCCTGTGGGAGCTCTGGAGTGTGAATGACACCTGACTTGAGGCAAGAGAGCTGGGTTTTCCTATTACCCTACTATGAGTCTCCCATGTGGATGCAAACACCCAGGCACTCCCAGCTCTCTGAACTTGCCAATGCCTCCAGCAACCCAGGACTATTCTTTGAAGAACATTGGTGTTAGTTTCTGGTAGAGACAAAGCTGTGGGAGGGGAATAGAGAAATGGTCAAAGGGATTCCAGGGAATCTGGGTGGAGTGGGAAGAAGATGTGACCACTACATACCTCAGTTTTCCATTGAGGAAATGCCTCTTCTGTGTTCCTTTTGGACTCATCAGTCAGGATCAGGGGTTCCCAACTTTGACACTACTGACATTTGGGGGAGATTCTTTGTTGCTGGGGGATGCCCTGTGAGCTGTAGGGTATTTAGCAGCATCCTTGGTTGTGAAATCCACTGATGCCCTCTGGTTGTGACAACCAACAATGTCCTCAGACAATGCCAAGTGTCTCCTAGGGGGCAAAATGGCCCCTGAATCACAACCACTGGTTAAGATGAAATGCCAGAGAATGGACGTGTGACCCAAGCTGGAATAATCAGGCTCTCCCTCCTTGGAATTTAGCTCTTGAGCTGAGGGATATCCTAAAGTGACTGGGCAGGAGTTCGTGCTATGTAGATGCTCACAGATGCTCTGGTTTCTGGATTCTTGAATCTTTCTTTTCCTTTTAGTTTTCCTTTGATTCTATTATATGTCGCTCCAATACCTTTCAACAAATTCTTTCTATGCTTAACTTGAATCAATCTCTGGTTGCCTACTATAAAATATTCTTAATGAACACAACGATTAAACTGTTACATTTTATGACTTGATAACTCTAATCTCAGAACATATAGATATCTATAGACATAGAATGGAATGGAGAAATCAGCTTGACCACAATCACTTCTCCTTGTTTCTAATCTTCCACTTTCTATTTCTCACCTTCACATGCATTTGCTTGACATTTTTCCTGGCCGCGCAGAGTATGCAAGACAGTCAGCAATCTCCTCTTGAAGAAAGCCTCTTTCTTTGCTACTTCACCAAGCCTTAGTGATACGGTTTGTCTGTGTCCCCACCCAAATCTCATCTTGAATTGTAGCTCCCATAATTCCCACGTGTCATGGGAGGGACTCAGTGGGAGTCATTGAATCATGGGGGCAGGTCTTTCCCATGCTATTCTCATGATAGTGAATAAGTCTCATGAGATCTGATGGTTTTATAAAGGGAAGTTCCCCTACACAAGCTCCCTTGTCTGCCACCATGTAAGATGTGACTTTGCTCCTCGTTTGCCTTCCACCATGATTGTGAGGCCTCCCCAGTCATGTGGAACTGGTTCAATTAAACCTCTTTCCTTTGTAAATTACCCAGTCTTGGGTATGTCTTTGTTAGCATCATGAGAACAGACTAATACACTTGGTGACAGAACAGTCTATTGCTTCAGGATACATCATCTTACTAGGAGACATATAACTGGATTTTTTTTTCCAGGGATTTATCTTTTCCATATCTCAGATACAGTTCTTCCTCCCCAAAAAAGGAGTTGTTAATGGTTTCTGGATTTGGACTGGATCCATTTTATTTCCCTGGAAAGCTATCTAATACTGGAATTATTCCACTCCTGGAAATGTATAGTGTGGACTATTTTTGATGTTGATGATGGCCCTACCAGGGATGTGTGCAGCTGAACATGTGAGCCCTCCAAGTCCTTCCCATCAAGCTCCTAATATGTCATTTTCTCTTAGTTACAGCATGTAGCTTTCTGAGTTTGCATGGGGCTTTCCTACTGCAAAACATTAGGGAAAAGCATTAATGGTAGGCTGGCAGTTTTCAGAAAAACTTATCAAATCCTTATGCTTAAATCATTAGGAGTCATTTTAGCCATTTGAGAATGTTCTTTGGGAATCTGCCATTTTAAAAATGTTTTCTTTCTTAAGGATTTAAGAATCATAGTCCTAATATTAACAATTACATAGTATCTCCTTTTTTCCCCCGTGGCTGCTAGGAAGCTCATAGTCAAATTCGTTGCTACTCATAGATTCTAAGTCATCTCTACTATTATGCTTCATATTTCCTTTCTCACTTTTTCCTTTTCCTGAATTTGCTATTCCTATTAATCTTATTATACTCCTTATTATAGGATCCTCCAAAGCTCTTCTGAGAAATACATAGGGTATACATGAACAAAAAATTTTTAGTTAATTGTTGCTCCTGTGAGGCTGATGCTTTTCTGCCAGGCATCACAGCTGTGGCAGTCCCTGACTCTACTGTTTTGCCACTTCTACGTCTTTGGGTTTAGCAGATGGACCAGGCCCAGGCACATAAGAGACACTCATTCAGTGCTTGATTATGTTTACTTTGTTTTGTTCATCTTTGCTTCTTTGGATTGGAAAAGGTCATGAACTGAGATACTTAGTTAAATTTAAAATGAAGGAAGGGGCACTTTACATAAGAATCATAAACTGGCAGCTTGGATGAGGGCTGTCACAGCCTGTGGAAGTGTTTCATTTACCTTTTTGTTTGGTCTGTTCAGTGTTTTAAGCGGCAACATAGCAAAGCAGAATTTACGCTTGATTGTAAAACAAGCACTGTAAGCCTATCGCCTTTCACTCCTTTGGATTTGACATTCTGTGTTACTTCCTTGCCCTTGTCGTTGTTTGCATTTGAGACACTTGCTTTGTGGTTATTAACCCATTTCACTAGGAGGTAATAAATTTATACCTCTAATTCAGAAATAGGTTCTGAATTAAAGGAAATGTCCAATATTGAAGCAATTCCAGATCCACCCTGAGTACCTATTTTGCTTTCTCTTTGTAAGCTCTGACATTAGATTTTTAATGAAAAACTGCCTAGTGCTGAAAGTCTAACTTTGACTGCATTAACCTCTGCAAGTGCATTACACCTTGACTTCTGAAAAGAGGCAACTTTCTAAGGGTGTATTTCAAGTGTCCTTAATATCCAAGACATAAAATGGCATCATATGTGTGTATGTGTTTGCATGTGCTTACTGTGTGTTGGGGGAGTGGACTGAATGTTCTCTAAGGCCCTTCCAGTGCTGGGGAGTTCCCATGAGACCTTGAAACAGCCTCTGTAGCTCTCTGGGCCTCAGTTTTCTTTTTTCTGAGAGCCTTTGACAGCATGGATGCCAAGTCTTTGCCAGTTATGAACTTTTGTAGAACTGTCATTGCCTTGGAATTTAATTAATCTTCAAAAAGGTACGGTCTATCAGGACAGTGAAAAGGCAACGGGATAAAATATTTACAAATATTTTACCTATTTAAAATACTTTATTTTAAATAGATTATTTAAAATTATTTAACTATAAAAATGTGTATAAATCACATATCTGATAAGGGGTTAGTATCAGGGACATATAACTAACTTACAACTCAACAACAAAAAAAGACAAATTACCCAATTAAAAAATGGTCAAAGTTCCTGAATAGATATTTCTCCATAGGAGATCCACAAATGGCCAGTAAGGGTGTGAACAGATGCCCGATGTTATTAGTCACTGAGGAAATAAAAATCAAAACCACAATGAGATGATACTTCACACTCACTGAGATGGTCATAATAAAAAAAGGAAAATCACAAGTGATGGTGAGTATGTGGAGAAACTGGAACCCTAATACATTGCTGACTAAAATGTAAAATGGTATAGCCTGCTGTGGAAAACAATTTGGCAATTCCTCAATAAGTTAAACACAAACTTATTATGTGACCTAGCAATTTCACTCCTAAGCATATACCCCCAAAGAATTGATAACAGATGTTCAAACAAAAACTTGCACACGATTGTTTATGACAGCACTATTAACAGTAGTCAAGAGGTAGAAATAACCTACATCTATCAACTGATAAGTGGATAAACGAAAGGTGATCTAGAATAAATGACTGGTTCATTTTACAACATGGATGAACCTTGAAAACATTATGCCAAGTGAAAGAAGCCATATACAAAAGGCCATATATTGTACGATTTCATTTATGTGGAATATCCAGAATAGACAAATTAATAGAGAGAAAAATCAGATTAATGGACACCAGAGACTGAGGGGAAGCGGGAATGGGGAGTGGCTACAATGAGTATGGAGTCTCCTTTTGGGGTGACAAACAATCCTGGGACTAGACAGTAGGGATGGTGGCACTGCATTGTGTACATATTAAATGCCCACTGAATTGTCTACTTTAAAATGGTTAAAATGGTAAATTTTATGTTGCATGTATTTTACCACATTCGTACACAAACCTTTTCCAGGTTACAATAAAGCATGGCCATTTTTGTTTCAATAGGATTTGTATAGATGGATACGGGTGTATTTTTAAGAATATATAGACTATTATGAGTTTAACACCACAGCTGCCCATAGTATGATCGGCAGATCAGCAGCATTTCCATCACCTGGGAGCTTGTTAGAAATGTAAGTTTTTGGATCCCTCCCCAAACCTAGTGAGTCAGATTTTCTGGAGGTGGGCTCAGCGATCTCTGCTTTAACAAGCTCTCCAGGCACTTCCTATGCACACCAATGCCAAGTTTGAGGAGTATTTCTTTACAATTCACTAGGCCGTTGGTTCTCAGCTTTCAGTGTGAGTGAGAATCAGCTGGAGAGTTTGTTACACAGGCAGGTTCTTGAGTCCAGAGACTATGATTCCTTACATGTGGATGATGTTCAGAAACCTGCATTTCAACAGGCATCAAATGCAGGTGGTCCAAGGACCAGTTTCTAAAATGCAGAAATAATGAAGAGAATTGATTTTTCAAACTTTATTGCTCATGAGTAAAAACTGGAAAGTTTACTAAAATTGCAGGTTTCTGGGACCTGCCTCAAGATGTTCTGCTTCAATAGGTCTAAGATGAAGCCTGAAAACTTACCTTTTAACCAATCACCTCAGTTAATTCTGAGGTCAAGAGACTACGTTTAAAAAACCACTGCCCCAGACATGAAGCTCTCTGAGGACAGAGGACAGCTTTCAAATGATCTTGCTAGACTAGAGCTATGGCCTCAGTCTGATAAAATGGAATTCACTGGAATGGTTTGCATGTTCAGGACTTGAGCCCAGATCAATTACATCAGTAAAAAGTCCAGAAGATGTGACCTACCTGCAGTTCACGTAAAAGATACAAAGCAAAAAGAATCCCTCTGTGGTTGTATTCAATGTTATATACTGAGAAAGCTAAGACAGACTTAGGCTTACTTAATAGAAGTGTTGTATCTAAATATTTGGCATTCAAACTGTACACAGAATATCTTTAATTCTAGATGTCACACACTGGAGTGGAAAGTGAAATTAACATTTATTGAGGTGACTACACATTTATCTTATTTATTAAACTATTTTATTCCATTGAATGCTCACATCCTGTGACATAATCTTTAAACGATTATACCCATTTTAAAGATAAGCAAAATTGAGGCTGCCATGAAGGAGAAGTAATTTGCCCACTGATTTTTTACTTTTCTCCAGAGTACCTTGACACCTCTTTTGCCACCAGCACCGAGAGCCTCTGTGCTGGGAGATGCCCAGTACAGTCAAAGGGGATTGGTTCCAGGGCCATTGCAGATACCAAAAACTGCTGCTGCTCAAGTCCTTTATGTAAAATAGCATATTTGCCTGTAACCTGGGTATGTTCTCCCGTGTACTTTAGATTACTTACAATACCTAATACAATGTAAATGCTACGTAGTTTCTATTTTATTTATTTAATGTATTTTACAATTTGTATTATTTGTACATTTTTTGGAGAATATTTTTGATGTGGTCGAATCCGCAGACGTGGAACTCGCACATATAGAGTGCTATAATCCCACTCTAGCAAAATGTCCCAATGCCCCACTGTAAGCCTTGTCGTATTGGGAGGTCACCCTTTGTAACATGGGAACCAAGCTGCACAGCTTCTGAATTCAATGTTTCCTCGTGGAACGATTCCAGCCCAGTGCCGGGATGACATACTGTTTGCTTTGCGTCTCTGGTATGTGCCTGGTGTAATATTTACCAATTGGTCCGCTCTGTCCACAAAGCGGCCGTGAGACTGTCTGTATTTGCTTCACTCAGTTTCCTGGCTGGGCCCGTTTCCCTGGCAACGGCCTTTCCTGTCAGCAGCCTTGAAGGAAGGTATAAAAGGGCACACTGTTAGGAATTGCTGGCTGGGGCCCAGTGGGATTAGGTTTTCCTCCTGGATCCTTAACAAGGAAAGAGGAGTAAGTTCTTCACTTAAGCGTTGTCATTTGCTTTTCCTGTGCCCTAAAAACTATCTTTTCAGCTTTGTGTGTTACATCAGCCAGGAAGGTTACCCTATGTGATCTGGTGGGAGTTGGGGACGTGGGGGAATGGGGGAGTAGGCATTTCCCCACAAAGGACTGTAATTGAATCCTGTGATGGTTTTGTAGTGCAATCATCTGATTTTGATTTGTTAATTATTTTCTCTTCTCTTAAATACCTCTCCCACATTTTCCTTCTCTGCTTTGTTCAGACCTAAACATTCCTGACTTAGGAAACTTAATGTCCCCCAGAGTGCCGTCCCCAACTACTGCTTTACCCCACCAGCCTGCACCCACTGCAGGTGTTCCTAAACCTGCAGCGGACTGAATTGCTCCTTTGCTCTGGAACTTCTGGTGACTCCCTGTTGCTACCAGATGAGCCCCAAGACCCCTATGATGGAATCCGATGCTCTCATGCTTGAGTGAGCCCAGCACTGCCCAGTGGAGATGATTGTCAGACGTATATATCATCTTAAATTTTCCAGCAGCCACACTAACAAAGCCAAAACAAATTAGTGAAATTAATTTTAATAATATATTTTATTTAGCTCAGTAGAACCCAAATATTATTTTAAAAGCCAAACAATGTAAAAACATTAATGAGGTATTTTACTTTATTTGTTCCCACTGAGTCTTGAAAATTGGTGTGTATTTTACATCCACAGCACATCTCAGTTCAGAGCAGCACATTGCAAGTGCTCAGGGGCCTGTGGCTCTGTATCTAGCCCTTGCCTACCCCTCCCACCTCTTCCTGCTCCACCTTCCCAAACCCGACAAGTTTCCCAGTCCCTCACATGCATGAAAATTTTTGCCATAGTGTGACCTTCTGCTGCCCTTTTGCTCCGTGCTGTGTTCTTGCACTCCTCGTTCCTGTTGCCTGGCTGCCCTTCTGTACTTAAACTTTTATTCATCTTTTAAACCCATGTTTAATGTATTTTTTTCCTTCCCTGTTTTATCCATCCGGTAGAACCTTGTGTGTATCTCAGATATAACACTAAGTGTGTTGTATTCTGATTATTCACTTAGAGGCCTCCTCTACCATAGGAAGCAATTGTAAAGGCAAGGGCATGTTTTGGTCACGTTTGTGACTCCTGGTAAATATTTGAATGAATGAACGAGGGAATGAGGGCATGGAAAACTACTTTGGTGCTGATGTTGGGATGTTCCAGTTTCTCTTCTGCTGGAACTTTCATGCTTCATCCCAAACTACTGTTGTCCCTCTACTTTTGGTGTTTCACTGGCAGAGTTTGAACTTAGTTGAGCTTTCTACGTGTCTTCATGTACTGTTTTTCTTTTTTCTATCTACATTCTCACCCACTTTCTGTAGCAGACAATACATACACTCAGATCTTTATCCAATGGCAAATGACATTGAGAAGCTAAATATGTTGATTTTAAGCCACACACAACACTCCCACTCTCCCACTCCCCCAAATGAAGTACAACCTATACAACAAATGTCAAAAGGAAAAAAAACAAACCCAAACCAAAACCTTCTGCTGTTTGTGGCAATCTAGGTTACTGTTCTTCACTACTGGCTATTATAATTTGCTGTTGTAAAATCAAGGACTAATTATATTAGAATAATGGAGTTTAATGAACTAAAGAAATGCCCTGGGTGGCCGGCCACCGTGACTCACGCTTGTACCCCAGCACTTTGGGAGGCTGAGGTGGGCAGATCGTGGGGTCAGGAGATCGAGACCATCCTGGCTAACACGGTGAAAACCCATCTCTATTAGAAATACAAAGAATTAGCCGGGCGTGGTGGCAGGTGCCTGTAGTCTCAGCTACTGGGGAGGCTGAGGCGGGAGAATGGCGTGAACCCTGGAGGCGGAGGTTGCAGTGAGCCGAGATCACACCACTGCACTCCAGCTTGGGCGACAGAGCGAGACTCGTCCCAAAAAAATAAAAGTAAAAAAGAAAAACAGAAATGCCCTCGCCTGCCTTTGAGCCTGCTGCTGTGGTGTTTCTGTAATGGTGGTAGCGGGTCACATCCCTGGGATGGATGTCATGGTATAGATGAAAGAGCCCAGATGGAAAGTCAGAGAGTCCTGGCTTCAATCCTAGGTCAGCCGCTTCCTAACTGTGTGGACTTGAGTAGGTAACAACCTCTCGGGCCCTCAGTGCTCCCAACTGTGAAATGGGGATAGTGGTGGTCCTGCCCTCTGAGCATTTTCTGAGAATTAAGATGCTGTATATTTGAGATGCAGGCGCCAGAACACCAGAGATGTGGCGTCTCCTTTGGTGATAGTTATAAAAGTCAGTCCTGCTTTACCTAGAATGATCTGCGTGCCACATTCCTTAGCTTTAAGACTTTTCCAGAAGTCCAGGAATTCTTTGGGATCAAGATTCCATGGCTTCATTTCTTGGTTTCTAACAGGTTTTGTGTTTGGTGACATCTAGTGGTTGAATGAGGTTGTTGTCAAACTGAGTGCAAAGCCTCAAGTTTTCCCTCCCTTCTTCTCCACCTTCCCTAACCCTGGGGTCTCATTCCTGAAAAACTGCCTCCTTTATCTGTCTCCCTTCGCTTTGCCTCTGTGTGTCTGTGGCTCCATCTCTCTCTGGAGTCAGGCAGCATTCCAGCTCCAGCACTCCTCAGCAGTGCAACCTGAATGGCCCCATCCCCCACTTCCTCCCCTTTGGATGAGCACCACTTTGTGACTAGAGTAAGAAAGTGAGGCTGATGGCTCCCACTGTTATCTCCTGTCTCATCAAAGTGTTCCTTTGCCTATGTTGACTAAAGAAAAAAGAATTGAGTCTTTTATTTAATTTTTTTTTACTTGAGATGGAGTCTTGCTCTGTTGCCCAGGCTGGAGTGCAGTGGTGCCATCTCGGCTCACTGCAGCCTACACCTCCCAGGTTCAAGTGATTCTCCTGCCCAGTCTCCTGAATAGCTGGGTCTACAGGCATGCACCACCACACCCACGCCAAGCTAATTTTTGTATCTTTTTTTTTTTTTTTGGAGAGACGAGGTTTTGCCATGTTGGCCAGACTGGTCTCGAACTCCTTACCTCAAGTGATCTGCCCGCCCCAGCCTCCTAAAGTGCAGGGATTACAGGCTTGCTTGAGACACCTCACCTGGCCACCTTAAACAATTAAAGTTAGTTCTATTCAGAAATCTTGCTGAGGACTATAAACTGGGAACAGCCTATAGGCTGGGAACAGCACTGTCAGAGCTGCTGCGGCAATGCAGTATATCCATTCACAGTTTATATACAGGTGGTGAAGATTCAGGAAGTTCAAAATCACATCAAAGTTTGGGTGCGAGAGTGCATCTGATTACAGACTACAGAGGCATAATCAGGACCACCAGCACCCAGGTGTTATCTTACATACAGGGCAAGGCAAGGATCACATCATTCATCTTTTAAGGAATACAATGACTCAGGCAAGAGACGTAGGAGGCCGCGTGCTGTAGCCTGTTTAGTCTTGAGAGCATCTTTCTGGAGAGCTGCATGTCATCACAGAGTCAGGGGCTTTGTGAAATTCTGCTCACAAACAAAAGGGAGCAAACTTGACTTCTTAAGTTTGGTGCTTTATCTCACACCTGGAACTCCATGACCATCTTCCCCTCTGCCTGGCAAAGTCATTCCTGGAACCTTGCCACCCACAAGCCAGAGACTCTGTGAGTCCGCCCTGCCCTGATCAGACCCATTCAGGCACTTGTTCCTCTTGTGCTTCCAGACACTTCTTATTTCTCTTTAACTCCTTTTTATTCCCCTCGTTTAATCAACACTGCTTACCAAAAACCCATTACATATCAGGCACCTATTACACTGTATTCACATGCCTGTGTTCCCCAGTGAACAGTAAAATCTTCAGCTCTCCCTTCTTCCCATGTCCTCACTTTCTGTTTTATATTTCAGGTGCCAACGCACAACTGGCACACAGTGTGTTCTAAATAATTATTGTTAATACCCTTTTTTCCAGTGTGAAACTCAAAAGAGTCATAAATGTGGAAAATGGCCGCCTCCTTGACCCTTGAGCAGATGAATGCATTTGGCCACTTAGAACTGGACTAGTACCCTTCAAATTATACCCCAGGTAGCAATGCATTTGACCAAAATTCATAAAGCATACAAATCTATGGCTAGTTCAACTTAACATGAAATAGCAAAAGAAGCAACCAGATAATTGGATGAAGTGTGCAATGAAAATTTTGTGGGGGTTAAAACTCAGGAGAAGAGAAAGTTATAGTATGGACTTTAACCATTTCATCTCCCTGTTTTAAAAAACATTAAGCTCAGCCAGGCACAGTGGCTCATGCCTGTAATCCCAGCACTTTGGGAGGCCAAGGCAGGCAAATCACCTAAGGTTGGGAGTTCCAGACCAGCCTGGCCAACATGGTGAAACCCCCTCTCTATTAAAAATGTAAAAATTAGCTGGGTATGGTGGTGCATGCCAGTAATCCCAGCTACTTGGGAGGCTGAGACAGGAGAATCACTTGAACCCGGGAGGCGGAGGTTGCAGTGAGCTGAGATAGTGCCATTGTGCGCCAGCCTGGGCAACAGAGTGAAACTCTGTCTCACAAAAAACAAAAACAAAAAAGCAACAACAACAACAAATAAACTCCCATTTGCAAAATACAGTGATTTTTAATTTTTTGACTGTACCTCAGTTGTAAAACAAAAAACCCAAAAAGAACAACAACCAGGAATCTCTCAGCTGTGTGTCGCTTACAGTCTGTGTGTCCTAAATCAGTATATATTATTTCATTGTAAAGCACACACAAGTAGAAATGGAAGAATAATGAGAAAAAGTAAACATAAATAAGAGCTGAATGTTTTTCTCCTGTACCCCAGGGGATCATCCCAGTCCTTCTCTGGGGCCATGTTGTCTCACTTTGAGAAGCACTTATTCTAAAAGGTCTGACTGTCAGTCCTGGTTGAGACAATAAATTCACAGCATTGAAGGTCTGTCCCCTCTTAGAAGTTGTGCATTTTACTGACAGACTTTTAATTTAAGTCTAAAGGAATGAATTTAGAATGATAAAATTTCAGACACAGGAAGGGGGCTGGAAAACCTCAGACAGAAGCAGCTTTCCTTCTTCATTAATTCTACAAGGTTTATTGAATCCTTCCTATGTACTAGGCTCTGGACTAGGCACCAAGAATATTGCATGAACAAACATCCAAGCCTGCTTTCCTGTTGGTAGACTGGCAAACGCCAGTTTCTGATCGGCCTTGTTCTCAGGAGTCATCACACTTGGTCATGAGTTCTTCAACAAAAACCCTGGAATCACTTGTTTTTACATTTTCTCCATTCCTCACTCAGTGAAATATCTCTCGGGGGTGTCACAAATGCACTTTTCTCAAGATGCTTCTCAGAATTAAAAGAACACTGGAGACATGATGAAAGGGTGAATGGCTTGCTCAGAATTTAGTGGGGTTGCCAGACCATGACACAGATGTCCCCTAAGCCATCTGGGAGACTTCAAAAACATTCTGGGTTAGTCTTCTGGGGACTCCGTGTTCCATTTATTGTGCAGAAGGAGCAAGCTGTGGCTTCTGTCAGTGTTTCTACTTGGTCCTTGAGGAGCTCTCTGTGCTGATCTGATGTGCTATGGTTAGGACTGCACCAAGGGGCAGGCTGAGGAATCTCCATGACTTGATGCAGAACTTGAGCCACCCGGCAAAAATCTGGCCAAAGTGCCACAGTTCGAATTTATTTTGGTAACAGAAGTTAGAAGAGCAATAGAGAGTGAAGAATTCCTTTGGGCATAGATGGTCATTCCTCTTTGGAAATGAAACTTTGTTAGTTACTCTAAATGGCCTAAAAATTAAAGAGCTGTGTGTGTGTGTGCGCGCGCGCGTGTGTGTGTACGTGCTTGCTTGCACCTGCAAGTGTGTCTGGTTATGGGGCCATCTGGGAGGCAGTGCAGGACACTTTATTATTATTATTATTTTTTGAGACCAAGTCTTGCTCTGTCCCCCAGGCTGGAGTGCAGTGGCGTGATCTCAGCTCACTGCAAGCTCCGCCTCCCAGGTTCATGCCATTCTCCTGCCTCAGCCTCCTGAGTAGTTGGGACTACAGGCGCCCACCACCACGCCTGGCTAATTTTTTGTATTCTTAGTAGAGATGGGGTTTCACCATGTTAGCCAGGATGGTCTCGATCTCCTGACCTCATGATCTGCCCGCTTCAGCCTCCCAAAGTGCTGGGATTACAGGCATGAGCCAAACCGCGCCCGGCCAGGACACTTTTCAAGAACCCAGAATTGCATTCAGTCCTGGCTCCACCAATGCATAACATGATGATTACATAAGGCATTTGGTACCCCAATTTCTCCATCTGTAAAATGGGGCTAGCTTTGTCAGGTTTTGTGGGTTTGCAGATTTGTTGTAAAGATCAAACAATCTTATCTAGTGATTGTACAATTGATGTTTTAAGATCTCATAATTCAAATGCATCTTCCAAGCAACAATGTTAAAGTAGTTTGCTAGGGCTGCTCTGCAAAGTACCAGAAACTGAGTGGCTTCAACAACAGAAATGTATTGTCCCCCAGGTCTGGAGGCTGGAAGTCTGAGATCAAAGTGCATGCAGATCCACACTCCCTCTGAAGGTGCTAGAGAAGGGTCTCTTCCAGGCTTTTCTCTGAGCTTCTGGTAGCTGCTCAGTTTTTGGCAGCAGAACTCCAATCTTCACATCGCGTTCTTCGTGTGTGTGACTGTGTGTGCGTGTGTCTTCACTTGAAGTTCTTTTTATATGAACACAAGTCATATTGGAGTAGAGGCCCTGCTCTACTTCAGTGTGACCTCATTTTAACTAATTGCATCCAATGATTTTATTTCCAAATCAGGTCAGACTCTGAGATACTGGGGATTAGGACTTCAATATAGGAATTTTGAGGGGGCACGATTTAACCCATAACAAGTGTCTTACTATGATAACTCATAATAATTTTTTCTTTTGAATTAATGACATGTCTTATAAGTTATGTCACCTCAAAGTCAGCAAAAGACAGTGGATTAATCCCTATGAAACTCTTAGCCCAACACCTGCCGTACAGTGAACACTCAATGAATGATAATAATTGTCGTTACTAACATGATAGTGAGCATGTTCTCTGTACCTCAGTTTTGTTGTCTGTAAAGTGGGAACAAGAATAGCTTCTTGGTAGAATTCTTGCTGCGCTTGAAGGAGGCATTGTGTTTGCTTGTGGCCAGCACTTGCTCTCATATTTAGGCACTTAGCAATCCCTTTCCTTTCTTGTTTCACAGTGTCTAGCCCAGGATGCAGTCTAAGTCCACAATGCTTGGCATATTTTTAGCACTTAATAACTCTATGTTGGGTGAATGAATGGTGAACGAGGTGATTGTAGTGGTTGAGTTTCTTTGGTTGAAATAACAGAAATTCAAATTAAAATAGCTTAGTCAAAGAGGGGACTTCACTGGCTGATGAAACTAAACTACAGCAAGGGTGGGGATGGGAGTAGCTTTGTGACAATTGGGACCAGGCACTCGGAGGCTGGCAGGGTTTCCTTGTTCTTCATCTCTCTCTTTCTCCTTGTCTGCACGATGGCTTGAATTTCTCTTCCCAGGTGCGATTCCTTCCACATGGTGTGGCCATGGCTGCCTGCAGACCTCTACCCTCATCCTGAGAGCTTACCAGACAGAGTGGAGGCCTTCTAGATTCCTCTAGAAAAGTGTCAAGGAGGGACTCTGATTGGCCTGAGGGGACTGGATAAAAGCTCCTCATCTCCTCCACCCAAATCCATGTAGACTGAGACATTACAATTAATTCTTCCAAAAACATAGTACAGTGATGGCAATTGGGAAAATATAGTGTGGACACCCACCTTAGCCAGTGCTACCTACAGCAGTGAGGATTGAAAAATTGAAGCTACGAGATATCATAAGGCAATACTGGTCGCTAATAGCCATTATATGCTTATTTGCTTATTCAACAACTTTATTAAGTGCCTGCCCCTTCCCAGGCTTTCATCCAGGGCCATTATATGCATTATTTAATCAAACCTTACAATCCTGTCGGGTGGGTAGAGTAATAGTGAACTAGCGAGGTGACCCAGGTGTAGGGAGTTAAAATACCTTGTACCAGGTGACCCTGATAGCAAATGGCAGTGCTAGGCTCTAATCCAGCTAAGTCTTTGGAAGATTTGGACTATGGCTTCACCATCCATGATCTCTGTGACCTTGATCCCTCAGTTTTCTTATTTTTCTCATTAGTAAAATGAGGATTCTCATAGGACCTATATGATAAGTTGCAAAAATTGACTGAGATAATACGTGTACAGGGCTTGTCATAGAGTGTAGCCCATAGTAAGAGCCAGATCTATATATCACCTATTGTTGTTGTGTTTTGGTTGTTGTTGTTAGTACTTTACTATTAGGTATTCTCCAAATCCCTGCGCTTCTCTCTGTGCTTAAAAGTGTTACATGTAAGTAGCAGAGAGGCAACTGGTATGAGACTTGCAGAGGAAAATATTATTCAAAAGGAGGTGGTCAGGGAAGACTTCCTGGGTTTCATGGTCTGAATGTTCATGTCCCCTGTAAATTCATATATGGAAACCTCCAAGGTGATGATATTAGGAGCCGAGGTCTCTGACAGGTGATTAGGTCATGAGGGCTGACTTCTAATAAGTGGTGTTAGTGCCCTTATAAAAGAGGCCTGAGAGAGACCCATCACCCTTCCATCTTGTGAGGACAGAGCAGGAAGGTGCCATCTATGAACAAGAAAGCCCTCACCAGACATTGAATCTGCCAATGCCTTGACCTTGGACTTGCCAACCTCTAGAACTGTGAGAAATATATTTCTGTGGTGTATAGGCCACCCAGTGTATGGCGTTTTGTTATAGCAGCCTGAATAGACTAAGACACTGAGGGAGGAGATAGTCCAGCTACTCTGTTCTGAAAAACCAGGAGATGACTTGCGTTTCCTCTCTGCTGCCAAGATTAGTGGCACTTGATTGCCTGGGCAGAAAGGGGCTATGGTTGATCGGACATTTACCTTATTCTGCTTCCAAGGAGGCTGATGCTATGGGTCTGAGGCTCTAGGATTCAGGACTCTCATGTTTTTGCTGGGAGCTCCACTTCCTTCTTCACTCTGAGGCATTGGTGGGGAAAGGGGCCCTCTACTTTGCCCCACTGGGCTACCCTTCAGTTAATGTTGGTGAATCTTAGCACCCCTGTCTGTATATATTTAGTCATGGGCCTGAATTGTTCCTCCTGCAGCCAGTACTGTCTGGAAAACAGTGGAAGCAGCAGTGACTACAGGGCCTGCAAAAGCTACTCAACAAACAGGACACAACCTCACTTGCTGGCCAAGAATTCAAGTCACCCGGAAGCCACACAGACCCTAAGATGCCCATAGTCTCAGCTTTCTGCATCCTCAGCAGCTTTCTCAGTCGGCTCCCTTACCTCGTCCCCTTCCCATTCCATGCCCAGGCTCACCATCTGCGTTCCTTTCCCTTCTTCCCTCCCTGCCTTCTTCATCCCTTCTACTCTCCCTTATCTCTCTCTTGCTTCTCTATCTCCATCTTTATTCACTTTCTCTCCTCTCTTCCACCTTCCCTTCCTTTCTCCCTCTCATCCCTTTTCTGGCAAAAGCTGAGTTGGGGATCAATTATTGCATGCTTAATGGCAGGATTCTTCAATTATTAGAGGCAAATGAAAGCTACCAGGTCTCCTCTCCACTGCCCCACTGCTAGGAGATTTATTATGTACCATCTGAACTCTGCTGCATGCACACTTGTGGCTCAGTAAGTGGGCACAGAAACAGCCCTCCACTCTGTCCTGTGAGCTCGTGCATCACAACCACCTCTGCTTTTAGACGCTTCGACAATCACTTTGTATAGAAGGATCAATGAGGTAGTAGCTAAAATGTCCAATCAGACAAGAAAGACCAACAGATAAAGTTGGGAGAGAGACACAACCCAATGGGATTCCAGACACAAGGCACTGTCAGGATGCTGAGCTCACGAGATTCTGGTACTGAGTTGACTGGAGACGGAGGTCTGTATCATTGTATTTCCGGCCGACATCATACCCTGAACACTACTCATCTAATCAGTGAGAAACTATTTCTAACATCTCATCTGCTAATTAATGGTCCTCTAGAGCATATTTAAATAGAGATGTTTGAAATGCTTCAGGTGGCAGCTTCTGGAGATTGAACTCCTGATTAGAGACCATCAGATGTTAGACAAACCTCCCTGGGGTGTGGATTCCTGACTAGGGAACTTCCAATGTTAATAAACTGTCCCAAGGTGTAGACTAAAGGTAAGTTGAATACTTACATATCTATATCTATAGCTAGTATTCTGTCTCTCATCTGTGTTTATATCCAGTACTTTAAAGTAATTTAAAGTATCTATCTTATCCTCATCCTCGTTGCTCACGTGGTAGAACTTTGTAAGTACAACCTCATATCTATAAGACATAGCATATTTCTGTTTTCTTTGCTTTTTTCACTATTAACTTTACTCAGATGTCACCAGTTTCTAGGTTCGTGCTTTTGTTCTGTTCTAGGATCTAATTCAGTCAACCTCAGTGCATTTAGCTAGTGTATCTCCCTAATCTCTGGTCAGTCTGTCTGTTTTCCATGACTTTGACAGTTTTAAAGAGCACTGATCAGGTGTCTTGAGGCATGTCCCTCAATTTGGTTTGGTTTGATATTTTCTTATGATTAGACCAGGGTTATGGACTTTTGGATAGAATATTACAGAGGTGAAATCTTCTCATCACTTCAAATCAGGGGATACAAGAGAGGACTTGTTGAAAGTAGTGTTTGCCAGGTTTCTATTTCCCCCATTCCAGGCTCTTTTCTTTGGGGGAGCGTCTGAGAGTTGAGTCCACACTTGATGGGAGGAGGGCGATGTTTTACCTCTTCCTCCTGGAGGGGAAGCTATCTACTTATATGATTTGTGATTATTCTACAGAGGATGATTTATCCCTTCTTCCCATTTATTGGCTTATTTCATTGCTTATATCAGTATGGACTCATATATTTATTTTATACTTTGGATTGTAATGCAGTACCATGCTATTTATTTATGTTTTGTTCAAATTGTTCCAGGTTTGGCCATTGGAAGCTCTTTCAGATTGGCTCTAGTATTAGTTCCCTATTGCTGTTGTAACAAATTACTGTAAACTTCATGGCTTAATACAAGACAGATTTATTATCTCACAGTTCTGAAGGCTCGAAGTCCAAAGTCTCATTGGGCTAAAATCAAGGTGCTGGCTGGGCTGCAATCCCTTCTGGAGGCTCTAGTTGAGAACCCCTATATTTGCCTTTTCCAACTTCTAGAGGCCTCCCCCCACATTTCCTGGCTCATGATCCCCTTTCATCTTCAAAGCCAGAAATTCTGTCACTCAGTCCTCTAATTCCATCTCTGACTCTGACCTCCCCGCTTTTCTCTTTTACTTGTTAGGATGCTTGTGATTACATTCTCCCCACCCTCTACCCCAGATCACCCAGGCAGTCTCCATGTTTTAGTCAGCTCAGGTTGCATGGCAGACATAACAAAATATCACAAATAGGGTGGCTTAAACAACAGAAATTTATTTCTTACAGTTCTGGAGGCTGAGAAATCCAAGATCAAGGTGCTGTTTGATTTATTCCCATTAAGGGCTCTTCTCCTCACCTGCAGATGGCTGCCTTCTCAGTGTGTCCTCACATGGCAGAGAGAAAGTGCCAGTAAGCTGTCTGGTGTCTCTTGGAATAACATGAGTCCTCTCAGATTAGGGCCCCTACTCTTATGACCTTATTTAATCTTAATTATCTCCTTTATGCCCTATCTCCAAATGTAGTCCCATTGGAGATTAAGGCTTCTATGTATGCATTTGAGCTGGGGAGGCACAATTCTGTCTATAGCACTTCTCATCTCGAGATCTGTAACTTAATTGTATCTACAAATTCCCTTTGCCATGTAGGGTAACACAATCACAGGTTTTGGGGATTGCAGGGCGACCACCTTTGGGGGCTATTATTCTGCTGCTGCAGCTCCTGTGTCCTTTTGATACGTTCCCATCAAATTTCATATTGTGTTTAATTAATTTAAATTAATCTTCACGCTCCCAGAACACAGGGTGCTAGTACATTCCATCTCATGATTATTGCACCTCCTCTCTCTGGGGTCTTCCTAAGGTCCTGAGTATCAGGAGAGTCTTAGACAGCTCCTCAGGACCTGCAAAGCCTTGGTCCACTGATTACTCTGAGATGGCCCAGTGTTCTAGCTCACCATGTCCATTGATGTCTGGTGTCTCTGATGTCAAGCCTGGGGCTGGGCCTAGAACTTGGGGTCCCACTGGTGTCCTACTGGCCCAACGTGCTGCTACTCTTGGGAACCTCTGCCAGTCTTCCTTCCATCTTTCTCCCTACCCTTAAGACAGAATGTTCACTTCTCGCTTCCCCGTCAGGGGCATCTAATATAATCATGACAATTAAGTTATGTTTTACAGTGTACAGGGAAAGCTGTTGACATCAAGCTAGGTCTGGTTTCTTAAAAATTCTCCAAGTCAAGGAAATACATGTGGTCCATGGGTGGACAGAGAAAAAATAAGTGAAGAAAAAAAACATAATATCTCAATAAATTGTCTTGTCACATTGCATTAGGGAAAGCTTTTGGAAAATAAACTAAATAAAGGAAAAGTCCACTTGGAGAATGGGCGTTTTCCTACCCTGACTAAGCACTATCAGCTGTGAAGAGTATTATGAAGGTCAATACCAGGTGGGTTTCTTCTAAAAATTGAACCCAGGATTGTTTTAATCAGTTATGATAAGATACAAGATGCTGAAATGATCATTATGAGGGAGTAATTTATACTTACAGACCCCTAGAAGCAGGAGGCAAGTATGTCATGCAGGCCCACATGGGGATATACCAGGACCAGTCAGGAGACAGAGGGAGGGAAGGGGAGAGCATGGCCCAGAGCCTGTATTGGGGTTTTCATGGGAAGGGATGGGTGAGGCAGGGTAGGTACCCTGAGTAAATTTAGGACTGAATGATTTGAATAATTTTGGTGGTCTCTGGGCTGTAGGAGTGGTCTTTAGTTGTCCAGAACTTGGCCCTGGGGTGATTTAGGCTAGGGGAATGTTAGAAATACTGGTGTCTGAGAGTTTGATAAAGGAGATGATTGAGGGATATGGATTTGAAGCTGATTGGTTTGCATGAGAAAAATATACTCACAGAGGAGTCATTTTCTATGCCTCGTAATTAGCTGTCCCTAGAGAGGCAGCCACTCCAAGAACAGGGCCCCAAATGCCAGAATCCCAAGATAACAAAAAATGTAGTCAATACACGGGTCCGCCAGTTAAGGGGTCAGCGGGCTGTGGCCGTGATGAAGGAGGAGGAAGCATGAGTTTTCTCCTAAGTGGGGTGCTGGGTTTTTCCCAGGAAGATACTTTCGTGCCCTCCTGTTTAGATGTTGAGTACTTGGAAAACTTTTGTGTCTGTAAAGCTTTTCTTCATGAATGGGATGTTCGTCTTCTAGTACTAAGTTATCTTTGAGGTGGGATGGGGTAGGGGCACCCAACAACATGTTGAGGATTCTAATAAACCAAACTCTCTCTGCTCTCATCCTCCTGAATGTAGAGGGTGAGTGATGCATGGAACCTCCACAGGCAGAGTTTCAAAGGATACAGGTCTGCCTGTGAATGGCAATAAAGTGAACAGATGAGCTCTGTCTTGTCTATGTGTATTCCCCTATGGCTCTCACTGCCTTAAGCTTACACCAGCCAACTGCTAAGGGAGGCTGGTTTTACTTGAGTTTTCCTAGAGTGCAAGTTTTTATTTGGGGATTAGAGGGAAGTGTAGTGGGGGGAGGTGCTGCAGGGAAGGAAAGGTGGTCAATAAGACCTGAGGGCTGAGGGATCTCAGTGTGTAAATACCCTGAGGCTCTGGAGATGAATAGCTCTAGGGACTATGGGCTAGACTAGGCAGAAGTCACAAATACACCTTGAAATGTCTGTTGCTTAACACAGAAAAAGGGATTTCTTGCTTGCACAGAGTGTGAAGCAGGTTGGATGACCTTCCTCCAGCAAGCAGCCTTGCCACTTGGAGCATGCAGCCCCCAAGGCAGATAGCCAAGGCAGAGAAAGAGATGGAGGAGGTGCACTGGCTTTGTAGAGGAGCACACAGATATTGGAGCATTGGAATGTCTGTTAAGCTTGGTAGTTGGCGAGAGATGGCCAAGGAAATTAGATCCAGATATGTCAGACTTCAGAGAAAAGGTTCAATAATTCCCTGCTCGGGATCATGTGGGGCACTTTATAGAACACTGGATTTCCTAATTCCATCTCAGATTTGCTGAATTTTCAGGTTGAACCATATGAAATTGCCATTTAGGAACTTAAACATGGTCATGTATGGACCATTTCATAGGATTCAGTCTAAGCAGCCTCTCTTGGGAGTGGGAACCTTGTTAATAAGCCTCCCAGGTAATTCTTATGCTCCACGTAGATGGAGGCTCCCTGCCTTGAAGTCCAAGTTCTTATGCACTGTGTGCCACCACCTCTCTTGGGAGGGACAATGATGAGCACAAAAAAAGGCAAGTGCCCTGTCTCTGTGTAGCCAAGGGCTATTTCTTCATTACCTCCCTGCTTCCTATACTTCTTTAACATTTTAAAAAGAAAGCCTTGGCTGGGCACGGTGGCTCACACCCGTAATTCCAGCACTTTGAGAGGCTGAGGCAGGTGAATTATTTGAGGCCAGGAGTTTGAGACTAGCTTGGCCAACATGGTGAAATCCTGTCTCTACTAAATACACAAAAATTAACCAGGTGGGGTGGTAGGCACCTGTAATCCCAGCTACTCAGGAGACTGAGACAAGACATCGCTTGAACCCAGGAGACAGAGGTTACAGTGAACCGAGATGGTGCCACTGCATTCCAGCCTGGGCGATAGAGCAAGACTCCATTTCAAAAAAGAAAAATAAATACATAAGAAGGAAGCCTTTTTCCTTTTAATCATTATTTCTTATATGTCCGCTTGGCCCTTGGAGAAACCCAGGTCATGGAATTTAGGCACTTTTGCCTTCACTGGTCCCTGCCATAAATAAATAAATAAATAAATGCCCATATAAAAAAATGTGGGCAGAGAAATTCCCAGGCTCTCTGGTGGGAAAACATGCCCCATCTCCATGTAGCTAAGCCCTTCACAGAGTTAAGTCATCTTGTGGAGTGATTGTTTGGCTAGATGCTGAGGAATTACAAACCTTCAAAGACCTTGTTTGCTGGCTGGGGTACCACTTCTCCTCAAGGCATCTTTGAAATGCAAACTTGTTCTCTCAGCAGACTCCACACATCTCAGCCTTTAAGATAAATGCTTCAAATGGGCAGCAAACCCACTTGAGTTTGGTGCCTGGCTTTCAGACAGATTAATTGTATTGATTGCTGGCTGTTTGTTTGCCTTCATGGCCATCTCTCCCATGTTGGATCACATTTGGTTTTTCCAACCATCAGAGCAATTGGGGATCTGCCTTGAAATAAACATTGACTCAAAACACTGGTGCGTGAGAGGTGATTGGAACCTGTCTGATTTTACGGGAGTGGCCCTTATGTGGCGAGGATGGAATTTCAAACCCCTTTCCTTTCTGATGGGTTTTGGGGTTCCTGTGGGGTCAGAAGTCCTGATGCACCCTTGAAATGAGCGGATATCCAAGTTAGCAGGGCAGAGAAAGGGATGCGGCAAAACAAATCCACACATGCTGTAGTTGAATTTGCTCAGGGCAGCTGAGACCCATGGTCCTGAGTCTCCAGTCACACCCCTTATGCACCAGCAGTGTGGCTTTGCTTTGAGGGGGTCCTTTGCTTCTTTCCATGTCTACATTCTCATCTGCAAAATGATCGTGATAACAATGACTGATATTTATCAAACTCTTAAGATGAGCCAGGCCCTGCTCTAAACGCTTTGCAAGTGTTATCCCTTTGAATCCTCACAGCAGCCAAGGCTGAGGGTTAGTGAAGTGAGTTGACTGAGCCAAGATCAAGAACTGAGAACTGGTCTGGTCTCGCCAAGGGTCAGGGCTGACTGACTTGGAGGTGGTGCTGTGTCAGAGTGGCCATCAGAAGTTGCTCAAGCTCAGTGTTTTGAGATTGTGGATTCCACTATAGTCCTGGTGGTGGTCACGTTTTCCCAGGTCTGGTGGAAAGTTCTAGTCAGAATGTTTGCAGCATAGTGTAGTGGCTATGCACACAGACACTAGAGCCAGCCTACCTGCCCCAAATCCTGTTTTGCCACTAACTGACTTGGGCAAGTAACTCCATTTTTCTATGCTTCATTTGCTTCATCTGCAAAATGTGGCTGATACTTGTCTCTTAGAGCTACTGCAAATATTCTAAGAATTAGTGCTTGTAAAGCATTCCGAGCAATGGCTTGCACAGGGAAAGCACAACGTGCTTGTTAAAATACTTAATTATCCTTTGTAAATAGCCATGCAATTCCAGAGACATTGATGCCTTATGTTAGCTTATGCTCATGGGTATTTGTGGTCTCATCACCTTGAGTGCAAAAGCTATCACTTCAATTCCAATGGAATAATTAAGTGTTTCTAGACTGGGAAGGGGGAGGGTATGTTACCTCTTATGACCCATTGTACCTCATTTTATTTTTTAGTTAGCAAGAACAAATTCACAACTGAGTGAAAATAAAACATAGAGAGTGCTTTTTGTTAATAAGAATGTTCTAATTTTGAAAAAAAAATGTAGCACCTTTATTTAGTTCTTGTGAAAAGCTGCTCTTGCTGGGCAGAGGGCCCTTGATGTGTTTGTGAGCGTAGGTCCTTCAGGATGAGTCTTCCTCTGGGTGGTTTTTGGTCCCCGCCACTTAGGGGAGGGGCTCAAGGAGCTGATTGGTGCAGGCCTGCCAGGAAGAATCATCTCATTCTCAAGGCTGGAAAATATAAATTAGAGCTACAATAAGTGAAAATCCACACTGGCAATCTTGAGAATATTGGCAGATGTCCTATTGGGAGCAGTGAGCAAAACAATTCTTAGACATGCCTACAAGGCCTCGAAAACGGCCACAGGCTGGCAAGATGCTTCTGGCAAAATTAGGAAGTCAAATCAGCCTGAGACTCTTTCAGAGAATGGCTATTTCCAGGTCTGTGTGTCTATTTTCTCATATTGGTGTACCCCTTTCCCACTTGCCTCCTAGTCTGGCCCGAGATGCCTCCCAGTGACTCCTGGAACTGGTCTCTGTCTGCCTATTCCTGAGACCTGGCCCCATGGGTCTCAACACTTCCCTTCCACTCCACTCTTGCCCAAGTCTGGGCTGGACACTACCAGACTTGCAATAGATTGGGTGTGATGCTCGGTTTCTCTTTGGTGACCAAACATGTCTTGTTTTCAGAATGAAAGGGAAAAAGAAGTGAGTCAGAGAGCCACGGAGTCATTGTTGAGAGAGGAGGGCTTGCCTGTGAGTGAAAAGTAGAAATATGAAACATGTTACCTGGGATCAGTTGAAATTATTAAAAGGGTTCGTAAAGATGCCGATGGTAACTGTTTTAAGTGCTGTGCTGGGCATGCTCTATATTTTATGACTAATCCTTCCAACAATTTATTACATATATTCATTTTGCAGATAAGAAAACTGAAGCTCAAGGAACTAGGTAGAGATCAATCTTACTGCCTAGCTTTCCAGATGGTAATAGACACATGACACAGCTTCTTCCATCATGCTAGTTAAAACCACCAGCCAACCTCCAGAAAGCTAAACCAGTAGCTAAACGAATAGCTGACAGCTGATGCATAAGTGAATTGAGACCAGAAGAATCTTCCAGTTGAGCCCAGCCCAAGTTGCCAATTCTTAGAACCATGCACTAAATAAATGGTTATTGTTTTCATCCATTAAGTTCAGGGGTAGTTTGCTATGCAACAAAATCTACCTGATATACTTAGCTTTAAGTTATGCCGATTCATCCCCGAATTGGGTGTTGAGTCTAGAGGTAGAAGTTAGGACAGGTAAATTAGAGACACATTTTTCTTTCTTCATGGTTCCCAGAGAGTGCGTTTCCACAGCTTTGTGCCACAGATGCATAATGCTGTGATTGTTTGTGAACACCTCAGCAAGAGCTGGAGTCTCTTCACCATCAGTGAGAGCTGGAGTTCAGTCCCAGCCCTGACACCAACTTGCCAAGTGATATCCAATGATTCCCTTAACCAATTTGGTCTGCAATTCCTTTCGTATTTAAGAAGATTTCTCCTGTCCCTAATATTTTGTGACTCTGTGATGCATCACTAGAATGGTGGTCATACTGTCCACATTTGATTTCGACAATTTATTCTAGACCACTGGAGTGGCACAAAATTATGTGATAGATTTTTTTTTAGTGTGACTTGTCAGCATAAAAGGAAACAGACCATAAACTGGCTAGTGCTGCAATAAAAAAATCTTTTTACTGACAATATAGCCAAAAAAAAAAAGTCTTAACTATAATACTACAGGTTTAGAATACTCAAGTTTTCTGACAAATAAGGTTTGCATTATAAAACAAAGGATTTTTTATGAGCTCTTTGTTGAAATTTATAAAACTACATTGCTTTTGGCTTTTCTGTCAAAGGCAGAAAAAAGTTTGGTTGGGCTGACTCCATGAGCTCTATAAAATTTACTAATTTGTTCATTCATTTATTTGGTGAGTGTTTACTGAGCCAGACATTGTTCTCATTCTGTGAGTCAGAAATTGAACGTAACAGACAAATCCCAACCTTCAAAGAGCTGACATTTTAGTGGGAGAAACAAATCCATGGTTAAGCATTAGCGTCACCTAGTGATTAGAGCGATGAAGAAAAAAAAATTTTAAGTGTCAAGAGATGAACACTGGATACATGTTTTGTGAAAAGGATAAACATATGCTACTTTGATGTCTTTCCACCCTTCTCTGCAATTTTCGATTCATTCTCAAATGCAGTCATTGGCACTGAGATGATATCGGTATTCACTGGTGCTCAGCTCATAGGGATCATTAATCAGGAAGAACTCAAGAATGTGAAAATAGGTAAGAAAATCACTCTTGACAGCCCACATTGGAATATAGGGTATATGTGAGGCTGGGGTCCGGTGGTACCAAGCTGTGACTTCTTACAGAGGGTGATGTTCTGTAAAGAAACAGGTACTGCACAAGGATTGGAGAGCCCTGTCTTCTGGTTCCAATTTGGGACTGGCCAGATGTGTGACTTCAGACATGTCCCAGACTCTCTGTGTCTTCACTTGTATAATAGGGATAATAATTATACTTCCTACTCCTCCACATTGTTGGAAGATCAGGTGAAATGATAGAAACAAAAACATTTAGTTAAGAAGCAAAAACATTTGGTTAAAGTTGTTTTCCACCTAGACTACGTATTCCCCGAGGGGAAGGGGCTGTGTTTTATTCATCTTATATTAACAGATCTTGCGTATATCAAGTCTTCAATAAATGATGGTTGAGTAAATGAAATTGTGAATGAATGGGCCAGAGAGCAAATTATAAAAAGAAGGAAACTCAGTGCTGTGGGCTTCAATATCCTCATTCTGCATAGCAGGGCTCCCATGTATAGTTGTGCAGGCTGTGCACTGCACAAGGAAACTTGGCTGAGGGAGGTAGGAAAAAACTAAAATCCAGATTCTCCACCTGCCATGTCATGTTCCTGGCCCAGAGGGAGGAGTGCCTTTTCTAATTTTCACAAAGGCACCTTATAGGCTAGCAGTGGCCCTAGATAAAATAATGAAGCTGAACTCTATTGCCTCTGTAAATAATAATATGTAATAATCATGGGCTAGAGCCCCAGAAGCTGTATATTTTAAAAAAATCTCTAGATGACATAGAGTTTCCTCCTGCTTTGGGTACAACTGGGTTGGCAGTCTCTCAAGGCCTTCTTCATTCTTGTTTTTTTTTTTTTGAAACGGAGTTTTGCTCTTGTTTCCCAGACTGGGGTGCAATGGCACAATCTTGGCTCACGGCAACCTCCGCCTCCCAGGTTCAAGCAATTCTCCTGTCTCAGTCTCCTGAGTAGCTGGGATTACACGTGCCCACCACCACGTCTGGCGAATTTTTGGTATTTTTAGTAGAGATGGGGTTTCACCATGTTGGCCAGGCTGGCCTCGAACTTCTGACCTCAGGTGATCCACCCACCTTGGCCTCCCAAAGTGCTGGGATTACAGGCGTGAGCCACCGTGCCCGATCAGGCCTTCTTCATTCTAATAGGAGGTGATTTTGAATTACTTTAGTATTTCTTGAATTTATTTTTCTAGTATTTCATGTTTATATTCTCTTTGTTAGTGAGCACATAAGCTGCAATCTCATGGTGTCCTTACCCCACCCTTCCTACCATCTGTTTTCAGCTGAAAATAGATGTTGGAGCACGTGAAAAATGTGTTCCCCATTCATCGATTAGGAAAATTCATGCCAAGCTAACGCAAACAAAAACCATAAAATGAAAGCCTCCCTGGTCTTCTCCTCTCAACCTCCAGCACTCATGTTTTTCCTGACTTGATCAGCCACATCAGGTCAAATTGATGAAAACAAGGCTGTTTAGACAAGGCAGAGTGGCTAAGACAAAACCCTCATGATAAAACTTACCCGGGAATAATTTTTCTGCCTTCATTTCCTTTTCACCCTCTGCATCAGTCAGAGTCGTTAGGAGAAAGAAACCACACAGTAACTTGAACCTCACTTGAACGAGAACCATTTGCCATAGAGTTTCTTAACCTCAGCCCCATTAACATGTGGAGCTGAAAGATTCTGTATTCTGGGCACTGTCCTATGCATTTTTGGATGTTGAACAGCATCTCTGGCCTCTACCCACTAGATGCCAGTAGCAACCCACCTCCTACCCCTACTCCAGTGGTGAAAACCAACAGTGTCTCCAGTCATTACCAAAGTCCTCTGGTCTGCGAAATGCACCCCAGTTGAGAAACGCTGCTAAATCTCTGATTATTAACTAAATCAGAGATGATTTATAATGGTGTAAAGAGAATGCTGCAGAGTATCCTAGGACTGAAGAAGAATCCTACAGGAGGGATCCACTTGGAAAGAGTCTCTCCCCCAAAGCTGGAATTCAGACCTTGCTGGAGGTGTGGCTACAGTCCACTGTGTGGGGTGGTTCTCTGGGTTACCCTGACTAGAGCTGGTATGCAGTTACAAGCAGAAATTAGTTTTCTGAGCATGGGTGAGCAGAAAATGGAGGAAGAGATCAGCAAGCAGGAGACATCCCTCATAAGTGCAGGTGGACTGAGGCTGGGAGCAGATTGCTAGGGGACCTGCAAGACTCACTGCAAACCCATCCTTGGGGATGTTGCTGAAACTCCATGGGGATGAGCACCAGTGTTCTCTCCCAACATGTTGCTGGCAACAGCTCTTGGTAGGTGCCAGAAGCCAACAGATGAACACCAGAACAGAGACTCCCCTTCTTCCTGCAGTGTCTCTCCAGCATTCTCTACTGGCAAAATATAGCATAATGTTATCTTCAAAGAACTTTTCACAGAGCAGGCAATGAAACATGGATCTATAGCTAACTGGAAAGTAACACATTAGTAATTGGCACAGGTTTGTACTATATACTCCTCTGAATCATTTCTGTAGCATTCCACTTGGCACAGATCTGGCACTTAGTAGATCCAAAATTAATGTTAACCGAATGATTGAATGAATTCATGATTGCATGCATGCATACATGAATGAAAGACAGGGTTTGCTTTTTTTCTGGTAACTGTTTTGGAGAATGCAATTTTCTCTAGTTTAAATTTTATCTACAGAAAATAGCAAATGACAGTTTTTACTCAACTCACCCCAATCCCTCCCTCTCATGAAATTTAAAACTAATTGAATTATCCTGTTCTGTCTTCCCAATTCTTACATAACTGATCAATTTGATAAAAATTCATTAGAGTAGAGCAATTCAGTGGAAAAAATTAATTAAACTAGTTTGAATCGATCAGTTGTTAAGTCCCCCAGTTGAGTATTGATATGATAGCCAAGAAAATACAGACATTTATCTGTTTTTAAGACCAAAATATTTCCTGCTGATAAAATCATACAACAAAATTGTTGCACAGAAGGCTAAGAGCATAAATAATATGAACATTATATTTATTTTTAACTCAGATACCAAATGGTTAGTTACCGATTGCAGTGTGGTAAGTTAGCAGTAACCAGGGGCTAAATTACATTGTGAGAAAGACTGGTGGACAGATAATTAGATTGGGTTGGAATGAAGGTTTACTTGGACCACATACTAATGCACTAATGTGGACAAATTACCCAGGCTTTCTGTGGTGCCTCTTTCTGGCATGCGAGAATAAGCATACGCCTCACCTAGCCCATGTGGCTTACGGGAGAGGGTCAAAATAAGGCGAATGGAAAAGTACTTTGGAAAGTCGAAGTACCACACATACTTGAGGCTCTTTTTAATAGTTCATTGTCACAAAGTGGGCGTTTAGGGGTTGTTCCGACTTTTTAGGTTCCTGGAAGATTTGGAGTGCATTGGAGCAGCAGCTGAAGTGCTGAGAATGTATTTCCATTTTCTAGTGTAAGGCAGAAGCCCCGGGAAAGGATTTTAGTTTTAGGATCATACACATATCATCTCCCACAAGCGTCTCAGGGCCTTTGCACCTCAGATCCCTCTACCTGGAATTCTCTCTTTCCCCCTTTTCCTTCATAACTCCTATTTATCCTATTGACCCATCATCACTTCCTCAGGGGAATGTGCGTTGACCTCCTGAACTGGTCAGCTCTCCCAATCACATGCTTTTGGGTGGGACATAAGAGCATTTAATTAGGAGAGTTTTATTGTGTTGACTACATGGGAATTTTGCATTTTATTGTGATTATTCCATTAATGTCTTTCTCATCGACCAGGGTATAAGTTCCATGATGCCAGGAACTACCTCTGCTTTTGACCACAGTAGCCTTTTTTCCAGGTTTTTAATGACTATTGGATGAATGAGTGAATGAATGAACACATCATCCAGAATTTCCTAGAGCCTACTGGATTTTGATGTGTGGGCCAAACTTTGAAAGAAATGGGTGATACTTGGTTTTCTAAGGCTATAGAAAGAACATAATGATAGACATAGTTTGCTGGCATATCCTTGGTGTCCAGCACAGTATCTGCATGCAGTAGGAGCTTGTATCAGTCCACTCTTGCATTGCTATAAAGAAATGCCAGAGACTGGGTAATTTATAAAGAAAAGAGGTTTAATTGGCTTGTGGTTCTGCAGGTTGTACAGGAAGCACGATGCTGGCATCTGCTTGGCTTCTGGGGATGCCTCAGGAAACTTACAATCATAGTGGAAGGCAAAGGGGAAGCAGGCACATCACATGGCTGGAGAAGGAGCAAAAGAGGGGGGAGGTGCCACACACTTTTAAATAAAAAGATCTTGCAAGAACTCACTAACATGAGGACAATTCCGAGGGGGTGGTGCTAAACCATTCATGTGAATTTCACCATCACTACCCAGTTACCTCACACCAGGCCCCACCTTCTCATTAAGTTTGAGATGATATTTTGTGGGAACACGGATCCAAACCATATCAGGGCTCAATAAGTGTTTGTTGAATGAATGAATATTAGAGCCAAAAGTCTGGGGTTTGAGTTTTGTCTCTCCAATTGACAGGCTTGTCAAACTTGGTGAAGAAGTTTAACTTTGTTGGAGAGGTGATGCTATACCATAGATTGAAAACAGCTCCAGAGGTCAGTATTCCTGGGACCAGTCTTCATTTACTAGATGTATGACAAAACATGTAACATAATTATGCACAAATGTGCTTATGTGCAAAAAGGAGGATAGTATCAAAATCCCAGTATAATTTCAAGTATTAAGAGACAGAAGCTGTTCAAAAGACCTTGTATAATACGGCAGACATTGGGTATCAGTAAGTATTTGTCATAGTCCTTTTCTCTCTCCTAGTCTCCATAACGGGGGTGACATTACCTACCTCAGAATCACTATGTCTCCAATAAGATCATGCACACCAAACACTTTATATAACCTGGTGTGGAAGATACACTTTCTTCATTCCCAATTGGTTTTAAAAGAAAAATATGTTGCTGGGTGCAGTGGCTCATGCCTGTAATCCAAGCACGTTGGGAGACAGAGGCAATACGATTGCTTGAGGCCAGGAGTTTGAGACCCTGATCTATAAAAAAAGAAAACAAGGCTGAGCGCGGTGGCTCATGCCTGTAATCCCAGCACTTTGGGAGGCCGAGGCAGGTGGATCATCTGAGGTTGGGAGTCGAGACCAACCTGATCAACATGGAGAAACCTCGTCTCTATTTAAAAAAAAAAAAAAAGAAATTAGGCTACTCGGGAGGCTGAGGCAGGAGAATTGCTTGAACTTGGGAGGTGGAGGTTGCAGTGAGCAGAGATCGTGCCATTGCGCTTCAGCCTGGGTAACAAGAGCAAAACTCCGTTTCAAAAAAAGAGAAAGAAAAAGAAAATTATCCAGGTGTGGTGTGTGTGCCTGTAGTCCCAGCTACTCAGGAGGCTGAGGTGAGAGGATTGCTTGAACCCAGAGTTCAAGGATGCGATGAGCTATGATTGAGCCACTGCACTCCAGTCTGGATGACAAAGTGAGATCCTGTCTCAAAAAAAATAAAAAATAAAAAATAAAAAATAAAAAATAAAAAATAAAAAAG
The DNA here is from genome assembly GCF_000951035.1 of Colobus angolensis palliatus. NCBI lineage: Eukaryota > Metazoa > Chordata > Mammalia > Primates > Cercopithecidae > Colobus > Colobus angolensis. Next base: position 1,229,572 of record NW_012118977.1, on the reverse strand, counting down.
TGCAGAATCAGCATTAGCCACAAGGTGGCACTGTGGTAGCAGCTTTGATTTCAGGATTTTGCCTTAACAAATTAGCACCTTAGTATACCTTTTAAATTTGACTCTTGAGGTGAAAAAAATGGGTTGCATTTAAGCGAGAAGCATTACTGTATAATAGAGTAATGTCTGTTGTAAATGATATTTTAATGTCTGCGGTCTTTACTCCGGAGAATCAGGAAGGAAAATTTTAAAACATTCCTTTAGATTCTTATTTTGGAAACTTAAGAACCTCAAGAACCAGGTAAATGAGGGATAAAAGCTTTTATTTGCTTTATTACAATATAATCTTATCAAAATTTATAACTTTTTCCTCTCGGAGATTGCTATAGTTTGAATGTTTTTCCTCTTACCCCTCATGATGAAATTTGATCCCCAGCATTGGAGGTGGGGCTTGGTGGGAGGTGTTTGGTCATGGGGGCGGATCCCTCATGGATGGCCAGGAGCTGTCCTCATGATAGTGAGTTCTTGTTCTATGCGTTCCCTGAAAAGCAGATTGTTAAAAAGAGCCTAGTGCCTCCCTTCTCTTTTGCTCTCCCTTGGCCATGTGATCTCCGCACACACCAGCTTCCCTTCCCCTTCTGCCATGAGTGGAGGCAGTCTGAGGCTCTCACCAGATACATATTCCCAATCTTGAACTTTACAGCCATCAGAATCATAAGCCAAATAAACCTTTTTTCTCCACATTACCCAGCCTCATATATTCCTTTATAGCAACACAAATGGACTGAGACAGAGATCTATTTTGTTTCCTCAAATATTCTGGCAACTTATGCTTATATTTCCTTTTTTCCTTGTGTTTGATAAATACATTATTTATCTATGAATTTGGCCAACAAATATTTCCTGAATATCTTGTGTGTGCCATGCAGCATTCTGGGTGATTGAAATAAGGCCACACACAAAGAAGGCAAAGCTGCATTTCCTTTCATTATCAACTAGTAAACACATGAACAAGTAAGGAAATTTTCCAAAGGGTGGCTTAAGTGCGTATGTTCACATGCACCCGCTTTACACAGGGTGGTCAAAGAACGCCTTTCCAAGCTAGAAGGGTTTGATCCTCAACCTGAATGGTTAGAAGGATCTAGGCAGGCAAACACCTAGGAGAAGAGCATCCCAGCAAAAAGCATGTGGAAAGGCCCTGATGTGGGATCAAACTTGTCATGTGCAAGAAAAGAACCTCTCATAGGTCAATCATATTCCAATCATCTAGAGCTTCATAACAGATGATTCTCAAACTCAACAGTTTGAAACAGCCTGTCTATATTGCTGACAATTTTGTTGGCATTAGGAATTTGGGAAGGGCTCAGCTGAGTGGTTTGTTTTGGTTCCCCTGGCATTCATGAGGGCAACTGAGGCTGGAGGATTTGCTTTCAAAATGGGTCTTCCTTTACATGTTGGACACCTTGATGCTTCTTGGTCACTTTCTTTTCTACATGGTGTCACATCCCCAGAGTTTTCTCTCATGGCTTGAACTTTTCGCAGCAGGACAGTCTTGGAGTTTTTCAGTTCTTACTTGGGTGTTGGCTTCCAAGAGACCAAGATAGAAGCTGCTGGTCTTCTAAAAACCCAGGCCCAGGGCTGGTATATCATCACTTCTACCTTATTTACTGGTCAAAGATGCCAATCCTCTTACTTCAAGGGCTGAATAAATAAATCTCCTCTCTTGAGGTAACAAGTGTTAAAATAAATGTATGGCCATCTTCAATTTGCAAAAGATCCTTAAAACATTAATAAAAATTTCCCATAAGAGGCTGGGGCTTGACTTTCACAACCCAGTGTCTTGGATCTGGTCTCCCTGCTGCAAGAATATCAGCCAACAGTTTTGGAAAGTATTCCTTGGGATTCACACCCATAACTAAGAAAGTCTGCCCTGAATAAAATCCACTCTATCCATTGCTTGCCATGAGCATTAGCATGGATGCTAAAGTAAATGTAGAGGAGATTGCTTAAGTCCTCATTGTGAATCTGTGACTTGGGACTGGAATGGAAAACACAAAGCAGATGTCAGCTTCTGTGCATGAATTTCCTGATACAGAGTAGTGCTAGGATAATTTTAGAAGAGTAGCAAAAAGGCAACAGATGATTACAGTTCAGATACTGAGAGTGTTTGAGCTAGAAATAGGCCAAAAAACAATGATAATTTTATACTGGTCAACACATGACCTAGCTCAAAGAGCGCTTGATTTGTTAAATGTGTCCCCTAAGGAAAGATAATTGAACCAACTGGAGTTGGAGTCCTTCTCTTCTGACTGAATCTTAAGGGAAAAGAAGAAAAGAGAAGCAAGTTCCCCCATTTCTGTCCTAACGGGCATTGGGGAGAAGGAGAGAAACCAGTGGGAATGGAAAATTTTCTCTGATCTACAGTAAGAGCTTTGGAGTTGAAGGGGGGAAGTGGTGAGTTGAAGATAAAACAAGCTGACTCTGATATACTCAAGCTGGCCCAGAATTTGTTCTACATCAGTGTGACAATCAATACAGCAAATCATTTTTGTATTGACACATGTCCCAAACCTAATGTTTGCCTAATGATGGTAGCTGATTTCACTCAAGTGGCAACTGAACTTAAAAATGTTTGCTTAATGATGGTGGCTGCTAAGTCAAGATAAAATTAAACCTGAGAAAACATAAACAGAGTTTATATCCACGGTGCTCATGTATTTCCCTAGGTGACTTATTTATTTTCTTTTGATGCCCTTTTGATGTTGAGGCTCCTAACTGATTCTATTAAATAAGCAGCTCTTTATGTCCGTAATTGATATGTTACCACAGGCAGAATTTTCAGTCTGCTGTTCACTTTTGGATGTCAGGAGAGACACAAATGAACCTCTCATTGTTCTATTGCTTCGTCTAGAGCAGCATTTTTATTATTCATTATTAGGAGCTACAATCTTAAAATGGATAGATTTACCTGAATGAAGACTTTCATAGAAACACTAGGAATTAACTAAAGAAGTCAACTTGTGGTGATATTGTAATTAAAATAGTACTTGGCACTTCAAATTCCATGCTCAGAGGCTATCTCTATATCTAAACCAATCACCTAGATAGTAAGCCATATTTCTGGAAAGCCTGACTTTGCAAAAAAACAACAATTGAATTAATCACCTTTCTCTGGGCTCTAAATTTTATATAAATAAAAAGAGAATGCACCAAAAGTTGCTCTTCTGAAATCAAATCTAGGGTTGGATTTTATCTTAGCCATCAACTGGTGGGTTCCAGTGGAGTCGTAAGTGTCATTCCTGCTGGCGTTGGTCTCTTCTTGCTCATACTGCCCCGATCCTTAAAAATCACCCCACACATTTTGCTGTCTTGCCAGGGTATTTTCATGAGCTCATGAACAATCTATCACTTGAGTGGCCGGTGTGTCACAGAATTTTCTCTTTCATTCTTTATTTTATTTATTTATTTATTTTTTGAGATGGAGTCTCACTCTTTAGCCCAGGCTGGAGTGCAGTGGTGTGATCTCAGCTCACTGCAAACTCTGCCTCCTTGGTTCAAGTGATTCTCCTGTCTCAGCCTCCCGAGTAGCTGGGACTATAGGCATGTGCTACCACGCCTGGCTAATTTTTTGTATTTTTAGTAGAGACAGGGTTTCACCGTGTTAGCCAGGATGGTCTCAATCTGCTGACCTCGTGATCTGCCCGCCTTGGCCTCCCAAAGTGCTGGAATTACAGGTGTGAGCCACCACGCCTGGCCTTTCTCTTTCTTTTATCTTCTGCTGTGGTTACCAATATGTCCATAAAAGACTGAATCCCCTGATGGGCCCAGTTGCCATTTCTGCCACCAACTCTTTCTCTTCCTCTGCAGCCAGGCCTGAGTGCTTCCTCAGTTGCCAAACTGGGTGGCAGCCATGCTTTTGCGAAGTGTGGAGAAAGCTGCACAAACACAAGATGTAGCATAGGATCTTTTTACACCGAACTTGGCACCCAAGGGGGGTCCAGTCTCATAACACTTATGCTCCAAAGAGTGAATCAGATCTTTCAGTTTTCTCCGTCTCCAGGGTGCTAAGCTGTGAGTTCATGCGGCTAAACTTGGGACACGTCAGAGTGAGAGACAGCCTGCTTCATTTGGGCACAACCTGCCACTCTGACCGCTAGACTCTGAGGCTGGATCAAACCATATGCCTGATTCCTGTTGGAATGTTCTCCTCCCAGGAGGTTTCTCAGCCTGTCATTCCCTTGGACTTCTGGCTGTCCCACCTCAACATCTGGCAACAGTTGGCCAGACATACCAGAGGTGGACAAAGTTTGGATTCATGCTGGGATATCCCTTTCCCCTCTCCCACATACATGGTTGGTTACAACATTTCCTTGATAAGATCTCTTCCTCACTCCTACTTCCACTTCCTTCTTCCCTTTCCTTCCCTCCTGTCTTCCTTTTTTTAATCAACAAATATTTATTAAGTGCCTCTACAAGACAGACACTGATCTGATCACAAAGGATAAAGCAGAGACTCCAACAATTCTTGTTTCTTTGAACTTTACATTACACAGTAAACAAATAAGAATATATGCTAGATGGCTATAAGTCTGATGAGCAGAATAATCCAGAGAAGGGGGGTTAGGGAGTGCTGGGATGGGGTGGGGACAGGGTGGAAAGTGTTACTATTTGTAATGGATGGTCAGAGAACTAAAGGAGGTGGGGAGGAAGCCACAGGAATAGCTGGGGAAGAGCCTTCCAAGCAGAGGAACGGAGGATTCAGGGGTCTCAAGGCAAGTGTGGCCTGGTGTGTTTTAGGACGCTCAGGGAGGGCAGTGTTATGCAGAAGGGTGAACAGGGCTGTGGGATGAGATGAGATGAGCAGAGGGGAATCATGAGGTCATTGGCTTTGACCCCAAGTGAGATAGGGGCCGCTGAGAGGGAGTTCTGCTCCGTGCTTTCACTAGATTGCTCTGGCTGCTGTGCTGTGAAAAGAAAGATGGAGACAACGGGTAGATGCAGGGAGGCCATTTAGGGGGCTGTTGCAAAGATTCAGTTGGGAGACGATGAGGAATGGACCACCCTGGTAGTGGTAGGGAGAGGGGAGTAATTGCCTTTCTATATCTTCAATACTGTTTTGTTTTCGTTTGAGACAGGGTCTCACTCTGTCACCCAGGCTGGAGAGTAGTGGCACAATCATAGCTCACTGCAGCCTCTATCTCCTGGGTGCAAGCAATCCTCTCACTTCAACCTCCCAAATAGCTGGGACCACAGGCATGCACTGCCATGCCAGGCTGTCTTTTTTTTTTTTTAGTAGAGAGGAGATTTTGCTGTGTTGTCTAGGCTGGTCTGAAATTCCTGAGTTCAAGCCATCTTCCTGCCTTGGCCTCCCAAAGTTCTGGGATTACAGGCATGAGCTACTATGTCTCACCAATGGCTCTCTATATCTAAAAAGTAGAGCCATTGGGAGCACTGATGAATTGGTAATATGAAAGAAAGAGAAAGAAAGACTTAAAGACTTCTGGGCTGCACCAAGTAGGAAAATGTAGCCCTTGACTTAGGTGGGGAAGACTGTGTGCCAAGCAGGTTTTTGAAGTGGAGAGGCTTTTGAGGTTTGAGGGTTCTTTCAAGTTGGTGAACACATCGTGTGCTGGGAAGGTAGCTCCTCCCAACTCCATGGGAACAAAAGTGCCTGCATCTGGAACACTCTCAGACCTCACTATCTGGCTCTTCATTCGTATCCTTTATCATACACTGTAACAGTAAACATGGCACCGTCCTGAGTTCTGTGAGTTGTTCTAGCAAGTTATCAAACCCAAAGAGTGATTCTGGGAACCCCTGAATTTGTCATCTCCTGGGCCAAAGTGAAGGTGGTCTCTGGACCCCATTTCCGGCCAGCATCTGCAGTGGGCGCAGTTTTGCAGGACAGAGTCCTTAACCCATGGAGTCTGTGCTAACTTGGAATAGTGTCAGAATTGAATTGAATTGTTAGACACCTTACTGGTGTCACAGAATATGAGAAGTTGTGTTGGAACGATGTATTTGGTATCAGAAAAACACAGAGAGCCTAGTGAAGTACTTAGCTCACAGTAAAGTAAATAGGAGCTTATATTATTTTAATGCTGTTGCTTCCTGCCAAGGTGAAATGTGGAAGTGTGGGCACCTGTCCGCTGTCGGATATATGGATGTGCTTGGGCTTCATTTACTTCTCTTGAGAAGGTTCCATCCCTTGAGAGCAACGTGTCTGTGCTGAGCCTGTCACACGCCTGAAAACCTCACTCTATGGCCAGTGCCTTGGATGCAGAGCAAATGATAAATGGGCCTTGTGCTGCCACCTTCCTGGCTGGGTTCAAAGGGAAAGCTGCCACTCTGTGGTAGTGCCACTGTGTGAGAGGGAGGACTGTGTCTGTGTAAATGCACACCCGTTTATCATACCAGACATGGCAAGCCGCCAGACCTGCATATATTTGTAAACAAAAGGATTTTGAAAGCAAGGCCCAGCGGAGTAGACAGGCATCACCGACAAGGGCTATGACTTTTTGCTTTTCAGCCTGGTATAAATTATATAGGGTTACCTCTTAATCACACCCTGTGGACCCATTATGTTACTTAATCTTCACAAACACCCTTAAGAAAGTGGGGTGTTAGGATCACCAGGCATCCTGGTTTTCATGTGCCAATCCCAGCCTATGCTTACTGTCCTAACGCAAGTATAGTCATGTGTCACATAATAATGGGGATACCTTCTGAGAAATGCATCCTCATTAGGCGATTTCATTGTTGTGTAAACATCATAGAGTGTACTTACACAAACCTAGGTGGTGTAGCCTGCTACACCACACCTAGGCTAGATGGTATAGCCTATTGCTCCTAAGCTATAAACCTGTACAGCATGTGATTGTACTGGAGCATGTACCATGAATGGAGCTTGCAGGGCTGGAAGTTGCCCTGGGTGAGTCAGTGAGTGAGTGGTGAGTGAACTTGAAGGCCTAGGACACTACTGTGCACTACTAGAGACTTTACGGCCACTGTACACTTAGGCTACACTAAGTCTATAAAAAGTATTTTTCTTTCTTCCATAATAAACTAATCTCAATTTATTGCAACTTTTTGACTTGATAAACTCTTTAACTTTTTCAACTTTCAGACTTTTTTTGTAGTAATACTTAAAACACAAACACATTGTACATCTGTACAAAAATATTTTCTTTATATCCTCATTCTATAAGCTTTTTTCTGTTTCTAAATTAAAAATGTTTTTCTCCTTTTAAAATTTTGTTTAAAAGTAAGACACAAGGACACACATTTATCTAGGCCTGCAGAGTCAGAATCGTCAATATCACTGTCTTTCACCTCTACCTCTTACCCACTGAGAGGTCTCCGGGGCAGTAAGACGCATGGAGCCATCATCTCCTAGGATCACAATGCCTTCTTCTGGAATGCCGTCTGAAGGACCTGCCTGAGGCAGCTTTACAGTTAACTTTTTTTTTTTTTCAATAAATAGAAGGAGTATACTCTAAAGTAACAACAAAAAGTAAGGGTAGTAAGTTTGTTTACAGAACTTTCACAAACATGTGAGTAATGTGTTTCACTACAACGTCGCAAAGGCTACTGTGTCACTAGGTGATAGGAATTTTTTAGCTTCATTATAATCTTATGGGATCACCGTTGTATGTTCTCTCCATAGTTAATTGAAATGTCATTATGTGGTACATAACTGTCTTAGTAAAAGACACCTTTTTTCTTTCCAAAGTGCACTGAGTTGGACAATACATAATATGGTCCCCTGAGATAATATCTTTATTTTGTGGAGGACGAAACAGAAGTATAGAGAAGGTAAATCATTTGCCCAAGGTCACCTAGCAGGTGAGTGATGGAGCTGGATTTTAACCCGGGTCAGTCTCTGGCATTGAAGTCCTTCCTGCCAGAGTCTTCTGCTTGTTTGTACAGGGCAATGAGCACATCTCCCCACAGTTAGTCCCTCAGGGAACTAGAAACTCACTGGAGTGATGTGCTATTGTTTGGAACACTCTTATTTGGAACCCTCTTAACTGTTATTATTATTTTTAAGAACAATTTTGATATTAGCAAGTCTTGTTTCTTTGAGAATAGATTTCATTTTTGAAAAGACCCTAAACACTTTGAGAGCCAAGTCTTGTGAATAAGATGGGAAATTATTCTGGGAGACGCCAGTTTGGAGCCAAATCAAAGACTTGAGTTTGAATTGCTAGTGAATTGTTGTTTGTTTGTGTGGCTATGAAATTGACTTTGAAAAAGAATTCTCAAAGAAGCATTCTGCAAATGTTTGGAACAGTGATGGTATCATTTCAATGGGTTTCATTTCCAAAGTAACTTACTTTTCTTTAAGTCTCATTTTATCATGCCTGTTAGATGTGACATATTGTGTCTAGTCTTTTGTAGGTAAGCACATTTAGCTTAGAATGAGCAGATGGGCTTGCCTAGGTGGTTGAAATTCTTGGTTTTGAATGAAGAAAATCAATCAGTCCTTTCAGTAAAACTCAGGTTTCTATTAGCTGAATTCTCAAGCTCCATGTTCTACCAAATGAATTCTGTGGGTTTGATTGTTCTATATTTTTCAAATAAAAAGTCCAGGTAACCTGTATTTGTAGTACTTAATAATTGAGCGATAAAGTTTTGGATGGTTTATCTATTAAAAATAACCATTATACATTTTATTTGCACTTTTACATTTATAAAACACTAATAATGCTATTTTTTTCTATTTAAATTCAAAACAACCAAGGGAATAAAGTGAGTCAGGTATTATCATCCCATTTTACAGGTAAGAGAAGGAGCCTCTGACATTGTGTCTTGTTCAAGGTCACATAATTATCATAATTATGAGAGGCAATGTCTGGACTTGAGGATGCCTGGGGCATTTAATTCCTGATTTAACTCCCTTTCCATTGTAGTATATGCCTTTCTTCTTCATTGTTTTGTTCTCACAGGTTATCGACACTTTTAGTTCTTTATTAGTTTTCTATGGCAACTGTAACAAATTGCAACAAACTTAGAGGCTCAAAAAATGTATTCTCTCATAAATAATAATTTTGGCCTCCTTTCTTATGGAGGCGGTGGATTCAAACTAACTCTTATGGTGCCCAATCAAGGCTTTGGCAGGGCTGTACTCCCTCTGAAGCTCCTAGAGAAGAATTCATTCTTTACTTTTCTAGTTCCTAGAGCTGCATTCATTGCATTCTTTGGTTCATGGCTTCCTTCTCCACTTTCAAGACCAGCAGTTGTAGCATCTTCAAATCTCTCTTTTTGTTTCATCTTCACATTGTCTTCTCCATGGTAAAACTCTCACTAACTCCTTTTTAAACTAATACATGTGATTGCATTTAGAGCCCATGTGGATAATTCAGGATAATCTCTCCACCTCAAGGTCCTTAATCAACTATATCTGCAAACTCCTCCCTTTTTACCATATGAGAAAACATTTACAAGTTGCAAGGATTTGAATGAGGATATCATTTGAGTTTTATTTGGCAGGGGGAATTATTCAGTTTACTACGGTCTACCCTTTGAGATTCATATCCTCAAAGATTCACATCCGTTCCATACACAAAATGCATTCAACCAACATTCCCAGGTCTCATCCCATTACAGCATCAACTCCAGTCCAAAACCTCATCTAAATATCATCAGTTCAAAAGTCCCGAATCCCATCATCTAAATCAGAGATAGGGAACACTCTCTATATGCTACATCATGAGGAAAATTTCCTCTCCATCTGTGGACCTGTGAAACTAGAGGATATGTTCTTTGCTTCCAAAACACAATAGTGGGACAGGCATAGTGTAACAGCTATAGGCATTTCCATTGCAAAAAGGAGAATAGAAAGGGAAAAAAGAGTAGTTGATTATGAACAATGGAAAATCCAGCAGGACAAGTTCCACAGAGGCTTAGAAATAATCTGTCTTTGTCTTGTGACTCTGCCTTCTCAGCCTGAGGCTCCACCCTGGGAGTCATTCTTCCTTTTGCTTGAGGTAGAACTGGTTGATAATATTGTGAACTTGTTTCCTACCTGTAGAACTTTGGGAGTCTTATAGCCTCCTTTCATTTTGTTCTCTCTGTCCCTTTTGGTTCAACCTGGCTGTGTTTCTGCTGATATAACACTCTAAAAAGCCTGTGGGTCTCCCATGTATGTTACAGGGATTCATGCCTTTAGATAAGGGAGTCCTCCACAAATATTTTCTGGAGAATCCCATCTCTTTTCCTGGCTTCTACTGAGATAGCTAAGGGGATCTGTGAGTCACATGTCTAATCTCTAACACAACCAAAATTGTCCAGTCATACCCTTGACTGTCTAGAACATGATTTCTCAACAGTGAATCTCCTAATTTTAGCATCTTTTGGAAGCTGGATAGGTTGAGAATTTCCCAAGTAATCAAGTCCTGGTACCTTTTTGCTTAACAGTTATTCTCTCATTTTATCTGTTTCCTTACATATTTTGCTATAAATGGCAAGAAGAAAACAGGCTGCATTTTTAACACCTTATTTGAAAATCTTCTGAGTTATATATCCACGTTCACCACTTACAATTCATGCTTTCCACATAACTGTAGGGTACAATTCAGTCTGGCAGTCGGCCACTACTTAACAAGGGCCATCTTACCTCCAGTTTCCAATAACATGTTTCCCACTTCTGTCTGAGGCCTCAGCAACTGTGCCATTAATGCTCATATTACTACCAACAGTCTACTGAAAGAAATCTAGGCTATTTTTTTTTTATCATGGGTCTCTAAATTCTTTCAACCTCTACTCATTACTCAATTCTAAAGCTATTTCTACATTTTCAGAAATGTATTGAGGCAGTTACCAAAATCTGTATTTATTTTCAATAGTTGCTATAACAAATTACCACACACTTGGTGCCTTAAACCAAATACATATACAATATATATATTTATGTAACTATATTTTTATAAATT
>NW_012118977.1:1159139-1218339 GCF_000951035.1 Colobus angolensis palliatus | reverse complement strand
AGAAGGGATTTAGTGACAAAGTGAGGATGAGTAATTTTGTTAAAGCCAAGATTGTTTCAATATTGTCTGCTATAAATATTTTAGTAATATTTAATTTATATTTTATTTATATATGTAAGTTTCACTGGACCAAAGTCTAGGGCTGCACTCCCCGTGGAGGTTCAAGGGGTAAATTTGTTCTTCAACTATTCCAGCATCTGGTGACTTTCAGTAGTTCCTGGCCTGTAGCTGCATCACTCCAATCTCTCCTGTCATTGTCACATTGCTTCTCTTCTCCTGTGCATGTGTGTGTCAGATACTTTTCTACCTCCCTTTTATAAGAATACATTTGCTTGCATTTAGGGCCCAGCCAGCTAATTCAGGATAACTTCCCATCTCAGAATCCCTAACTTAATCACATCTGCACAGTTCATTTTTTTGTCGTATAACGTGACATTCATAGTTCTAGGGATTCAGGTGTGGATGTCTCTTATGGGGAATTATTCAGTTCACCACATGTTTATTTTCCATGTGTTCATCTTGCGATGGTCACATGATATTCAAGAAGATCCATCATGTAGCAGTGGAGCACCCACATATTTATAGGTTGCTGTTACCTACGTGGTGTGTCTTGCTCTATTCTCTCAATCCCTTGTGGCATCAGATCCATGCTCTAGTCACAGAGTAATGTAGGCTAAACTAGTCACCTATCCTTATCTGCCCTGACCATGGTGGTGGGTGCATGATCCAAGCCAGCCAATCAGAATTTTTCCCTGAGCTTTTCACATTGAATCTAGAGAGAGAAATTTTGTAAAGATAGGAAACTGGAGCTGCCTTTCTCTATCATGTTGTTAAAACAGAGAGGTATTCACCTTGCAAATTTCTACTTTTTTAACTCCTGAAATACATAAAATTCTCAGAGAGGAGAGTCTATTCCTCAGAGACACAGAAGCCTGGCTACATGCCTAGGTGCAAGATGGTCAGGAGGTAAAGGTGGCAGTATTGATGGGTCTGAGCCCACTGAGAAATTTTAATTTGTTCAACAGGCTATTTTGGCACATTCAGTAAACAATTAATCACCCCTAAACCTGTATTCTCCTTCATAGCTACACAAAAGATACTTCCTATTCTAGTCATAGCATGCATTGATTTTTGCCTCCTGCTGAACCCCACTAAAATGATAGAAAAGGAATTAAAAAGTTATGAACCTACACAAGCAGTATAAGGAAACAATAGCAAATTAAATATCTCAACAAATGTTTGGAAGATGGAAAGCAGATGGATGAATGTTACTGGGTTGGCAGAGCAAGAAAGCTGGAACAAAGTGCCTGGAGAGGGGAATCTCAGAGAGAAGCAAGCCAACTTTTGCCACAGAATCCTAGAGAGACAAGAAAATTGGAGCCCAGAGACACCTCTAAAGACAGATATGAAGAATCAGCTCAGTAATGGATAGATCTCATATTATGGTTGTCCACTTTTTAGTAGCTTTTCTATATTTAGGTTTATCTCAATTTATGAGTATTGCTTCCTTAATCCAAACTCGAATTCTCAGCTTCCCCTATAGCTAGGCTACGGTCAAGCATTCTGGCTGTGCCAACCACACACAGACATACTTTTAATTCAGGTGTGAGCTGAGGAAAGAAGATCTACTTGTGTTTCTATTTTTGAAGGAGAGAGCTCTCAGGATTTTAGTGGAAGCAATTGGCAAGTGCTTCTAAGGTTACATTTCTCATACAGAATTGTCATTGGTGATGGTGCTGGTCAGCGCAGTGATAATCTACTTTAGTGCTCAGTAGGGCAGCAGAGTCTGTGTGAAGTTTTCTTCATCAGGCTTTTTTGGCGGGATAAATTTTGGGCATAGCTCTAGAAGCTTAGCCTGGAGCCTAGCTTTTTTGTTTTTGAGACAGAGTTTTGCTCTTGTTGCCCAGGCTGGAGTGTAATGGCGCAATCTCAGCTAAGTGCAATCTCTGCCTCCCAGGTTCAAGCGATTCTCCTGCCTCAGCCTCCTGAGTAGCTGGGATTACAGGCTCCTGTCACCAAGCCCAGCTAATTTTTTGTATTTTTAGTAGAGATGGCATTTCACCCTGTTGGCTGGACTGGTCTTGAACTCTTGACCTCAAGTGATCCATCCACCTTGGCCTCCCAACTGGAGCCTAGTTTTTAAACCCTCCACAAAATTCAATGAACTACTCACCATTTAATAAACTGATTTCCCAGAGTCATTTCTACTGACTGCAATTTAAAACGGACAAACAAACAAAAACCGCCAAGCCTCAAAACAACTCTATTATTACTGCATGTATAATAGATAGTTTTATACGATGTTCTTTCCCATACAACCAGATAATGGACTACCTCCTGCCCCACTACAGCATCTATAGAAAGGAAATTTGTCTATGGAGAAACTCAACCAGAGGGGAACCAGATGGAGACATCAGGAGTAGAGAGCAGGCTTCAGATATTAAAATAAAGAGACTTCTTAATCCCCTTCCCCTTCCGAATTCTTAGAGTTGAGAAGGCAGAGTTAAAGAGATTTTTCTTAGCAGAAATCAGCCACTCTAAGAAGAAAAATCCTCCAGTGGATTAGATAAATATCTATCTTATCACCTTCCAGTAGAGCCATGCCTACTCATAGATAACTGCGAATCAGCTTTTTATTGCCTCTTTCTTCATTAACAATGGATATGTCAGGATCACCAGACTTTTGAGGAAAGCTTCTATTCTCAAATGAGAAAGACCAAAGTAAATACCAGAATAAATTGAAATTGATGAATCTAGTGACAGTGAAGTGAGCAGAAGGCAACTTAATTAAAAACACTATAATATTTTCAGAAAGAATGAGAAGACATTTCGTCGATGAATCAAAATAGGATGCTATTTTTTAAAAAAGCTGGAGAACAAAGATCTCTTGGAAATTAAAAACATGACAGTAGATAGTCAAATAAATAAGCAGAGGTTTGGAATTTGATGTTGAGGAATCTCCTAGAAAGTAGGACAAAATAACCAGACACAGAGAAGAGGAGAGAAATGATAAGAAAATCAGATAATCAATCCACTGGGTCCAACATCCAATCAAGAGAGACACAAAAGAGGAGGAATTTTTAAAATTATATATACAGATACTGAGAACTGATGAACTTGAATCTCCAGATTGAAAATATTTCATGTGTATTCAACGCATATGTAGCCTGCAGCAAGGCACATTGCTGTGGAATTTTGGGACACCAGAGAAGATGCTGAAAGTTTCCAGAGAAGAGCAAACAAGGTTACATAGGAAAGGATTAGGAATCACAATGAGATTCAACTTCTTAGCAGCAAGCTTCAAAGCAAGAAGTCAATGGAGCAATGTCTTCCAAGCTGAGGCACTTGTTTCTAACCTAGACATCAATCTGCCTCCAAACGGTCAATCAAATGTAAAGGTAGGAGGCAAACGTGGAATATAGGTGTCTCAAAACATTTACTTCTGGGAAGGAATGGGACGCTTTGCTCCAGCAAGCAGGGGAAAACATCAAGAAAGAAAGTGTGAGATCCTGGAGACAGGGGATCCATCCCTGAAAAAAAAAAAAAAATGTACAAAAGAATTCTTAGGATAATAATGGAGGGATTTCCTAGAATAACAACTGTTCCAAAGGCTCAGTGAATAGGAAGAAAGAGCACGTTAGCTAAAATAAAAAAAGAAGGAAAAGAGCTTCAATGAGCAAATGAAGCATTAACAGATTTCTTAAGGAGCTGAACATTTTTGAGAGGTGTTTTCTAATCCCATCAGAGAGTCTGAGAGAAGCCAGTGACACTTAGAAAAATAATTAGATGAAAAATAAAGGCAATCACTAACTTTAGGGAAAACAAACATTTGTATAAGAAAGGAAATGTAGTCATAGTATTCTATTGGTTTCATCTGTGAATAATAGCAGTTTAAACAGTAACTCTTGATATAACCAACATTATGACAAAGCTGTATTATAAATAAGGTAGAAGTGAAATGCAGGTAGAAAGGGTAAAGGTATAGGCTGTAACAGTGCTAAAATTTTATTTTTCTAAAGAAGGAAATTAATAGATAATTCTTAAAAAATCAAGTACAAAGTAAAAAATAAGTATATAGAAGCAAAAACATAAATACTGGAAGAAGGAGCTAAAAGAATTGAAAATTCTTGGCTCTGCAGAGCAGGATTTAAAGGCAAAGTAGAGTACTGCTCCTTTGCATAATAAGCCTTATGAGATTGTTTGGGTGAGATTTTTTTTTCAACTATGAACATGCATTACTTGATAAAAATTCAAAACTATCAAAACCTTGAACATTTTCTTAGATAAACAGGAACTCTCATACTCTGTCAGTGGGAGTATAATTAATGTGCAATTGCTTCAGAAAACTGGCAGTGTCTACTGAAGCTGACTGCACACACACTATATGGACCAGCAAGCTTGGTTCCAACAGAAGTATGTACAGTTGTGTGCCAAAAGATGTACAAGTATGTCTGTAGCAGTACTATGCATGGCAGCTGGGGACTGGAAAAAACAAAACGTGCATCTGCAGTCCAGTGGGTATTTCATATTCATGCAATGGACCATGATATAGCAATGAAAATGAATCACTGCTACCTGCCGCAATGTGGGTGAGTCTTGCAAACATTATGTTGAGCAAAAGAAATCAAGCACAAAAGAGCGCATGCTACACGATCCTGTTGATATAAAGTTCAAAGCCAGGGAAAACTAACGTATGGTGATAGAAGTTAGGATGTTGATTACCTTGGTGAAGAGATTTGGGAGGATAGAGACTGAGGGGCCTGAAGAGTGCTGCTGGGTCCTGGACAGTACTCGAATTCTTGATCTGGCTGCTGATACATGAGAATATTCACTTTGGAAGTTTCATCAAGCTGTACTCCATCAATTACACTCTTCTATATGTAAAATATATTAAAGTTCATTTAATAAACTTTTATTACTCTTTAAAAGTTTATCAAATAAAACACACATAGTCCTACAAGAGCAGCTCAGCCCAAGGAGAAATGGCCATCTGGACCAGAGAGCCCACTGTGCTGGGAAAATTAGAGAATTATTCATGCATTTATGAAAATACATGTGAAAAATAACAACCAGTTGAATGTGGTTATTTCTCAGTTCTTGTCTTTTTACTTCGATTTAAGGATTTTGCAAATTTGTCATTTCTGTGTACATTCTAATTTAAGCTGCCTCAAGGCTTTTTTGGACATAATTAATAGTGACTTCAAAACAATTTGAATCATTGTAATGGTTGCAAAGGTCTTTCTTCTGTTTCCTGGATGGCCTGCTCAGGATTTTAGGTGCAGTTCTGTTCAAAAGGTAACAGAACCGGAACACAGGATGAGTAAATACAGTCTAGTTAAAAAACAAAACAAAACAAAAAACAGCACAAAATTACTGGGTTTCATTGTGGGAGGAGGTGGGGCCAGAATTCTATTTCGCCCTTTCATGTTGTGGAAAGAATCTCAGTCCTTGAAATGGTATAATGCATCGGTGACCTTGGTTTTTTTCAAAAGTGTTTAAGAAGAGGGGACCTTCTTCTTGGCTTTGACATTTTACATTATTAGTATTAGAAATCTTCTTTGTGCAAGGCTTGGAAGGAGATGAGAGAACAAGTTTCCTTCTTCTGACCTTCACATCACCACACTACAAAAGCTCTTCAGTTGCAGGCATTTGCCTTGCTATCTTGTTCCCAATTGAGGGAAAGCCAAAGGAGACACTCTTGAAAGTTCAGCCACTTACAACAAATTTCAATGGATACAGTTGCAGAATACCTTTAAACAACCAAAGTTGGCTGGTAATTAGGCTCTCATACACCACAGATCTGTGCCTGCAGTCAGCAAGTCAGCAACCTGCAAGAGAAGCCCTTCTCATGAAACAGCCAAGAGGGAGGTATCCTAGGGGTGGGCCAAGGGAGCATTGATGGGCATTGCCAGAGATTCTTCAGAACACAGAACAGAACTCGGCTACCATTAGCTGCATTTGAGTTCCTCCTTTTCCCGCAAAGGCTGATGATTATATTGGGGGCAAGTGCAGCTGTTTAATAGGATGAGGGATTATGTAAAATGGTAGCAATTGTCCATTTAAATGCCTGTGATTATCACTGGCTTTACAATAGATATAGTATCTTGTAATATATATACTATGTATAAATACTACAATTATATACAGTAAAAACATATGTAATACATAATTATAATACTGTAATACTTCAAAAGAAGTAATTTGTGGAATAAAGAGAGTTGGATTCACACACCTGGTTTTATTAGGTTGGTGCAAAAGGAATCATGGTTTTTGCCATGAAAAGTGACTTTTGCACCAACCTAATAACAATCTGTGTGAATTTGAACCCTTTTCTTGCTTCCTCTTTGCCCTCATTGCTATCTCTGCTACATAAAGGTAATTTGTGTCTGCACTGAAAGTATTGTTAGGGCCAGCTCATAGTAGGTACTTACTAGATACAAGGGATTTTCCCTCTTCTTGCCCTGTAAAGTTATCTTTTGAACAAATCATAAAAGAGCTGCTCTCTGACCAAATTCATGTATTGGAAAAGCTGGAATGGGGATTTATACCTCTGTGCTTCCAACTCTAGCAAAGAGAGCCGCTGGAGTCATCTCTTAAAACCGCACATCCGATCTTGTCACTCGCAGGCTTACAACCCTTCCTTTCACTCCCTTAGCACTGGGATAAAATCCTTGATTTTGTTGTGATCCACACAGCCCTCTTTCTCTAATGCCATCTCCAAATGTTTAGATTTGCTCTTTATGGTGAGACCCCATCAGTTGCCTCTCTGTTCCTTAAAGAGGCCAACTTGCTCATGCCTCAGTGATGTGAACTTGATGTTCCTCCTGTCTGTATGGCTTCCTTTGCCTCTTGGCATGGCTGGCTCCTGGTCAGCCTCCAAGTGTCCACTTGTCCTGCATTTCCCAGAAAAAAGATCCTGAGGTAGAGTTTCATATGAAGGATGTCCATTGTGGAGGGCTGTTGGACTCAATCCTTGTGGAAGGAAGGGGAATGGAGCAGGAGTGGGCAGAGGAAGAAGTGGAACAATGGATCCTATTGCTGCATTGGCCCTACAGGGACCCCTGGAGCTAGAAGGGTCTTTCAGAGTTGTTGCCAACTGGCTGTTATGGCCAGGTCTTTGTACTCTTTTACTGATCAGTCTTAAATGGGGACCCTTCTTCTGCCAAGAAGAATGTGACTTTGGGGAGGTGATTCTTGTCAAGGCAATCCCTAGTAGGACTGATAACTGAAGGCCAAGTGTTGACAGTACTTCCAGGGGCTAGGGCACAAAAAGGCCAAGTGTTGACAGTTCTCCCAGGGGCTAGGGCACAAATACTTCTTGAAGAGGATCTGGGGAAGCATGGCAGCATCCACCACACAGCCTTCTCTGACCATCTGGTGTCTGTCCCAAAGTTTTCTATCTGAATATCCTGATTCTTTCTTTATTTTCTTTTTTTTTTTGGTTTGAGACAGAGTCTCTCTCTGTTGCTCAGGCTGGAGTACAGTGGTGCAATCTCAGCTCACTGCAAGCTCAGCCTCCCGGGTTCACGCCATTCTCCTGCCTCAGTCTCCCAAGTAGCTGGGACTACAGGCGCCTGCCACCACGCCCAGCTAATTTTTTGTATTTTTAGTAGAGATGGGGTTTCACCGTGTTAGCCAGGATGGTCTCGATCTCCTGACCTCTGATCCTCCCACCTCGGCCTCCCAATATTTCTTTATTTTCTTGTTGTTTTCCCCACTGGGCTGTGAGCTCCACAAGGATAAAGATTATGTTTATCATTTTCCCTGTTGTACCACCAGTTCATTGCATAGGGCTTAGTATGGTAGGCACTTAATATATATTTCCTGAATGAATAAATGAATAAGAAATGTTTAATGATAACCAACCTTGCAGGTTGCTGACTGCAGATACAAACCCATGGCATGCAGGAGTTCAGTTCCAGCCAACTTTGTCTGTTTCACATATTTTGCAATTCTACCCATTGGCTGAGCTTTCTAGATAGTTGTCAAGACACACACATTTGTCTGTGTCTTAAAGTAATGCTGAGCTTGTAAAAGAAGCATCATGTCTCCCCAGTTTCTCTGCCATTTATTCTTGTATAAGATTATGATCAAAATGAACTCTGTGTTCTTTTTTTCAACTTTTAAGTTCAGAGGTACATGTACAAGTTTGTTACATGGGTAAACTTGTGTCATGGGGGTTCTTAATACTTAGATATTTATGAATGAGAGAAGAATGCCTGATGAAATGGCCATAAGGGTGATGACTCTGTAGACAACCTGCTCCTTGCCTCCAGGAGGCAGCAAGATGTAACAGAGACAGCCCTGAGCAGGATAAAGGACTCAAGGACACTTGCAGTTCCAAAGCAGCGTGTCTTCAGTGAGCTCAGGACAATTAAGCCTCATTCCCAGATACTGTTTTCTCTTCCCTGCTGCCTCATTCAATATGAACACTTAGAACCAAAGTATGGTCACGTGTCTCTTAATGACATGGATATGTTCTGGGGCGATTTTGTTGCTGTGCAAACATCATAGAGCACACTTACACAAATGTCAGTGATATGGCCTACCACACACCTACGCTGTATGGTGTACACTATTGCTCCTAGCCTACAAACCTGTACAGCATGTTATTGTACTGAATCCTGTAGGCAGTTGGAACACAATGCTAAGTATTTGCATATTGAAACATAGAAAAGGCACAGTCAAAATACAATATAAAAGATTATAAATATCGTATCTGTATAGGGCAGTTACCAATGGAGTTCACAGGACTGGAAGTTGCTCTGGGTGCAGCGTGAGTGGTGAGTGAATGGGAGGGCCTAGGACATTAATGTGCATAGCTGTAGGCTTTATAAACATGGCACACTTAGGCTACACTAAATTTATTTAAAACATATTTCTTTCTTCAATGATAAATTAGCCTTCGCTTGCTGTAACTTTTTAACTTCAAAAGCTTTTAAATTTTTAAACTTTTTGACTCTTTTGTAATAACACATAGCTTAAAACACAAACACATCGCACATACAAAATATTTCCTTTCTTTATATTTATTCTATAAGCTTTTTCTATTTTCATTCTATATATATATGTTTATCGATTTTAAACTTTAAAAAGTATTCATAAATTAAAGTTTAACAGCTACATAATATGTTTTATTACAGGGATGAACCAATTTATTTCCGCATTTCTTTATTGACAGATATTTAGGTTGTAACTCCAATGCATTTGTTATACACAGAGCCTTTGCTGCAGTTTAAGTTATTACCTTAGAGTTGTTACAAGTTGAATAATGGGGAAAAGAAGTGAACATAGTAATTTATTTTATGTATTTCTTTTTACTTATTTCTTCTTACTTAATATGCTAAATTACTTTACAAAATAGGGCTTCCAATTTTCTCATTCACAGTGGCGATGAAAATGCCTGTCTCACTGCACTATTTTAAGTATTCTTATTTCTAAAAGTGAATTTAATAAAAATGTTAACATTTTATTGTTTTAAGTTCCATTTATTTTATTACTAACGAGCTTGCCAATTGTTTTTCGTATTTTGTGGGTTTTCTATTCATCTCCTTTTCCTATTTATTTTAGGGATGCTGATTCAAAAATTCTTTTTTCTTTCCATATAGTCTTTCTTAAAATTTTTTTATTTCAATAGCTTTAGAGGTCCAAGAGGTTTTTGATCATGTGGATGAATTGAATAGCGGTGAAGTCTAGAACTGTAGTGCACCCATCACCCAAGTACTATGCATAGTACCCAATAGGTAGTTTTTCATCCCTCACTCCCCCCCCCACTCTCCCCACTTCTGAGTCTCCAGTGTTATTATGCCACTCTGTATGCCTTTGCTCTATACCCATAGCTTAGCTCCCTCTTTAAGTGAGAACATATGATATTTGGTTTTTAATTCCCTAGTTACTTCATTTAGAATGATGACCTTCAGTTGCATCCAAGTTGTTGCAAAAGACATTATTTCATTCTTTTTTTATGGCTGAGTAGTATTCTATGGTATATGTACCATATTTTCTTTATTCACTCATTGGTTGATGGTCACAGAAACACAAACATTGCCCTAGGTCTACCCAGAGTCAAGATCATCGAAATGCCGTTAAGTGTTAGGAATATTTCAGCTCCATTAAAATCCTATGGAGCCACAGTAATATATGTGCTCATCGTTGACTGAAATGTCTTATGTGGTGACTGACCATAGTCTAAAACCCATCAGGAAAAAGAAAAAGAAAGTACCATAAGGAGTGAATTGTGTTCATGAAGCTGGACTGTAAACAGTAGTTCTGCTGCTCCTGTGGCAAGATAGAGAGTACCTCAGGGCATCGCTCCCTTGTGTTGCATCTCTCTGGTTTATTATGGGCCAGAAAGTAGCTTTGCAGATGGCCTCATACGCTTTGCTCCAGGCCAGGAAACATTTACTCTGCATACATTTATTAATTCAGACTTATTTTTTTATTTCAATAGCTTTTGGAATGTAGGTGGTTTTTTGTTACATGGATGAATTATATAGCAGTGCATTCTGAGATTTTAGTGCACCCATCACCCGAATAGTGTACATGGTACCTAATGTGTAGTTTTTTATCTCTAACCCCACTCCCAGCCTTCACTTTCTGAGCTTTAAAGTCCACTGTATCATTCTTATGCCTTTATGTCCTCATAGCTTATAAGCGAGAACATAGAGATTTTGGTTTTCCACTCCTAGTTACCTCACTTAGAATTATGACCTCCAGCTCCATCCAAGTTGCAACAGAAGACATTATTTTGTTCCTTTTAATGGCTGAATAGTATTCCCTGTTGTATGTGTACCATATTTTCTTTATTTACTCATTAGTCAATGGGCACTTAGATTGCGTTGACGTTTTGCTATTGTGAATTGTGCTGCTATAAACACACACATGCAAGTCTTTTTCATAAAATGACTTCTTTTCTTTTGGGTGGATACCGAGTGGTGGGATTGCTGGATTGAACGGTAGATCTACTTTTGTCTCTTTCAGGAATCTTCATACTAAGTAGTATATTAGAGATTGCATTAATTCACATTTCCACCAGCCATGAATAAGCATTTCCTTTTCCCCAATACATGCCAACATGACTCTTTAATAATGGCTGTTCTTCCAGGAGTAAGGTGCTGTCTCATTGTGGTTTTAATTTGCATTTCCCCGATGATTAGTGGTGTTGAGCATTTTTTCATATGTTTATTGGCCATTTGTATGTCTTCTTGTGAGAAGAGTCTACTCATATCTTCTGCCCACTTTTAAACAAGATTATTATTATTTTTTCTTCTTAGTAATTTGTTTGAGTTCCTTGTAGATTCTGTATGCTAGTCCTTTTTGGGATGTGTAGTTTGCAAATATTTTCTCCCATTTTGGTTGGCTTTTTATTCTGCTGATTATTATTATTATTATTTGCCATGCAGAAGGTTTTCAGTTTAATTAGGTTTCATTTATTTATTTTTGGTTTTGTTTAGACTTTTATATTTATTAATTAACTCATTCATCGGGAAAAAAGAGTTACCTTGATAATGCTCAGGGCAGGGAGGGCTGGTCAATAGTTTTGTTGGAGCTAGATGTGGTATACTGTGCCTTTAGTTCCAGCTAATTGGAAGGCCGAGGTGGAAGGATCCCTTGAGTCCAGGAATTCAAGGCTACAGTGAGCTACTTCACTGCACTGCAGCCTGGGTGACAGAGCTTGACTCTGTCTATAAAAACAAAAAAGGAAAGAAAGAAAAAGAAAAAGAGAAAAAAAAAAAGAAAAGAAGAAGAAAAGTTTGGTGGGTTGGTAGTATTTTTTTTTAAATTTTAATTCATATTCGAACAACAAAGGAGAGAAGGAGACACAGGTAAAATTTGCTTGTAAGGTTAAGGAGTATTTTGTTTTTCATTCATACAGTTAACTACAGAATATTAAGACTTGGTCAAGAGTGATGTATATTGGGATAAAAATGGGAGGGTCTGGAGAAGAATGTTGACTGGCCACCTTGAGGGCACAGGCTAGGTTGGGTAAATAAGAATTTATGAATGATTTTATTTTCTTTTGTTTTTCTATTTTGTCAAGTTTTCTGCTTTGTGTATATATTACACTTATGATCACTAACGAAGTTATTACTAAAATAGATGCAGTTTTGTTTAACTACTTTGAAGACAGAGGTCAAAGAAATAATTTTTTGGTGATTCCAAGTTGTTTTATTTAAAAAAGAAAGTTCTCCCAGTACGCATTTACTTAGTGCCTGCTTTTTGCACTGCAAGAAGCAGTCATTTTTTTTCTGAAATCATCATTATTTAATACTTTTCCTGGTGGATAAAAAGATGCAGAACCAAAGAGCACACCCAGTTTAAGGCTCATACTTGTATAGCCCTCTAGGTGTGTGTTAGTCGTTTTGCATTGCTGTATAGAAATACCTGAAACTGGGCAATTTGTAAAGAGAAGGGGTTTATTTGGCTTGTGGTTCTTCAGGCTGTACAGGAATCATTGTACCAGCATCTGATTCTGGTGAGGGCCCCACGAAGCTTTCACTCATGGCGAAAGGCAAAGGGGGAGCAAATACATCACATGGCGAGAGAGGGAGCAAGAGAGAGTGTAGGTGATCTCAGACTCCTTTAAACAATAAGAAGTTGGCCGGGCGCGGTGGCTCAAGCCTGTAATCCCAGCACTTTGGGAGGCCGAGACAGGCGGATCACGAGGTCAGGTGATCGAGACCATCCTGGCTAACACGGTGAAACCCCGTCTCTACTAAAAAATACAAAATCCTAGCCGGGCGAGGTGGCGGGCGCCTGTAGTCCCAGCTACTCGGAGGCTGAGGCAGGAGAATGGCATAAACCCGGGAGGCGGAGCTTGCAGTGAGCTGAGATCCGGCCACTGCACTCCATGCACTCCAGCCCGGGCGACAGAGCGAGACTCCGTCTCAAAAAAAAAAAAAAAAAAAAAAAAAAAAAACTCACAGTAACTCATTACCACAGCGAGGGCACCAAGCCAGTCATGAGGGATCCACCCCCATGACACAAACACCTCCCACTAAGCCCCACTTCCAACACTGGGAATCACATTTCACCATGAGATTTGGAGGGGACAAACATCCAAGCCACACCAGGGAGGGAGGTTGTGTTTGGGTGAAGCACACTCAGCCATCCAGGGAGAAGCTGGTAGAAGGGAAGTGCCTCCAGATGCTTGAGTTCAAGTCATCATCTACTGTGTCCTCTTCCATAAGAAGCTTGACCACTCCGAGCCTCACTTTCCTCATCTACAAAATTAGTGCCATGACATTGGCCCTCCAGGTTGCTGTGGAGCTCAGTAATGACCTATGACAGGCCAGCAGTTGTGCCAGGGACTTTCACAGCTCTTTCCATTTAAATGTGGGAATGAATGTGGGATAATCTATAGGAAATTATGTAAGTGAAAGAGTTTGGTAAACTGTAAAGGGCTGTATGAGTAGAAGTTCCTTTTATAACCTGAGTCTCAAGGGTGTTCTTGCCTCATGGAAACTTGTTGCAGCTTTTGAGACCAGCTGACAGTAAATGGTATCACTTAATGAGAATGAGAAGGCATGCATTTTAAAAGAGACATTCACTTTGGGGCTTATTGTTTAAAGTAACTAAAGCTTGACTTTAAATCATCACATTAAGAAATAATAGATCATTGACTTGTAATTTTTATTAGTTTTTAGAACCTCATGTTTCCCATCCAGAGAAGAGGGCTATGGTAGCATTTCCTGTTCCCTTCTCTGATAGTGGTTCTCTGATATGACTTAAGGGCCTTAGGAAATTGCACACAATTTTCATCTGAAATTTAAAACCTTGATTTCCCTGTTGATTTGAGGCATACTAATGCCTGATGTTTATTTTCCTTTCCTCTCTTTCCTGTTCCCTCAGTTGACAGAGTTAAGAATCACCTACAATCCTGCTACCCAGAAGTAGTGACTGCTAGTATTTTGGTGTACCTCACTGTTGATTTAATTCAGATGTATTCCCAGGTGCACATGCACAATATGTTGGCATTGGGTTTCACAGTATATATTTGAAAACTCAAAGTTTTGCCATAAATTTTATATCTTGAACATTTTATTATATCTTTAAATACTCTTCAACAATATGTTTTTTTGTGATTATGGGGTTTTCTATCCTCATGAACATACTGTAATTTTTTAAACTAAGGTCTTATTGTTAGACATTTAACTTTCCAACTTTTCACTATCATAAATAATGTTACAGTGAATATTCTAATATAGAAATATCTGTAGATACATCAATGAAAATATTGAGTCAAAGGGCAAGGATATTAGAACACTTCTTGCTACTTATACCAAATGGCCTTCTAGAAACAATGAACGCCTTTGTCTCAATCAGCTGTAATGAGTATGTCTGTTTCATCAAATTTGCCTTTAAAAATACTTCTCTCCAATTTGTTATGAAAAATACTACCTTAAAAATCCCCTCCAACCCCACAATCCCAGTGAGGCTCCACATTTTTCATGTGTTTTATAGCTCCATTATATCACACACCTCCCATCTTCTCTCTTCTCCTGGCCCTGGGGGGTAACCTATGAGAAGCACATCAAGGGAGTCCCAGGCCTGTGGCTTCTGGTTGGCTTCACCCAGTGGGGAGCCCCAGCAGAAGATGGGGTTAGGGAAGGGAGGAGAGAGAGATCAGGGTGCTTATTCCTTTGGTTCCTTCCCTCCCTGTGTGGCCAGCTGTGACACAGAGCCCTGGTCCTCCCAAGGTAGCTCTCTCTATGCAACTGTTTCTCCTTCTGTGTTCTGGGACCTACTCTCTCCTTCGTCCATTTGTGCCTAGATATCCAGACAACTCCACTATTGTTAGTCCAGGTTCCTGCAATATTCCTTGAAGTTTGGAATGAATCTATTTGTGAAGAAACCCTTCTTGAATTGATTTTGTTGTTGCCTCTGTTTCCTGTTGGGACACTGACTGATAAACATGGTCTTATTAGTATTTGCAGCGGACTGCTCACATTGATGGGTCATCGCCTCTAGCTCACAAGTCATGAAGTTTATGCCCAGGGAGATGAGTGTCTAACCTCTACTGATTTATCCAGGATATCCTGACAGAAGGATGAAGGTCAGAGAGGTTTTATTACCAGGGAATTTTCAGGAAAGGTGATTTCTAGCAATGAAATATAATCCACTGCCCAAGAAGCATCATTAATGCTTCACTTGGTCATTGATAATAGGGTCTTCCAGATGCCTCCTATCTTTTGTGTAGCTGGAGCACATAGGAGAACATGGACTTGGTTATCAGGCAGACTGGGCTCACATCTCAGCTCTGCTGCTTTCTGGTTGTATGACCCTCTGCAAATTATTTAGTCTTAGTAAGCCTCGGTGTGAAAGCGAATTTTATGTGTCAACCTGACTGCTCTCAGATGTGGGGTGCCTGGATTAAAGAGTATTTCTGGATGTGGCTTTGAGGATGTTTATGGAAAAAATTGAGCAACAGTGGGCTCAGTATAGTGGATGGCCCTCCCCAGTGGGGGTGAGCATTATCCAATTTATTGAGGGCCTGGGAAGAACAAAATGGTGAAGAAAGGAGAAAGGCATCTTTTGCTTCCTGCCTGCTTGCCTGAGTTGGGACATTGGTCTTTTTCTGCAGTTGGATGGGGATTTACACTATCATCTTCCCTGGTTCTCAGGTCTTTGGTCTCAGACTAGAATTACAGCTTGCAGACAGCAGATGAATGGGAGACTTCTCAGTTTCCATAATCACATAAGCTAATTCAGCCAATTCTTTATAATAGAGCTCTCTGTGTGTGTATACATACATACGTGTACACACACACACACACTATTTGTTATGTTTCTCTGGGGAACCCTGTCTGTACACTTAGTGTTCTCATCTGAGAAATGGGAGCAATAATAGTAGCTGCCTCAGCAGTTGTCATGAATTCCTTCTTTATGCTCTCCACTCTTGTTTAAGAAGACTAAATGCAATAATACATGTAGGGAGATTAGTAAAAAGGGTTCAAAATAGCACATGTAATAATAATAAATAATGGTCACATTATTTTATTACTTAAGATTCAGTTAGGTTATTGTATCTGCCAAAAGAGAAAGATTAAAGATGTATTTTCTTAGTTGCTATGCAAGATTCCATAGCTGTGTGTTTTAATTTTGATTCTGCTCTCAGAGGACCACAGAATTGCATCTGAGTCATGTGGCTTCTGATGTTTCTTCATTCTTGAACTGGATAAAGATTCATGAACCTTTCCTTGGGGCTTCCTGTACATGTTCAAGAATCACTTATAGTTCAGGGCTTGGGTATCCTCTATAGTATCCCTGACAACTCATTGTGTAATTGCTAACTGAAAATGTCCTGCAACATGAGACTTATTCCTGTGGAGTAATTGGTTCCATGTGTGCACAGTTCTCAAACCATCTTACGCACTTGGTTAGGTAGGTAGATCTTTGCCTTCTCAGCTTCAGCTCTACTGTCATTTTAAGCTGGATCATTCTTTATTGCAGGGGCTGCCCTGTGCATTGTATGATGCTTAGTAGCATTCCTGGCTTCTACCCACTAGATGTTAGGGGCACACTCCCAGTTGTAACCACCAAAAATGTCTCCAGACATAAAACCATTATCAATTGAGAACCACCATTCTTATTGAACATCTGCAGATTTTCCCACTGTTGCCCACGGACCATAGTTTCGGCCAACTTCACCAATCTGAGCTCTCTCACCTGGTTGCATTTTAGTTTGTCAGTGGTTTGCTAATGGTGCACAAAGACCACTATAACTGACTGCAGTTGGGCACGTTTCAGGCACGATCTGAGGAACAGTGTGAAACAAGACATCTCCTTCTATTGCAGCCCATGATCAACTGGGATTTTATTTTAGTTACATATTTATTTTTGATCATCTCAGCACATCTTTAATTCTCTTTTTACCTGTGGTCAAAGCTGACTCTTGAGGACTCTTCTAGCAAATTAATGTGAAAACTGTAATAACTCCACACACAGTTCCCACAGTCATAATCAAGATCATGAGGGCCAGGAGGGAAGGAGAATCTGTCTCTTTTTGCTTTCCCACAAATCCCAAGTGTTTAAGGTAGTTTTGGCACATAGTGGATGCTCCGTAAACATTGTTGACTGTGTCGGGGATTCTGAGACTACTTCCAGGTCTGATAATTTGCTGAAAGAAGTCATAGAATTCAGGTAAGCTATTATGCCCATGGTTATGGTTTCTTTCAGAGAAAGGACACAGATTAAAATAAGCAAAGGAAAAACGTTTGTGTAGTGGAATCCAGGAGAGACTAGACACAAGCTTCCAGTTGTCTTCTCCCAGTAAGGGCATACGGACAACGCTTAATTCTCCCAGCACCAGCCTATGATGATGTGTGCAAAGTGTTCCAACCAGGGAAGCTCAACCATGACTTGATGTTGAGGGTTTTTATTAAGGGTCGGTCAGGTAGGCATGAAGTACCCAAGTGAGCAGATTTAGATACTCAGTCTCCATCTCCTCCTCCCCGTCCAGAGGTAAAATTGATACAATATTGCCCAGGGCTCCAGGCAAGCAAAAGCAGGCCTTTACCATGAATCACACTGTTAGCATAAAGTGTCTAGTATGGTTCAATTCCCCAGTGATAGAAAGACACACTTATTAGGCAGGGTGTTCCAAGGGATTACAGGTGATAATCTCCCAGGGGCAATCGGGGCCACTTCTTTCTTTGGAATGTGTAGAGTTTGAGCACCTCAGACCTGCTGAGTTTACTGCACAGGCCAAGGTCATAAGCTCTAAGAAGGCAGGGATCTTTGCCTCATTTTCTCCTTAATAAATCCCAAGTGTTTAGGGTGATCCCAGGCACAAACTAATTGCTTGTATTGAAGTTCTCCACCAGAAAGACAGAACTAATACATGTGTATATATGTACATGTATGTGCATATGTATGTATGTATGTATGCATGTGTCTTAGTCTGTTTTGAGTTGCTACAGCAGAATACCAACCACAGACTGGGTAATATATAAAGAAAAAGATTTATTTATTAAGGTCTGGTGGTTGAGAAGTTCAAGACTGAGAGCCACACAGATGGCAGTAACTTTCTTGCTGCATCATCCCATAGCAGAAGGCGGGAGGGCAAAAGAGCCCATACGCATGAGAGCATGAGGGGGCTGAACTTGCTTTTATAACAGACCCACCCTCACAGTAACAAATCCACTCTCAATAATGACATTAATCCGTTAACCTAATCACCTCTCAGAGTTACTACCTCTCAACACTTTTGTATTAGGAATTAAGTTTCAACATACAACTCTGGGGAACACATTCAAATCATAGCAGTATGTATGTGTGCCTTTGTTTTTTGGCTTATGCCATTGAGAAGGCTCATAAGTCCAAAATCTGCAGGACAGGCTGGCAGGCTGGAAACCCAGTAAAGAGTTGCAGTTCAGTCCAAAGGGCAGCCAAGTGGCAGAATTTCCTCTTTTGAGAGACATCAATCTTTTCCTTAAAGCCTTTACTTGATTAGATAAATTCATATTATAGACAGCAATGTGCTTTACTCAGATTCTATTGATTTAAATGTTAATCTCATCCAAAAAAACTTTCACAGAAATATCTAGATTAGTGTTTGACCACATATCTGGGGAGCATGGCCTAGCCAAATTGACACATAAAATTAACCATTACAATGCTATATAAGCATGGTCAACAAAGTATGGACCGAGCTTGTCCAACCCGTGGTCAGCAGGTTGCATGTGGCCCAGGACAGTTTTGAATGTGGCCAATACAAATTTGTAAACTTTCTTAAAGCATTATGAAATTTTCTTGTGATTTTTGGTTTTTAGCTCATCAGCTGTAGTTACTGTTAGTGTATTTTATGTGTGGCCCAAGACAATTCTTCCAGTGTGGCCCAGGGCAGACACAAGCTGGACACCCCTCCCACAGACCATTAAGACTGGCAGAGACCAAACCAAATTCATTTTAATGATAAAGCAACTGAGACCCACAATAATAATTACCTACTAAGTTTCACTTGGGAATGGAATCAGCCCCAGAATCCAGTTTCCTGACTCCATTTACCTCTCTCCCTCTCAACTCTTCCCAACCCTTCTTCCTCTGTAGGGACCTTTGAAAGTCAAAGCTTCTGTTCCCTTTGTCCCCAGGGTTGAGGTAACAACAGGAACTCCTCGATTCTTCTCTTTCGTTTTAGCATCACATTCTCCTTCCTACTTATTTCATCTCCAGGAGCTTTTCCCCAGGCCCACTCAGGAGTAACCTCATTTATTGGACTGTGTGATAGATTTTTAGTGAAATAGCACCTTCTTCTTTCCTTAGAAACAAGTTGATAACAGTGAGAATGCTTTTTGTGTCCCCTTGGAAAAAAATAGGCATCAAATAAAAACAGTGATTTTCTCTATAACTAAATCAGACAGTTTATCCCCCAGGCTATTGACACAGGAGAATCTCTAGGAGAAAAAAAAATAGCAAATATTTTCAGCCAGGGTAATTCACAGTGAATAAGACAGCAACATATTCCAATTGATAACAGAAATTAATTCAATATTTCATGTAAGGGCAGAAGAGTTCATATCAAATGTGGTCCCCAGATCCCGAATTGAAACTGTTACAATTTCCTCTTTCCCTACTAGAGGAAACACTTCACAGTGATGTTGTTGCTATTACCCTTTATTTATTTTTTCATAAAGAAAGACTTAGAAATTTGTGTGTTGTTGCTCTCCTAAAATCCTCAGGTCAAGATTTTAAGGGATGCTCAAGCCATTAGAAGTTTTACCAGTTTAAAAAAATTCAAAACATTTAATGTTTTGCTGCTTGAAGCAGATGATTCCAAGAGGCATTTTGGAATTAGGCTTGTTGCTGTAGCTGCTGAAAAAAATTATTTCAATGATCAGTTCTCACCAGGGGCAGCCACAGCCACAGCGTGGAGCACTGGGAAGGGAGTAAGGCTCTGGGACTACAGGGTGGCAGTGTTTGGCCTTGAAACAGTGTTCAGAAGGCCACGAGGAGGGTGATCGCACCTCCTGGTTCTGTAGGTGCTTCTGCATTGTCTCAGTTTATTCCTGTGGTCCTGCTCTAGCTTGCACAGCACACACACCTTTGCTTGGTTCCTGGAATATACCTACTGATTTTCTTACTTGAGGCCTTTGTATTTTCTGATGCTTCAGCTTGTAGTGCTTTAACCTGAAATACGTACACGGTTGGCTCTTTCATAGCCTTCAGGTCTTAGGCCAAATTGTCAACTCCTCACACATGTTTCTCAATTATTCTCCAACACAGCAGTGCTTATTTTTTCCTTCACAGCATTATTCAGTTTGAATTACCTTGTGTATTTTTATTTCCTGTCACTCCACTCCCCCTGCCTCGGTGTCCCTAGTGCCTAGAAATATGCCTAACCCACAGGAGGCTCTCAATAAGTGTGTCAAATAAATAAAATGAATGAATGAACTGGAAGATGCTAAATGAATAGTTAATAGAACAAATGTTCTAGCAGTGACAATAGCTACATTTTCCAATCTTTTAATAAAATAAAAGCTAATTTTTTATGCATGTCAGTCTAATCATTGATGGCAGGGTGGCCATGCAGGGTATGAGGGTTTACTCTCTGCTCCATAGAGTCACTCAGGGACTCAGGCTGACAAAAGGTTTTGCCACCTTCATTATGTGGCTCCTAAAGACATTGACATCCAGTCAACAGAGGTGGGAAGAAAGAGATGATTGTGAATTGCACAGAAAATGTTACGGTCCTTATGGACCACTTCTGTCTCTTTCTCTGCCTCTTTTGGGGGGAGGATTGGGGGATGGTGAGCATGACCTCACCTATATGCAAAGGAGGCTAGAAATGTAGTGGGCAACTGCTTCCCAGCAACTACCTTATGAATGGGAGCACTAATTTGTAGCAGATAGCTAGACCCCACTACCTCTCCTGCTACAGCATTCAGTGCCCAGTGCCACCACGATTACATTGGAGTTCTTTGAGGGCAGAGATTGTCTCTTTCATTAACTGAGCTGAGGGTCTAGCACAATGAACATTTTTATGAATAACCAACCACCTCTTGATCACCAACTGTATTTATGGCACTGGGTCAGACATGAAACTTAACATGGTGTGAGAATGTAGGAAGAGCCCCATATAACTTTGTTCTTTGAAGAAAAGACAGTCCAACCCTTGACTCCATTACAGTTTCCACTAAAAGCAGAAGATAACTGGGCAAGTTCTGAAGTGACTTTACCTGCCCAGAAAGAGCAGAATACAATACAACATTCCAAGAATAAAATGCATCAGCTCAAGCGCTGTGCAAGGAAATGGCCTCTAACCCTACTTTTTGAATCTTTCATTGTATTTTGCTCCTTAGAAAGCAGTAAAAATCATTTCAGAACATGATCTGTCATCTTCTCATCTATTTCCAGAGAAAGAAAATGTATTTCCATTCTACATTTTTCTTGACCTCATGTTCTGTTTCACTGTGTGTAATGCAATGGGGAAAATATCAGATCAAGTCACCCAGCACATTTTAAACTCCTATAGGTTAGAAAAGCAGTAAGTCCTTGAATTGAGACCATTGACTGAAGTCACAACGACTTTTTGTCGGGGGGTGGATTTTTCTGAGGGTCCTAGAATCATGTCCTATTGCAGAGATTCAGCTCACAAAGTAGAACACCATATTGGCCTTCATACTATGCTGATAGTTTTCACTGTTTTTCTCCTGCATGTGATATGGAATAGTTTTGCTGAGTTCTTATCTGAAAGAACAAAGTTGGGAGAAAATTTTTCCTATAAGATTGCATAGTTTTGCCAATTCTGAGATCTTGAAAATTTCAGTGACTAGCTTGAAAGGGAACATCCAGATACGGTTCTGGTGAATTGACACTATTTTATGTATGTGATGCCAATAATACAGAGAAGGATAACTCCATTTCCATGTCATGCCCCATCCTTCTTTTATTCCCTTTTATCCCCCATTTTGGGTCATCACCATAGTAGATTGACACTCTCTGGCTTTTATTGTCTCCATATATGTCAATAATAATGCAGTCTGTCATTGTGCCTTACAATTTACTGAGGGCTTTTACCCAAGGTGTGTTGTGGAAACCCTTTGAAACCAACAAAGTGCTATGCAAATGGGTGTGATAATTTCACATTCTTAAAATCAGTCAATTGGCCAAGAAGCAATGGGTCTGATAGCATCATCATTACTTTTAATGTCCATTATTCCCTCATTTCTATTCTTATAAAAATCCTCAAAGGTAGCCCAAAGTGGGTATTATCCCATGATATGTCCCAGTGTCTTCGGCAGTAGTGTACAGGTGAGAAAATGGAGCTGGGCAGATAGCCTGTGTCATGGAGCTGTTACATGACAGAGCCTCCCTTAAACCCTCTTAGTCCTATGAAAATTTTGGTGGTCTGGCTCTGTTCTGCATCCAGTGTAACATTGAGGAAACTCTCTTATTGCTGTTACACACATTTCTGAGGTATTTCATTGTGGTGATGAACCCCTCCCTGAAAGAAAGGCAGTGTGGTCTACATCTTATTCAGCTCAGACTGCTATAACAAATTACCAATTTTACCAGGACACAAACATTCAGTTCATAGCATTCTTCCCCTGGACATTCCAAATGCATACCACAAATATACTTATCCCACCCCAACAGCCCCAGATAAGTTTAACTCATTCCAGCATCAACTCTAAAATCTGAAGTCCAAAGTTTATCTCAGTATCAACTATGTCAGTTATGGGTGAGACTTGAGGTGTGATTCATCCTTAGGCAAAATTGTACTCAATCTGTGAACCTATTAAATCAAACTCTTCCAGCCTTTGTCCATCACCCAGTTCAAAAGCCACTTCCATGTTTTCAGGTGTTTGTTACAGCAGCATCTCACTTCTCAGCACCAATTTCTTGCCTTAGTCAGCTTGGGCTTCTATAACAAATAAATATAGTCTGGGTGGCTTAAACAGCAAACATTTATTTCTCACAGTTCTGGAGGCTGGAAGTCCAAGACTAAGGTACCAGCAGAGTCAGTGTCTGGAGAGGGCTCTTGTCTTGATTTGCAGATGGATGCCTTCTTTCTTTGTCCTCTCATGGTAAAGAGAGAGATCACCTTTCTAGCTTGTCTCTTCATATAAGGGCACTAATCCCATCACGAGGGCTCTACTTCCATGACCTCATTATCTCTCAAAGTTCTTACCTCCTAATACCGTCACATTGAGGGTTAGGGCTTCAATATATGAATTTCGGAAGAATTCAGACATTCAGTCTATAACACATGCAGGCAGTACACAGGCTTTCAGCACAGACATATTCAGGTTTAAATCCAGGCTCCACTATACAACACGAGGGAATTTACTTCATGCTCTGAGCCTCACCTATGCCCTACAGAAAATGCAAATAAAATGCCTATCTTCATGAAGTCCTTACAACAACTAGAAGTAATGGAGTTATGGTGATTTGTTCCAGTTGTTACTGTTGTGAAATAGACACTAGTAACTTGATGTCCCCACGCAATAGCCATTTCACTGTGCTTGTGATTTCTGTGGGTTGGGAACTTCTAATGTACATGGTCTGGGGGTAGGATGGTAGCTTGTCTCTGCTCCAGGATGTCTGGGGAAGCAGCTGGGAAGACTTCAATGGCTGGGGATGGAGATCTATTGCAGGTTTGTTCACTCATGTGGCTGGCTCCTGGTTGGGATGATGACAAATTTGGGCTCAGCTGGGGCTCTCAACTGAAGGACCTATTGGCCTCGCTGTGGCCGGAGCCTTTCACAGCATGGTGGCTGTGTTCCAACAGGGAGCATCCTGAGGATGAGCATGTCAAAGGAGCCATACAGAAGCTGGGAGGCCTTTTATGACCTAGCCTTGAAAGTCATGTTATGTATGCCACTTTCACCGTAACTGATCTGACATGTCCTTTATAATGCAGTGGCATCAATGAAAAAAAAGGAGTTCTACTAAAGCTGATATTTTTATTTAAGTATCTCATTTCACAGTGGCAGGTCCCTGTGGCAGGCTCCAGATAACATAAAGCCTTTTAAAAATTATGAAATATCACCAAATACAGAAAAGTGCACACGTGTAAATATACAGCTGATTAAATTTCAATTAAGCAAATCCCTATGTAGTCACAGGTCAAGAAACAAATGTTCAGAACTGCAGAGCCAAAACATGACTGCCTCAGTCATAATCTCTCTCCACTCCCTCAAATTGACCATGGGGCCAACTTCTCTGATAACCATTGTCTATGTTTTACCTGTTTTTGAACTTTATGTACATTGAGTAATAATGCCTGTATTCATTTGTGTCTGTGTTTTAAATTTTTTTTTCCTGTCAATATTAGGTTTTTGAACTCTATATATATTGTGAGTGCAGCTGTGGTTTGTTTGTCATTGCTGGAGAAAGTTTCATTGTATGAATATTTATTCATTCCACTGCTGATGAACGTGGGCTGCTTCCAGTTGTTTCCAGAAACTAATGCTGTATGCACATTTGAAAATATGTATTTGTTGCATCTGGACATGCATTTTTCTTAGGTATCACCTAGGAGACTATGTTCAGCATGAATAGAGAGTGATAAACTATTTTCCAAAAGGGTGGCACCCATTCTCTTTCCTAGAAGAGCACAACAGAGTTCTGTTAGTTGACGTCTTCACCGATACTTGCTATTATTAGTCTTTAAGTTTTGTCATTCTGTTGGGTATGCAGTGGTACATCATTGTGATTTTTATTTGTATTTTTCTGATTACTAATGAAGTTAGTCATATTTTCACATTTATCAGCCATTTGGACATAACTTTTGGGTGAAATGTTTGTTCTTATCATTTTCTATTTTTCTTTTGGACTTGTCTTTTCCTTATTGTCTTTCCTTATTGATATATAGTATAGGATTTTAAAAATATGTATTATAGGTAGATGGTCTTTGCTTGTTATATAAGTGACAAATTCCTTTTCCACCCTATGGCTTGTCTTTTTATTTTCTTGATTTGTGTGTGTGTGTGTGTGTACATTTGTGTGCTGCCTCTTTTGTTCACTTTTATGCTATAACCACATTAAGCTTATTCACATTGTATCAGTAGCTAGTTTGCTCATTTCATGGCTACTCAGTATGCTAGTGTTCTTAATTCTAATATAGTCCACTAACAAATTATTTTCCTGAATGGCAACTGCTTTTTGTATCTTATTTAAGACACTCCTTCTTTATGCCAAGATTATACATGAACTTTATTATCTTCTAAAAGCCTTTGCCTTTTTTATTTATATCAGGAGTCAGAAAATTATGGCTGGCAAGAAAATCTAGCCAATGACTTCATTTTTGTAAAGTTCTATTGGAACATAGTCAGTCATTCAGTTACCTATTATCTATGGAAGATCTCATGCTTGTATTAGTCAGTGTTCTCCAGAGGGACAGAACTAATGGAATGCATATATATACATATACGAGTTTAATAAGTATTAACTCACACAATCACAGGGTCACACAATAGGCTGTCTGCAGGCTGAGGAGCAAGGAGAATCAGTCTGAGTTCCAAAACTGAAGAACTTGGAGTCTGATGTTCGAGGGCAGGAAGCATGCAGCATGGGAGCAAGATGTAGGCTGGGAGGCTAGGCCTGTCTCTCTTTTCACATTTTTCTACCTGCTTATATTCTGCCACACTGGCAGCTGATTAGATTGTGCCCATCCAGATTAAGGGTGGGTCTGCCTTTCCCAGTCCCTGACTCAAATGTTAATCTCTTTTGGTAACACCCTCACATACACCCAGGATCAATATTTGGTATCCTTCAATCCAATCAAGCTGACACTCAGTATTAACTGTCACAGTGCCGCAACCACAAAAGTGAGCAATTCCAACAGACACCATATAGCCCATGAACTTAAAATATTTTCTCTGTTTTTAAAATTATACTTTAAGTTCTGGGGTACATGTGCAGAACGTGCAGTTTTGTTACATAGGTATACATGTGCCATGGTAGTTTGCTGCACACATCAACCCATCACCTACATTAGGTATTTATCCTAATGCTACCCCTCTCTCTGCCCCCCAGCCCCTGACAGGCCCCAGTATGTGATGTTCCCCTCCCTGTGTCCATGCGTTCTCATCATTCAACTCCCACTTATGAGTGAGAACATGTAGTGTTTGATTTTCTATTCTTGTGTTAGTTTGCTGAGAATGATGGTTTCCAGCTATATCCATGTCCCTGCAAAGGACATGAACTCATCCTTTTTTATGGCTGCATAGTATTCCGTGGCATATATGTGTCACATTTTCTTTATCCAGTCTATCATTGATGGACATTTGGGTTGGTTCCAAGTCTTTGCTATTGTGAATAGTGCTGCAATAAACATACATGTGCATGTGTCTTTATAGTAGAATGATTTATAATCCTTTGGGCATATACCCAGTTATGGGATTGCTGGGTCAAACGGTATTTCTAGTTCTAGGTCCTTGAGGAATTGCCCACTGTCTTCTACAATGGTTGAACTAATTTACACTCCCACCAACAGTTCCTATTTCTCCACATCCTCTCCAGCATCTGTTGTTTCCTGACTTTTTAATGATCACCATTCTAACCAACATGAGATGGTATCTCATTGTGGTTTTGATTTGCATTTATCTAATGACCAGTGATGATCAGCATTTTCTTACATTGTTTCTTCACTGCAAAAATGCCTTCTTTTGAGAAGTATCTGTTCATATCCTTTGCCCACGTTTTGATGGGGTTGTTTGTTTTTTTCTTGTAAAATTTTTTTTAGTTCTTTGTAGATTCTGGGTATTCGCCCTTTGCCAGATGGATAGATTGCAAACATTTTCTCCCTTTCTCTAGGTTGCCTGTTCACTCTGATGATTAGTTTCTTTTGCTGTACAGAAGCTCTTTAGTTTAAATAGATCCCATTTTTTGTCAATTTTGGTTTTTGTTGCCATTGCTTTTGGTGTTTTGGACATGAAGTCTTTGCCCATGCCTATGTCCTGAATGGTATTGCCTAGGTTTTCTTCTAGGACTTTTATGGTTTTAGGTCTTATGTTTAAGTCTTTAATACATCTTGAGTTAATTTTTGTATAAGGTGTGAGGAACACTTTCAGTTTTCTGCATGTGGCTGGCCAGTTTTCCCAGCACCATTTATTAAATAGGAAATCCTTTCCCCATTGCTTGTTTGTGTTAGGTTTCTCAAAGATCAGATGGTTACAGATGTGTGGTGTTATTTCTGAGGCCTCTGTTCTGTTCTGTTGGTCTATATATCTGTTTTGGTACCAGTACCATGCTGTTTTGGTTACCGTATCCTTGTAATATAGTTTGAAGTCAGGTAGCATGATGACTCCAGCTTTGTTTTTTATGCTTAGGATTGTCTTGGCTATGTGGGCTCTTTTTTGGTTTGATATGAAGCTTAAAGTAGTTTTCTCCAATTCTGTGAAAAGAGTCAATGGTGGCTTGATGGAGATAACTTTGAATCTAGGCCAGGCGCGGTGGCTCAAGCCTGTAATCCGAGCCCTTTGGGAGGCCCAGACGGGCGGATCACGAGGTCAGGAGATCGAGACCATCCTGGCTAACACAGTGAAACCCCGTCTCTACTAAAAAATACAAAAAACAAGCCGGGCGAGGTGGCGGGCGCCTGTAGTCCCAGCTACTCGGGAGGCTGAGGCAGGAGAATGGCATAAACCTGGGAGGCAGGGCTTGCATTGAGCTGAGATCTGGCCACTGCACTCCAGCCTGGGTGACAGAGCGAGACTCCGTCTCAAAAAAAAAAAAATAAATAAATAAATAACTTTGAATCTATAAATTACTTTGGGCATTATGGCCATTTTCACGATATTGATTCTTCCTATCCATGAGCATGGAACATTTTTCCATTTGTGTCCTTTGTTATTTCCTTGAGTGGTGGTTTGTAGTTTTCCTTGAAGAGGTCCTTCCCATCCCTTGTAAGTCGTATTCCTAGGTATTTTATTCTCTTAGTAGCAATTTCAAATGGGAGTTCACTCATGATTTGGCTCTCTGTCTGTTATTGGTATACAGGAATGCTTGTGATTTTTGCACATTTATTTTGTATCCTGAGACTGCTGAAGTTGCTTATCAACTTAAGAAGATTTGGGGCTGAGACGATGGGATTTCTTAAATCCATGATCATGTCATCTGTAAACACAGACAATTTGACCTCCTCTCTTCCTATTTGAATACCCTTTATTTCTTTCTCTTGTCTGATTGCCCTGGCCAGAACTTCCAATACTATGTTGAATAGGAGTGGTGAGAGAGGGCATCCTTGTTGTATGCTGGTTTTCAAACGGAATGCTTCCATTTTTTTGCTCATTCAGTGTTACATTGGCTGTGGATTTGTTATAAATAGCTCTTATTATTTTGAGATATGTTCCATTGATATCTAGTTTATTGAGAGTTTTCAGCATGAAGTGGTTTTAAATTTTGTCAAAGCCCTTTTCTGTATCTATTGAGATAATCATGTGGTTTTACTCATTGGTTCTGTTTATGTGATGGACTACGTTTATTGAATTGCATATGTTGAACCAGCCTTGCATCCCAGGGGTGAAGCTGACTTGATCACGGTGGATAAGCTTTTTGATGTGCTGCTGGATTCAGTTTGCCAGTATTTTATTGAGGATTTTTGCATCAATGTTCATCAGGGATATTGGCCTGAAATTTTCTTTTTTTGTTGTGTCTCTGACAGTTTTTGGTATCAAGATGATGCCGGCCTCATAAAATGAGTTAGGGAGGATTCCTTCTTTTTCTATTGCTTGGAATAGTTTCAGAAGAAATGGTACCAACTCCTCTTTGTACCTCTGGTAGAATTTGGCTGTGAATTCGTCTGGTCCTGGACTTTTTTTGGTTGATAGGCTATTAATTACTGCCTCAATTTCAGAACTCGTTGCTGGTCTTTTCAAGGATTCGACTTCTTCCTGGTTTAGACTTGGGAGGATGTATTTTTCCAGGAATTATCCATTTCTTCTAGATTTTTTAGTTTATTTGCAAGGAGGTGTTTATAGTATTCTCTGATGGTAGTTTGTATTTCTGTGGGATCAGTAGTGATATCCCCTATATTATTTTTTATTGTGTCTATTTGCTTCTTCTCTCTTTTCTTCTTTATTAGTCTGGCTAGCGGTCTTTGCATTTTGTTGACCTTTTCAAAAAACAGCTCCTGTATTCATTGAGTTTTTGAAGGGTTTTTTGTGTCTCTATCTCCTTCAGTTCTGCTCTGATCTTAGTTATTTTTTGTCTTCTGCTGGCTTTTGAATTTGTTTGCTCTTGCTTCTCTAGTTCTTTTAATTTTGATGTTAAGATGTCGATTTTAGATCTTTCCTGCTTTCTCTTGTGGGCATTTAGTGCGATAAATATCCCTCTACACACTGCTTAAAATGTGTCCCAGAGATTCTGGTACATTGTGCCTTTGTTCTCATTGGTTTCAAAGAACATCTTTATTTCTGCCTTCATTTTGTTATTTACCAGTAGTCATTCAGGAGCAGGTTGTTCAGTTTCCATGCAGTTGTGTGGTTTTGAGTGAGTTTCTTAATCTTGAGTTCTAATTTAATTGTACTGTGGTCTGAGAGACTATTTGTTATGATTTCCATTCTTTTGCATTTGCTGAGGAGTGTTTTACTTCCATTTATGTGGTCAATTTTAGAATAAGTGTGATGAAGTGCTGAGAAGAATGTATATTCTGCTGATTTGGGTGGAGAGTTCTGTAGATGTCTATTAGTTCTGCCTGGTCTAGAACTGAGTACACGTCGTGAATATCCTTGTTAATTTTCTGTCTCATTGATCTGTCTAATAGTGACAGTGGGGTGTTAAACTCTCCCACTATTATTGTGTGGGAGTCTAAGTCTCTTTGTAGGTCTCTAAGAACTTGCTTTATGAATCTGGGTGCTCCTGTATTGGTTGCATATATATTTAGTATAGTTAGCCCTTCCTGTTGCATTGATCCCTCTCCCATTATGTAATGACCTTGTCTCTTTTGATCTTTGTTGGCTTAAAGTCTGTTTTTTCAGGGATGAGGATCACAACTCCTGCTTTTTTTTGCTTTCCATTTGCTTGGTAAACATTCCTCCATCCCTGTATTTTGAGCCTATGTGGGTCTTTGCATGTGAGTTGGGTCTCCTGAATACAGCACACTGATGGATCTTGACTCTTTATCCAATTTGCCAGTCTATGTCTTTCAATTGGGGCATTTAGCCCATTTACATTTAAGATTAATATTGTTATGTGTGAATCTGATCCTGCCATTATAATGCTAGCTGGTTATTTTGCCCATTAGTTGATGCAGTTTCTTCATAGTGTCAGCGGTCTTTACAATTTGGTATGTTTTTGCAGTGGCTGGTACTCATTGTTTCTTTCCATGTTTAGTGCTTCCTTCAGGAGCTCTTGTAAGGCGGGCCTGGTGGGTCTGGTGGTGACAAAATCTCTCAGCATTTGCTTGTCTGTAAAGGATTTTATTTCTCCTTTCCTTATGAAGCTTAGTTTGGCTGGATATGAAATTCTGGATTGAAAATACTCTTCTTTAAGAATGTTGAATATTAGCCCCCACCTCTCTTCTGGCTTATAGGGTTTCTGCAGAGAGATCCACTGTTAACCTGTTGGGCTTCCCTTTGTGGGTAACTCAACCTTTTTCTCTGGCTGCCCTTAACATTTTTTCCTTCATTTCACCCTTGGTGAATCTGATGATTGTGTGTCTTGGCGTTGCTCTTCTCGAGGAGTATCTTTGAGGTGTTCTTTGTATTTCCTGAATTTGAATGTTGGCCTGCCTTGCTAGGTTGGGGAAGTTCTCCTGGATAATATCCTGAAGAGTGTTTTCCAACTTAGTTCCATTCTCCCCATCATTTTCAGGTACACCAATCAAATGTAGATTTGGTCTTTTCACATAGTCCCATATTTCTTGGAGGCTTTGTTTGTTCCTTCTTATTCTTTTTTCTCTAATCTTGTGTTTTCACTTTATTTCATTAAGTTGATCTTC
The DNA here is from genome assembly GCF_000951035.1 of Colobus angolensis palliatus. Classification (NCBI taxonomy): domain Eukaryota; kingdom Metazoa; phylum Chordata; class Mammalia; order Primates; family Cercopithecidae; genus Colobus; species Colobus angolensis. Next base: position 1,187,453 of record NW_012118977.1, on the reverse strand, counting down.
AATCTCTGATATCCTTTTTTCCATTTGATCGATTAAGTTATTGATACTTGTGTATGCTTCACAAAGTTCTCATGCTGTGTTTTTCAGCTTCATTAGGTCATTTATATTCTTCTCTAAATTGGTTATTCTAGTTAGCAATTTGTCTAACCTTTTTTCAAGGTTCTCACCTTCCTTGCATTGGGTTAGAACATGCTCCTTTACCTTGGAGGAGTTTGTTGCTACCCACCTTCTGAACCCTACTTCTGTCAATTCATCAAACTCATTCTCTGTGCAGTTTTGTTCCCTTGCTGGTGAGGAGTTGTGATCCTTTGGAGGACAAGAGGTCTTTTGGTTTTTGGAATTTTCAGTCTTTTTGAGCTGGGTTCTCTCCATCTTTGTGGATTTATCTACCTTTGGTCTTTGATATTGATGACCTTTAGATGGGGGTTTCTGAGTGGATGTGCTCTTCCTTTCTGTTTGTTAGTTTTCCTTCTAACTGTCAGGCCCCTCTGCTGCAGGTCTGCTGGAGTTTGCTGGAGGTCTACTCCAGACCCTGTTTGCCTGGGTATCACCAGCACAGGCTGCAGAATAGCAAAGATTGCTGCCTGTTCTTTCTTCTGGAAGCTTCCGCCCAGAGGGGCACCTGTCAGATGCCAGTCAGAGCTCTCCTGTATGATGTATCTGTTGGCCCCTACTGGGAGATGTCTCCCAGTCAGGATACACTGGTGTCAGGGGCCCACTTGAGGAGGCAGTCTGACCCTTAGCAGAGCTTGAACACTATGCTGGGAGGTCTGCTGCTCTCTTCAGAGTCATCAGGCAAGGATGTTTAAGTGTGTTGAAGCTGCACCCACAGCTACCCATTCCCCCTGGTGCTCTGTCCCAGGGAGATGGGAGTTTTATCTATAAGTTTCTGACTGGGACTGCCTTTTTTTCAGAGGTGCCCTGCCCAGAGAAGAGAAATCTGGCAGTCTGGCCACAGCAGCCTTTCTGAGCTGCTGTGGGCTCTGCCCAGTTCGAACTTCCCTGCTGCTTTATTTACACTGTGAGGGGAAAACCGCCTAATAAAGCCTCAGCAATTGTGGACATCCTTCCCCTAACCAAGCTCGACTGTCCCAGGTCGATCTCAGACTGCTGCTGCGCTGGCGGTGAGAATTTCAAGCCAGTGGATCTTTGCTGGAATCCACAAGACAGACCACTTGGCTCCCTTGCTTCACCAGAGGAGTGAACGGTTCTGTCTCACTGGCGTTCCAGGTGCCACCAGAGTGTGGGAAAAAAAACTCCTGCAGCTACTTTGGTGTCTGCCCAAAAGGCTGCCCAGTTTTGTGCTGGAAACCCAGGGCCCTGGTGGTGAAGGCACTGGAGGGGATCTTCTGGTCTGCAGGTTGAGAAAACCATGGGAAAAGTGCAGTTATCTTGGCCGGAGTGCGCAGTACGGTCCCTAATGGCTTCCCTTGGCTGGGAGAGGGAGTTCCTGACCCCTTATGCTTCCTGGGTGAGGCAACGCCCCACCTTGCTTTAACTCCCCCTCCTTGGGCTGCGCTCACTGTTCAACCAGTCCCAAATAGATGAACTGCATACCTCAGTTGGAAATACAGATATCACCCGCCTTTTGCGTCAGTCTTGCTGGGAGCTGCAAATGGGAGCTGTTCCTATTTGGCCATTTGCCAGCAATCCTTAAAATACTTTCTAAATGGACCTTGACAGTAAAAGCTTGTCGGCTCTTAATTTAGATCCACAACATATTTGGTTGAAGTTAGATTTTTATATTATCAAATGGACTTTTCACTTCCTAGTGAAAATCTTTCCTTCTTTCCACAAACATTCATTTAGCAGCTACTATGTGCTAGGCATTGGTGATACATAGAAGAGAAATATGGCTTGCATCCTTCAGGATTTCACAGTTTGGTAACATTGCCCTCAACTTGCATGGGCTTCCCCATACCAGCAGAGCCATGTGTAAGTTAACTCAACACACACTTCCTGAATAGAACCTAGAATGTGCCAGATGTTATGTTAGGGATAAGAGACTTATCCATAAACAAGGCTTTGTCTCAGTTCTCAAGGGGTTCCTAGTCTTAAAGAGTGGCCATACAGAGAGGTGAGTCACTGACACCATGATCAGCCAACACCGTGACATACAGTGAGTACTCACAGACATGGCTGGATGACAGAAGTGCTGTGAGAGCCCAGAGGGGTCAGAAAAATACCATTTTTATTTAGGCTCATGAAATATGACTAAGATAGAAGTAGCAAAAAAATTTTGATCTTCATGTTATCTGCAAGGAGGCTGTGAAACCACCCCTTTCTTTTTCTTGGCAAGCCTCGCCACATACCCAGCTATGAAGAATGTGAACACTGGTCGTAGTGCTCATTAAATTAGTCATCTTGATAATTACAGGATCTCAGAAATAACTGCTAATCAGCCTGAATAGAGAGCTTCTCTCAGGATTCACTGAAAATGCATCTAAGATAGGGTTGTTAACTCTGCGTATATGTTTAAAGGAAGTTATATATGTTTTTTAAAAGATATATTTCCTTAAGGGCTCTTACTAGCCTGATATCATATCAGAATGGAAGTTCAGTATTCCTCCCCTACTGTTTTAAAGCTCTATGTCTTGGGAGCAGATGGTAAGGTATTTGAAGTCTCTATCCATAGAGGAATTTTTTCCCTCTCTCAGTAGACTGCTGTAAAACAGCAGGTATGAGAGGGCACTTGTCAGGTGTCTGCAGTTACAAAAGAAAAATACTAACAAAGTCAGCTTATTAGAAAAAAGATGGCCGGGCATGAAATAGTTTATGATAATCCAGTAATTAACCAGTGGCCAAAGCCTGTGCTTTTCACATTGGAGTGATGAATAAGAACCTTCCACATGCAGTAGTAAATCCCAAGTTGAAATATAAATATTACTTGCTTTATTAAAAGATTTGATCTCCCAGGTTGTTGATATTGCTGATGTTTTATTTTGGTTTTCTATCTTGGTGTTGTCACAGATTTGATTTCAAATAATCAAACTGGTTATTTTATTTGGTTTTAATTGACTAAATGACCCCCTTACACTGGTTTTCTCTTGGTATACTCTCCCATTTCTTCTTTTTTTTTTTCTTTTTTAAATCTAGAAATCTAGAATTAACTAAGAGTTTAGGAGAAAGGTTCTGCATTTTCCTGACTGGAATAACTGAAGCAGTGGGTAGTTTGGAACATGAGTTATTTGAGATTTCTACTTGGAATTTCTTTTTCTGAAGGTCTCTGAGTTGGGACCATGCTCACTTTGATAGAAAGGAAGTGATACTGTAACTTTGTGTATCAGTTGCACGATAGGAATGATGACTGACTTACATTATTTAAAATTCTATTAACATGTTCTAGTCTCTTCGTCCATGTAGTGTTTTTAGATTGGCTTCCTACTGAGAAAGTGTTCCAAACAGTAACTTGGAATCTTGCTTTTTTAAAAAGTATAAAATGATGGTAAAGTTGCAAGCATTGGTGAAATGCCAACTGTGTGCTAAGTACTGAGCTAAAAGTATTTTTTAGCGCAGCAGTTGGCAAATTTTTCTATGGAAGAAGAGAAAGTAAATACTTTAGGCTGTGTCACAATTACCCAGTTCTGTAGTATAGCATGAAAACTGGCATAGATAATACTTAAACAAAGGTGTGGGTCTTGCTTGTGTTTCAATGAAACCAAAATCAGGCAGTGAGCTGGATTTGGCTCACGGGCTGTATCTTGCAGATCCCTGATTTAGAGTGTTGGGAAGGGTTGTGAGAAGTCATCTACTCATCTCCTGTATCCCAGGCTATTGCAAACCATGGCCCTTAGATCTCAGGGTTTCCCAGTGATGGCTGGGCCTCTGTCCCACCTCTTCCCTTCAACCAGAGTAGCACAATTGAAAATCCATTTATATTATGGGACTTTGCAGAAGATTCACTTGAGCAAAGCATTTCTCAACTAGTTTTAAAATATTTGAAGACCCTCAATTTTCATCCAATTTTACAGTTGAAGCACTGAGGCCAACAGAAGCTGATTTCCCCCTAAATAATGCATTTAGTTATTTCCAGAGCTGGGACTTCTACTCAGCACTAGAGATTCCCAGACTCTCAGTTCTAACTACACTGTGTGGGCTCCATGCTGTCAAAATTCCCACCAAAGGAAAGACTTGTGTCTGCTTTTTGTTTATTTGTTTGTTTTAAATAACAGCTACTTGCCAGCATGAGCAATTTGTGAACAGAAATCACAGTATCAAGAGACTGTATGACATTTCTCTGGAGTTGAGAGCCTCAACAATTCTACGTACAGTCTTAAAGTAGATTTTGAACACATACTCTATGACCTTGTCCTTGTGAAGGTTCATACGATCACATCCATACCTCAGATGGTGGAGAAAAAAAAAAAAAAGTCTGTGATGTAATTTTCTGGAAGCTGGTGATGGCCAGTGTTTATTTTACATCATTCTCCTGCTTCATATAGATCCACCCAGCCATTATGTTTCCCTAGTCTCTGCCTCAAATACAAAATTGAATTGTGAATTAAATTTAAAAATCTATGATGCTTTTGACCTTGATGGAAGAAGTGGTACTAGACGCTCCCCATAGCACAGTGGGGAAAGCCTAAGAACTGAAGAACAAAGATTTGTCTGGTTCTGCATGTCCAGATCTGCTACTCAGGTCCGGTGTCCCAGGCCAGTGGTGGTCCGATCAGGTGAAGGCCATCAGTTACCTAGCCTGTGTGCTGACTTTCACAGGACTTCAGCCTGGCCACCACCCTGGAGACCATTATGGAAATTTTGTGAAACTTTCTAAAGAAGGCAAAAGCCCAAATCAATTTTCAATTTGTATCTCTTCCTCTGAATATAGCACACTGAAACCTCAAATAAAGGTTATTTCAGAAAGGAAACAGAAATGTCTTACTCAGTTAAAGCAAATATTCTTCCAGAACTTTGGCTAAATCCTATACATTCTGTTTATTTTGAAGAGAAGAGGGGAGATAAATAACACAACAGAAAATTCTATTTCAGATAACCAATTATAAATATGCCCTCTCCTGTAAAATCACATTGTTTTATATGTGTAAATTTAGGATATTTTCTACTGCCTTATTCTCTGGCACAAAATATGGTGTTTCACATCATCTAATTAATGCATTTTGTTGTTTTTGGTGTGAAGCATCACTTTGCATTATTCACTTAGAAGACTATATATTAAAGCTCTCTTGATGGAATTCCATTTTGTGCATATGTCTGCAGTGTATATGCAGTTTGTGCATGCATGCATGCAGTGTTTATGTAGTATTTGTATATGTATTTTCTCAAGAAAGTAGCATTCAGTAATACAGTTTTATTTTGCTCCATTATTTTTATAATTCATTTGTTTTAAGAACACAGTATCATTTATGTGAGAATTAATAACAGGGCTTGTGGAAGAAATTGTAAATGTTTTCCTGATGGCTTTTTATATGGCTTATTGTTATTTTTAAATTGTCTTTTAGTTATAGAAGAATTATGGCAACATTATAGAAAGTATTGAAAGCAGAGGGGAAAATATCACCTAGATGTGTAGAGGACTTATAGAACGGTTTGGATAATTTCAGTTTTCACCTGGATTTAAATCTTGTAGCCAGACTTCTCTGCTCAGAATTCCAGAGAACTTGATGAACTAGGAGTATCCCCAGCCCCCAACCTGCCTAGATGACCAAGGCACCTCAAGGATCTCTGGGTGGATAAATAAGAATTTAGAGAGCTGAGAAGAGCAGAAGGTGATCTAACTGGGAGGATAAGAAAGCAAATGGACCAGTCTGGAGACAGGACACAGCACATCATGTTTGGCAAACCAAGGAAGGCACCATAGACTTGGAATGTAGGGTCCCTGGAGTGGAGTAGAGTGGGGAAGGAGTTGAGGTGAAAGGGAGTTTTGAATCACATTGTAAAAAGGCTTAAATTTCAGATTCTGGAGTTGAGGCTTTACTTGTTGGGCAAGGAGTGGAGTGAAGCCCTATCAGCAGCACCTGCCAGAGTTCTTGCTCAAATTCCTCCATCCCAGAGACAAAGAAATAGATGAGGGGTTACAACTAGCCAAGGAGAAGGCTCAGCCCAGCCATGGGGTAGGGATGGGGTCACAAGAGGAGTGTCTACTTTTCTCTCTTTCTTCTTCACCTCACCTCGTTTCACAAAGAAACTGCAGGTGCTGCCCACCTCTCTGTCTCCAGGGTCTGGGGTCGTCATTGTAGCCTGTATTCAGGAGGATAGGAAAAGAAGCCAGCCTGGAATGTAATATGCAATTGATGCTTTGACAGCAACATGGCTGTGCCTGAAGGACCAACCTGAGATGGTTTTAATAGCCGAGAATGACCAGCAAGTTACACAATCAGACTGAGATGTCATTAAGAACATGTCTACCCAGCGAACCACAGGAATTCTACAAGGGATAGTTGGTGACAATTCTTAAAAAAGATAAAAACAGTTCATATTGAGACTTGAACAAATTGAGACCAACTTCTAAATAAGTTATAGCACACAGTGATAGGAAATTAAAGTAATGCACATGAGAAATGATTTATAGAAATGGGTAAGTGTTGGGATTTCTGTATTATCTATATATTACTGTTTCTAGGGACTGAAGGAAAGTTTTTAAAAAAATCAAGATAATATGGTTTTTTTTATTATTATGCAGAAGATCCTTCAGTATTTTGCTCAATTTTATGGTGCAATAATATGATTTGGTTGTCGTAAGAACTTAATAATTTAAAAAAACCTCTTTCCCCATTGAGTTGAAATTCGTGTTTTTAGTCTTATTAGTTTTTCCTATTATAACTGTTAAGGACTCCCCCACTGGCCCCCTCTCCCCTCAACCTGATGAACATTTGAAGTGCATTTCTCTGTGGAGAAACTCCTTTTTTTTTTTTTTTTGGATGGAGTCTCGCTCTGTCGCCAGGCTGGAGTGCAGTGGCCGGATCTCAGCTCACTGCAAGCTCCGCCTCCCGGGTTTACGCCATTCTCCTGCCTCAGCCTCCCGAGTAGCTGGGACTACAGGCGCCGGCCACCTCGCCCGGCTAGTTTTTTGTATTTTTTAGTAGAGATGGGGTTTCACCGTGTTAGCCAGGATGGTCTCGATCTCCCGACCTCGTGATCCACCCATCTCGGCCTCCCAAAGTGCTGGGATTACAGGCTTGAGCCACCGCGCCCGGCCGAGAAACTCCTTTAATGGTTGCAATCTATCAAGATATTCTTTTGAGATTATTACAAAGAAGCATTGTTGGTTAATCAAAAAAGAAAGGAAAATAAAAGGGAACAAAGAAGACACTGTAAAGGAAGCCTGTGCTTGCTGGGCTCTAGATTAAATAATCACATTTAAACCCATGCTCAGAGAGAAGCTGCAATGAGGGCAGCCCCCACACTCATTTTACTCAGCATTCCTGGAGGGCAAGAGGGCAAATCCTAAGGGCCTGTCTATGGGTAATCTGCATTAAGGGAGGGAATGGATTGGAGAGGTAGAAGAGATAGGAGAAAGATGACTCAATACATTGTTTTGATTTTTGGCAGAAGAAGGAATGGATAGAAGATTATTTATTCAACACACACACACATCTGGAGATAACTCATTTTTTTCACTTTTATAAGAAAAGAAATTTTTATCATGGCCACTAATGAAAAAATACTATCAGTCATCATAAATAGAAGATTCACATTAATGCATGTTAAAACATATGTAGTTATTAGAATTAAAATCTTTCAGGATCTGCCAAAAATAACCTCTAGTACCACCAATGTGGTGCTATTGTGGTGAGAGAACTACTTTTACTTGCTGCCATAACGCAGCTTAAAAAAAAAAAAAGGTATTAATCTCTTTTCTATTGTCATCTAATTTTGAACAAAGGCATTAAGTCCAAAGTTAGATTCATCAATCATAACACAGGAAATGTTACTGACATCCATTAAGAACTCTGCAGTTGATTAGCTCACTTGATTAAATAGTGGTACAGCTGATGGGAAAACAGGAGAGGAGCCTGCTACTCTAGCAAAGAGAATTTCCAGCTCTGTGTCTCCAGGGAGTAAGAAAAGAGAAATGGAAAATAGAAGACAAAGCTGGCTGCTTCAACAGTAACTCAGTGCTCTCCATAACAGCAATCCCACGCTTGGTCTCCAGAGGTACATCTCAGTTCCCTTTTCAATACCCAAAGGTAGGGATTTGGCAGATTTTTTGTTTTCTTTTTTTGTGAGGATGGGTAGGTGGGGGATAACCATAGCTGTCATTAGAAAAGTAAAGCCCCCAAGTTAAAAACAAACAAACAAACACATCACATCGTCTGATGTGAAGGATACCTGAATGCTGACATTAACCAAATGTCACCTTTTGGGCAACTGCATAGAAATAATGTCGAAATGTTCCTCTATTTTTTTTAAACAGCAATTTTCCTGAGAGGTTGGAAAATCAGGAGGAGGCAAGCCAATGACATTTTGATTGCAGGTCCCACTTGGAAAGGCATTGTGGAACTTTCTGGTTAACAAAGTCAAAACAAAAACAAAGTAAATGACAAATCCACCACCTCAATCTGCATTGTATTTTTTGTTTTTAAAGAAAATGGTAAAACTTTTGCTGCTGCTTTTAGTGACTGAGATTTTCAAGAGTGGATTGAAGAAATTATCATCAGTCTCATTGGCAGCTAAGAAACCTGCTTTGAGATGGGTAGTTGCTTATTAATAATACTGCTTTCCACTTCAGCCTCATCTGTAAGGCGCTGAACTAGCTGCTACTGGGTCTTCAACCTACCTTCAGACTTCTACTTCATGAAGTCTTTCCACATCTACCGTGAGATGGATCACTTCTCCATCCCAGCACTTTTTGGGCATCTCCCCTATGACATAGGAGAGATGGTACATCTATGTAATAGATGTAATGATGTTGCGCAAGGCTGAGCAACCTCAGCCTTGCTCTAAAATTATTTACATCATAGTTTACCATTCTTTGAGGGTGGGACTTTGCATTTCATAGAATAATTGAACACTTAGAGAATGAATTGAATGAATGCGTGGATGGGGAATTGGATGGAGGAATAGATACATAATGGTAGATGAATGAATGGATGGATGAAGGGATGGATGGTCAAGGAGGAAATAGAAAAATAATTGCAACTATTCTTTTCTTGGAGGTGCACTGGTGTCCAATGAGCATGTAATGCAGGCAGTACTGCTAATGCCTACATAACACGCCAACATCAACTAGAGCTTGGCTTTACCTCCATTTGAAAAAAAATTATTTTCCAAAAATAATTTTTAAAATTTAAAAATTTGAAAAAAGAGAAAAAGAATTGTGACTTTTACAATACTTGACATTAGACAGATAGCAACTTTGTCATCTTTCTACAGACCTGGATAATGGTTTACTGTGTGATGGTGTTGTTTAAAATATTTTTTGCTCTGATTTTTTGTCATTTTCCTTTGAGTCTACCCTCTAGTTTCCTTCATAATTTAGAAATAACATTTGCCATAGCTTCACATGTAGACTTATTAGGAGGGAACTACAGGGAGAGTTTTATTTTAAACTTATGACTTTTTTTTTCATCACATCTTGAGATAGTCACATAAAAACTTTATGGAACAGTATTGATAAATTGTAAGAACATAATAGCTAAAGCTTTTTCTTTTTCTTTCTTTGTGTTCATGGCTGTTCTTAATATTTATGCTAGAGGCTTGAAAAAATTAAGTTTTAAAAAATTTTTTCTGTATCTTTTTTAATAGAAAAAAAAATGACAGGGTAGTTAAAATTTACCCCTAAAGCTATGGAAATAAAAATGATCTATCTTTCAAGCCACCTCTATAAATGTTCTTTGAAATTAAATGGACTGTCTTGAAAACAAGATACTAAACTTTATGCCAGTTTCCTATTCATACATAGATATAATATCAATTGTGTCTCCTATTATTGCCTTTCTAAGTGTTTTGTTTGTACAAAAACTATGTTTAAAACATATCATCATCCAATACAGTGTCTGTAAGAAAAACAATGATTGATTTGGATATATATGAATGTTAATATCTTTTTTTTGAATTTCTGGCTTGCATTTTTGTTAAAAGTATGATATTAAATATATATATGCAGCCGGGCGCAGTGGCTCAAGCCTGTAATCCAAGCACTTTGGGAGGCCGAGACAGGCAGATCATGAGGTCAGGAGATCGAGACCATCCTGGCTAACACGGTGAAACCCCGTCTTTACTAAAAAATACAAAAAGCTAGCTGGGTGAGGTGGTGGGTGCCTGTAGTCCCAGCTACTCGGGAGGCTGAGGCAAGAGAATGGCGTAAACCCGGGAGGCGGAACTTGGCAGTGAGTCGAGATCCGGCCACTGCACTCCAGCGTGGGTGACAGAGCGAGACACTGTCTCAAACAAACAAACAAACAAACAAACAATTAAATATATATATGCACATCTGATAATAAAACAGGGTATGAGTGCTGATATATTTTAGAGGCAAGAGATGATGAAAGATTGGGAGGTAAAGGATTGGTGAAAAATTGGGAGGTGAAGCAGTATAAAAATGAGTATGAGACCGTCTTAAAATATTTAGCATTACTGTAATAACTGTAATGAACTTGTGACCCAAGTAATTTATGGTCAGAGTGGTGTTAAATGTTGGTAATAATAATGCTAGGCTATGCTGCAAGAACAAATAAACTCTGGTATTACCTTGGTGTAACACATCAAAGGTAGATTTCTCACTCTGGCAGCCTCTTCCGTCTTGATTATGACATCTAGTATTTCTAGATAATTTCTAGATCACCAGGGCAGGAAGAGAGACCTCGAGAAGGCTCACCAACTCTTATTTGCATCAGCCTAGAAGGGACATGTACCATGTCCATTTATAGTTCATTGACGAGAACTAGTTACAGGTTCTGAACCCTGAGTCCAAGGAAAGCTAGTGTTTTCATCACATAATCATGGAGACATAATCCAAGCTATGATTCTGATTTCAACCTGGACCTTATATACAACTTGAGAGCACATGCTGGTCCTGTCATTTCCTAGCCTATGAGTCCAGTAACATTCTGGGACTACTAACTCATACCTAGAAAGAGCTCTTTTCCTTATTCTAGATATCCTACTCCTACCACACACCACCCACATAGAGCAGAGGTTAGGAGTAGGAGTGGTATAGTTCATTAACTCTCAATATTTTTCTTCACAGCAATCAGTGTGTATGTGGGGAATTTAAAAAAAAAATTTGTCTTTTAATCTTTCTTCCAATCCCTCAAAGATTGGGAAGAAGACTTGTGACAGTTGAAGAATCTTTTTGCAGGATATAGAAAGGAAAGGGACTAAACCAGTATCTCTTTTAGCTAGCAGGGGAAAGATAGTAACTCCAATATGTTAACAATTATTCTACATCACTGTCATCAACAAATGTATGCTCCATCCATCCATCCATCCATCCATCCATTCTCCATCCTTCTATCTAAATTTTAGTGGTCCCAGGCCAAGTACAGGACCTTTGAAAGTCAGAGAAAAGTCTCTTAGACCTGGTTAGTCTTTTCTTATTACCCTTCTCCTTCAACAGACACATTGTTTATCAACTGTGCTAAATTACAACCTCCTTAAGGCTTTGAAAGGTTTGATTTTCATTCACTTCTGTATTCCCAGCACCAAGTAAAAACCTGACTCAGAAGGGGTGCCATAGAAACATTTGGGGTACATGAGTGAATGCTTCTCTCCACTCAGCCCTGCAAAGCCAGTTTGGCTGGGAGTTGCATTTGTTGCTCTAACAGCCTCTTCACAGCTTTGTCCCAGGAAGTTCTTTCCACCCTGATGTCCCTGGCTTTAGGAAATGAGTGATTCTCATGGTGGCCTCTACGTGACCACACCAACAGTCAGGACCGAAGTTGTTGTAGGAGTTTGCTTCAGAAAAAGAAAAATACTATTTGATTCAAAATTTTCTATAGCCCTGTATAGGAATTAGCTTAGAAAAAAAATGCACCTCCTTTCTGCTTTCTTTGTGTGCCTGTCTTCCTTCAGGCTACTTCCGGGTTGTCCCTTGGCCATCACCCCTCTCATCTATACTGAGATCCTACTTTTTTGTGACTGGAGCTCTCACCTCCAAGGCTTCTCTTTCTATTTTCCCCCAAATATTAGGCCCATATTTTCAACTTCTATCTAGACACATTGACAGGGTATTCCACCCACACCTGATGCTCAGTGTGTTCCAAACAGAACCAGACTTATCTGTCTTAGCTAAGGATATGGTTTGGCTGTGTTTCCACCCAAGCTCATCTTGAATTATAGTTCCTATAATCCCCACGTGTTATGAGAGGGACCCCGTGAGAGGTAATTGAATCATGGGGGCTGTTACCCTCATGCTGTTCTTGTGATAGATAGATTTCTCACGAAATCTGATGGTTTTATAAGGGGCTTTCCTTGCCATTCACTGTCATTCTTTCTCCTGCTGCCTTGTGAAGAAGGACATATTTGCTTCCCCTTCCACCATGATTGTAAGTTTCCTGAGGCCTCCCCAGCCATGCAGCACTCTGAGTCAATTAAACCTCTTCCCTTTATAAATTACCCGATCTCAGGTATGTCCTTATAGCCGCATGAGAGTGGTCTAATACGGTTAAACATACCACATTCTCTCTTCACTGACACTCAACACCCCAGAGTCATGTTCAGCTGTGCTCATTTGCCATCCTCCCACTCCCAGGACTGGTCCATTGTCAATGCTGTCTCTTCTCCAGGGTGACTCGCCCATCATTTGCTTTCACTGTTAGACCTTCATACCTGCTTCATGCTATGTTTTGACTATACAACTTCTATCTCTTATTTTAATTTATTTTTAACTCTTCCTGTTCTTCCTACAGAGTCCAGCTAATGACATTTACAAAATCACTTCTATGATATAACACCGTGAATGGTTCTATTTGCACTCCAAGTAACTTCCAAATACTAGTGTAGCATCCAAGCCTTTGGTCATCTGTCTCCAGCCTTACCTCCACTCCTATAGTCTTCAGCCAGACCACACTACTCTTTCTTTGGCACCTCAGACATGGTTCATGTCACTTCTTCCATATGCAGAGAAAGTTACTCAAATCCTTATGTGAAGACATTCTAGTTACTCTTCAAGTGCCAGTTCAACTGACTTTCCTAATCTCTACAATGGGATTCAGTCTTGACTTCCTATAACTCCAACTCAGGTGTAGCAAGAAGATTTCATTTCAGGAACAAAATCCGTTTAGTTAATAAAAACAGCACTTTGGGAGGCCGAGACGGGCGGATCATGAGGTCAGGAGGTCGAGACCATCCTGGCTAACACGGTGAAACCCCGTCTCTACTAAAAAATACAAAAAACTAGCCGGGCGAGGTGGCAGGCGCCTATAGTCCCAGCTACTCGGGAGGCTGAGGCAGGAGAATGGCGTGAACTCGGGAGGCGGAGCTTGCAGTGAGCTGAGATCTGGCCACTGCACTCCAGCCCGGGCGACAGAGCAAGACTTCATATCAAAAAAAAAAAAAAAAAACAACAACAAACTGGAGACTTGTTTTGAGAGGGATTCTCAGACTGTATCTAGGCTCAGTGGGAAAGATTGTCGTGTTCATTAGCAGTGTCTGTCTAGAGCACGAAAGAGTGATTGAGACATTGATGTTGCCTAGATGCGTTCTGTGGTCTCCCTTTGTCTTCTCTTATGTATGCAACGTCACTTACACTAATTGCTAAGTTCTTTAAAGGCATAAATTGTATCCTGCTGAATTATTTACCCGATTCTTGAGTTTACCTGCACCATGTCCTAAGATCATTAGACATTTCAAAATGTTTGTTAAATAAATCCCTTAATGCTTGATATGCTGTTTAGTTACAAAAGATTGAAGAGCTGTGAGCCCAGCTGTGACTGCATTGATCAGGCAGCTGTATTACATTACAGTGTCTACTCCTTCAAGTATCAGTTTGCTAAGGAATCTGACTGTGCTGACTTGAGAACTCCTTCTGCACTGTTACCTCTGGTGATTAATGAGACCAGGCACCACTGGATGAATGGATGACATCCAATACTCTATTATCACCTGTAATAGAATTAACTTTCAAGTAGCATTGATAAATTCTAGTTTTAGGCTTACTTTCCATAGGCCAGCAAAGCAAGTTGTCAGATATTAAGTCCCTTAGCCAAAGTAAAAAGCCAAGAGCTGGCTTGAAACACATCTTAAAGGAAAGCAATATTGATTTTGTGATCCTTGAAATGCCCCAACTGTAAGATAATTTAAAAATTGTGCAAATAACTATAGAATTATAACTTCTGGGTTTTCTTCTCCCAGATATATATCTCAAATATTTCAATTTGTCTTATAACGTGGTTTTTAGAAGCAACTTCATTCTGTTCCCTCTCCTCTGAATATCTTCTATCTGATGATGTACCCAGAATTGGTAAATATTCTAGATGAAGCCTGACCAGTCAAGATCAAGGTCAAGATCAACAATAATATCTCTGTGGTCCTGTACTCTGTATTTCTGTCATTACAACAGAAGGACACATTTATCTCTCAGTGGCTGCATTACATGTATCATGAAATTGGTGGACACCTGAAATTCCTCATCAGTAAAAAACATCTTATTTCACCTCGAGTTGGATAGACCTTTTTCTCTTTGACAGAAAATCTAGTGCTATCTGGCCTAGTCCTTAAAGGGAAACCACTGGGAAATGTCAAGAGAGAGGTGAATGTCTGGGCCATAGTACAATGTCATTGAGATTCTATTTCCATCTCTTCATCCTTCAGCTCCACATTGTCTGTACTGGCTACACTCTCAGACAGCTTCTCCTGTCATGGAAGCAAGATGACTGCAGCATCTCCACCTTAAATTGTTCTTGGTTCTAGTTTAACTGAAGAAGAAAAAAGCACCACTTCCTGAAAGTCCCAAATAAGCCCTGGAATTCATTTTGATAGAAAAAACTTGATTGTGTGGTCATTTTTGAATAAATCACTGTGTCTTAGAGGATTCGGTGAGCTGACAGACCAGCCTGGGTCATGTGCCTCAGCATTGGAATTGTGCTGGGGACCATATGTTTTCAGTAGGGGAGAGGATAGTTCTCTTCAAAGAAGTGAGGGCACCGTCACCAAAAAGGTGGGAAAGATGCTGCACAGACCCCAAATAGCCAATGCTCTCTGCAACACAATTATTCTTTAAGCCTCCTAAAGGCAGAAATTATGGCTTACTAATTTTTTTAACACCCCAATCCTACCTTGAACAAAGGACACAATAAATATTCCAGAACTGGTTGTTAATTGAATGAGTGCATGAACCAATGGCAGCAAAATGAGTAAATTTGAAATGGCTTAATGTTAAAAATATCTTTGTCTCTGACTTGATGCATTGTAAAATATAAACCAAACCAACTTAAAAGTGTCAACCGTGTTTACATGAAGGAAAACAAAAGTGTGAAAAACTTGATATGGCATTACGAGGACAGTTTTCTCTGTAGTACTAGTGAGGAGAAATGATATGTCTTAAGTGCAAAGAAAGCAGAATATTTTCTTCTAGGACAAAAGAAATGAAAACAGAGCTTGATTGACAGCCTAGTAACATTAATAATACTTTGAAGGTAGAGAGCTGCTCTTACTTTAAACATCCCAGAGCAATTCTATCAGAAGAATAAACACTCTCTATTCCAACTTCAAACACTTTCAGTTGCCTTTGGTTGAGGCAATTGTATTCTAACAGCAACATGGCAACTTTAACAAGCTATTTACATTTCTATGTAAAATCTCAGTATCCCCTGACTCTGATTCTATCCCCTCTTTCCTTTAAGGGTGCTTTATTTGACACAATGTGGTATTGGATCCTGTAGGTACCCATATCCCCTGGCCTCTTTACCATTTGAGTGCACTCTGGACATTCCTGCATCTCTCTTGACTGGGTTCTCTCTTGACTGCTGGAGCAAGATGCCTGATGATGGAGCAAGGCCAGATAATGAACACCTTTGTGAGCTTTCCTCCAACCAACGATGGACTGGAATTGGTGGATAGAGCCTCCAGAGGGCTCTTCTTCACCTCCAGCTGGGATGACTTGGAGATATGATCTACACTGACTTCCAAAGATTCATCAGAAATAAACTCTGATTTCACATCCTTCCAACTTGCTCAATCACACACCTATTGGTTTTCTTCCATTCTCTGCTTTACCTCCCCCTCACCTTCCAGAATCTTCCGAGATTACTCCCAAATAAGGTACTTACATTTCAGTCATTCCTATCTTGTCTCAGAGACTGCTTCTTGGGGAATCCAAAGTACAGCAGTTGTTTTCAAGGAAAAAAAGTTATGATTTTCTTTCCTTAGAGTGGGGTAATCAAATGTCCTCAAATCATGAAGGCAACTGCCCCAGTGAGGACAGGGAAACACACAGGCATAGTTTGGGTGGGTAGTCTCCAGCTGCTGTGAGGATATGCTGCCCCTGAGGCCTCAACAATGGCTTTTATGGTGGGTTTGATGCCAGCCAGTGAGGGGAGATTCCTAGACAGCAGCAGGACCTCAACTCTAAGGAATGTTCAGGCTCTTGACACCATTGGAAGAATTTAAGGGCGAGTCAGAGAGTAGCGAGAATATAAGAATTTTTATTGCAAAGCAAAAGTACACACTCAAGAGAATAGTGCCTCACAGGGTATGAACTTTCCTTTATTATGGGTTTTCTTTAATTAGAGGGTGGTATTCATTAGATTCTATAGAAGAGGCAGGGATTTCCCTGAAATGAAGTGTCATGCATTGTTATACCAAACATGGGCATATTCAGAACTGTCATGGTACCCGTAGGTATGGATTTAGCATGCTAATGAGCATATAATTAGGACCTAGGTGAAAGCTGGGTCAAATCTAATGCCATGTTGGATTCTGCCTTTTTTAAACAACTTTTGCCCACATCCTGTTTGTCAGGGACTTAGCCCCTTGCTACTGCAGCTACAGTTGGTTCTAACAGTTCCTTCCTCACCAGTCATGTGAGTATTTTTTTTTTTTTTTTTGAGACAGTGTCTTGCTCTGTCACCCAGGCTGGAGTGCAGTGGTGCAATCTCAGCTCACTGCAACCTGTGCCTCTTTGGGGGTTCAAACGATTCTCCTGCCTCAGCCTCCTGAGTGGCTGGGATTACAGGCGCCTGCCACCATGCCCAGATAATTTTTGTATTTTTAGTAGACGTGGGGTTATACCATGTTGGCCAGGCTGGTCATGAACTCCTGACCTCAAGTGATCCACCCGTCTCGGCCTCCCAAAGTGCTGGGATTACAGGCGTGAGCCACTGTGCCAGCCTCATGTGAGTCTTTAATGGCTGCCTTGCGTTAATTGTTCCCTCATGACTGTCCTGTGACCACCGCGTTATTCCTATCTCAGGTTGAGATGAGAAAAGCACTGATGTTCTCTAAAGCATGAGAACTGGGAGCAACTGCAGTCAATTGACACCCTTGGATGGATGTTCCAGGGAGGAGAGTCCATGCCAGAGAGGAATGCAGTCCACAGTATCTCAAAACTGGCTGTGAACCCAGCATGCCAGCTCTGGAGATCTGGCTTTGACCCAGGGATGGGCACAATTTTTCTGAAAGGGCTAGATAATAAATGTTTTAGGACTTGCAGGCTGTATTAGGGTTTTCTAGAGGTACAGGACTAATAGGATAGATGTATTATGAAAGGGAGTTTATTAAGGAGTATTGACTCCCACGATCACAAGGTAAAGTCCCACAGTAGGCCGCCTGCAAGCTGGGAAGCAAGAAAGTCAGTCCCCAAACCTAGAAAGTAGGGAAGCCGACAGTGGTATAGTTCAGTCTGTGGTCAAAGGTCCAAGAGTCCAAAAGCTGAAGAGCTTAGAGTCCAATGTTTGAGGGTAGGAAGCATCCAGCATGTGAGAAAGATGTAGGCTGGAAGACTCAGCCAGTCTAGTTCTTCCATGTTCTTCTGCCTGCTTTTATTCTGGTGGAGCTGCCAGCTGATTAGATTGTGCCCACCCAGATTGCGGGTGGGTCTGCCTCTCCCAGTCCACTGACTCAAATGTTAATCTCCTTTGGCAACACCCTCACAGAAACACCCAGGAACAACACTTTGCATCCTTTAGTCCAATCAGTTTGATCACAGGCCATAAAGTCTCCCTTACAACTACTCAACTCTGCCTTTGTAGCAGGAATGCAGCATTTGCCAACACCCAAACAAATGAGCATGGTTGTGTTCCAATAAAATTTTATTTATAAAAACAGAGGAGGGTCAGCTTCGTTCTTTGTAGTTTGCTGATCCCTGCTCTAACTCCACTACTTAACATTTTTATATAAAAGGCTGTTTTTGGATAGGGGAGCCCAATTGTGAGGTTTTGGTGTGGGTTTTCTGACAAGTCACACCTAGTATGTACTTCTTTGTGGTGGGATGTCGGGGGATAGAGTGCGAAGAATAGGGGAATTACGGTATAGTGTGGGAGGTAAGACGGAAGAAAAAGGAAAAAGCAGAAATGGGAACTGCAAGTTCAAGCATAGTAATTCAAGGCAAAGATGGGAGAGAGAAGCACTAAATTCTGACCAATATTGTAGGGCAGCTATAAGTAGAAGGAACAGGTTTAAGAAATGGATTCAGGCTTTATGCATATGTTGTAGCAGCCACATTTAATAAATGTATGTTTTTCATTATATTTTTATTACACATTTAAAGCACATTAAGGCCCAAACAGCTATTGAAGAAGAAAAAAATGGAGAAACATTGGCTTCACAAGTAATCACATCAATTTTCAGGAAGGCTGTATTTTAGGAAGACAGAGAAAGATGCATGGCTGTTGTCCTTCCCAGTTTTATACTAACTCATTCTTCTTCAGGGAACAATATTAATAGATGTTTTGCTACATTTGTCTGCTGTTGAGAGAGTAATCCTCCTTGCAACATTTTCTTTTCTTTTCTTTTTTAAATCATGGATGTTTATTCACTTGCCTTTGAGTTGCAGGCAATTGTTTGGCATTTTTAGTCTGTAAAAAATCTGCTTTGTTGGAGTTTAAAAAAAAAAAAAAGCCGTTTCAAGAAATTGTAGCTTGAAATTATTTCGGGCTCTGAGAAGCTATGTGAAATCCAGTAATATTTGACTGCATTTTAATTCTTAGTCTCTGGGGCCAGACAGAGTTAGAGACAGCAGGGATGCCACGCACAGTTGTGAGGTTGTGCATCACACAAATGCACCGGGGGCTGAAATGTAGCCTGTGCTCTGCCTCTAATCCTTGTGCCCTCTGTCTTCTTGGAGGAAAAAGCATTTTTTAAAAATTCCAAATGTGCTGACCACTTACAAAATGATGGCCTTTGGGACCACCACCAGTCAGAGGTGGTGATTTTTTCTTATTTGTATTTTCCAGTAGCGGGGATGGGGATGTGGAGCTTTGCAGATTGTGTATCATCGCATTTAGGATTCTGTTGATCATAAGTTGCACCACTATTTTACAAACAACTAGGAAACACAAGACACTGCCAACTAAATCCTGAGGTGCCATTCGTTGATTGTAAGACACATCCCAATTTCGAAGATGCCAAAAAGTGAAAAAGATACAATGCAGTAATTCATCTGCTGGAGAGTGTGCACCTTTCTTCAATAACCACGAAGGTGCCAATGAGGATGAAGATGAGGATGAGGTTGGCAAGCCTGGGAGGGTGAGGTTGGCAAGCCCCAGGGAAGCTTTCTACAAGATTTTGTCTGTTTCCTGGTATAAACAGTATCACAAAACTCTCTGTTCTGCTGTAGGATGTCAACTGGTTGAAGTTCTAATAGAAGGAGAAATGTGGACTGTTAGAGCTCAAGGGACCTCTGGGAGCATCTCATGCAGTGCTTCTGAAAAATTTGCCCCCTTGGGGACATTTATCAATATCTGAAGAAATTGTTGGTTGTCACAATGGGGTAGGGGTGCTACTGGTAGCTTGTGGGTTGAACCCAGGGATCCTGTCAAACTCCTTCAATGCACAGCACAGCCCCCACAAGGAATTACCTGGCCCCAAATATCAATAGTGTTAAGGATTGAGAATCCCTGATGCAGTGGGAGGATGTGTAGCAGAGATATAAGAACCCAGACATCGGAGCCAGGCAGACCTGAGTTCAAATCCCAGCTGTATACTTAATTGTCTGTGTGGTCTTGCACAAGTTAATTAGTCTTGTTAAGTCTCAGTTTCCTCTTCTGTAAAATGAATATCATAGCCTCTATTTTAGAGGGTTGCTGAGAGTGTTAAATAAGATAATTAAGGCAAAGGTTATAAAGACAGCACAGCAACTAAATCTAAATTCAAATGCAGTTGTAAGTGCTTTTATCCATATTAACTAAATTGGCAGGGAAAGTTTGAAGTAGGGGTTATTGTTATCTCCATTTTGCAGATAAAGAAATTGAGAAAAATAACTTGCTGCAGGTCATTCATGAGTAAGTGGTGGAGCCAGGATTTGAATCTAGAGCACATGTTTCCAAGCAGCCCAATCCACCCTACAGTGCCTAAGGACTTAGGAAAAAGAGGCTGCTAGTAATATTGTTATTAATATTATCCAACCTGAAGCCCCTACTTACAGATGGGGACTTGGCAGATTTCCTCTTGAGAAGACAGTTGACTTGGCATGTTCCTGAGTCTCCTGAGTCTCCTGCCACACCGGATGATAAGTTTCTTTCTCTTTACCATGTTGCCTTTGTCAAGGAGCCAATATGGAACCCAATGTGGGGCAACAAGAGAAAGGCCAGACAACGGCCCATGCTGAGTGACTTTGAGTATGTTTTGTGACTCTAGCTCTCTCATTGGGATACTGGGGAGGTAACCACATCTACCTCACAGGGTTGCTGGGGCAATGAAATCAGGTTTCAGCTAACAACAGATAACCTGGGCAATGGGCATGTGGGCTGAGCACCAGAGTCTGGAGTCACGGAGAGCAGCCCGCCATGATGGGCATCTGGAGGTAGAAGGAGCTGGAGAGTGGCTCTTGAGATGGCCTTGTCAGCCCCTTCTAGACCTTGGAAGGTCTCAAAGAAGTACTCCTGGAAACAATGGGAAAGGAGGCTAGTCCAGGAGTGCCCTGGCTTGGTTCTGCCTTCCCAGACTCACTGATGTGAGATAAATGTTTGGGGAGGAGGATGAGGGAGGGAGAAGGGAGGAAAGAAGGAGGGGATGGAAGAGAGAGGCAGGCAGGCCTCATGGAGGAGGTGAGACTCCCCAGGGCCCTGAAGATTTACTATTAGGTGGTGGTACTACTGATGGATGTAAGCACATGCAGATGACCGTGGAGGCAGAGGGAAGTCCCACAAGACATACAGCACAGAAGGCCTGGTGAATGAGTGTCCTCCCCTGACCCACGATAGGGACAGGGTGACAGCACAGAGCATGTGGGAGCTCGATGTTTGAGTGAGAAAAGTCTGTCTAAGGGAACCACTTAGGAAAGTGCTTTAGATCTCATAGTTGTGAGGAGCCTTGGAGTCCCCCATCAAGCTCAGGCTGGAAGCACCTCCATGTGAACTGGGAACCTGATTTTGCATTTCCTCAAATGTTGTTATATAGAGGAGGCAATACTGTATAGTGATTAGTAAGTAACGAGGTCTCTTGTCACACTGCTCAAGTTCAAATCCTGCCTTGGCTGCTTGTCAGCTCTGTGGCCTCGAGCAAGTCAGGGCCTCAGTTTCCTCATCTGTAAATTCAGGATAATGATAGGATCTATCTCCAAAGCATGTCAATTGGATTAAATGAGATACTGTGTTAAAGCCCTTAGCACAGAGTGAGTACTCAATAATGTTTACTCTTTTCCCTATTACTTAATAGAAATATTATTGTTACTATTATTAAATTTATTTATTCCAGCAGAAGCCATGAAGGAAAGTTATGCTCTGGACTCATTCAAGTCAGGACTAAAATCCTGTCTGTCTTCCCGTTCATGAGCCATGGAATAGCAGGCCAGTGACTTCATCTTCTGAGTTCATTTTCTTACCTGTGTAACAAGGAACATGATGCCTGCCTTACAGAGTCCTTTGGGGATTAAGGCAGTTAACATTCACAACATGTTTGGTTCGTTCTATGTCCTCGTTACCTGTTAGTTTCTTTCCCTTCCCATCTCCTTCCCCGACTACCTCATTGTCCCCAGAGGTAAGTCCTCAACTCACCTGCCCAAGATCAAACAGATGGAAAATAGTGGAGGCAGCCTGGAACTCAGGTTGTTTGGGCCTATCTCTCTTGCTTTTCCCAGTTGATCATGCCTGCCTATTGCAGGAGGAATAGGAGGACAGAGGAAGAGTGGCCCCACCTGGAAAATTTATAATTCATGGGAGGCTCCGGGGAGGGTCACCTGAATTCTGACATGCCCCTCCAATATCTTCTCCTTCATGGAAGTGCTAGATGCAATAACAAGAATATCCATGCCATTTGTAGGACTCTTGCTCATGTGTTATTTCATTTGTTTTTTCCATTCATCCTTGAATGTAGCCCTGGCAGATATTCTTGGTTTTTTTTTTTTTTTTTGGGGGGGGGGGTCGTGTGATTTTCATTTTATAGAGGAAGAAGTGGAAAAATCAGGAAGGGAAGAAGCTTGCCCAAAGGAGAGCAGGATTAGGACCAGAACCCAGATCTGGGTCTGGGTGCCTCCAGTCCTGTGAACTTTCCACTCTTGAATGTAGATATTCTCATGTTCATTTTATAGAAGGAGAGATGGAAAAAGGAGAAATGGAAAAACTTGCTCAAGGTAGAGCAGTGTTAGGACGAGAACCTAATACACAAGTGGTATCCCCAGTCCAGTGATCTTTCCACAACATCCAGGTGCCTCTCCTTACTCTCTTGCACTTGGTTTCATTAATCCTTACTTTCTGTTCCCATACACTCCCTACTTGTGCTCACCCTCATCCTGACCCAGCTGTAGATTCATCTCCTGAAAAATCATTGAATCTGGCTAAGCTCTGGCATTACAGCAAATAGAATCAACTTGTTATGCTTACTCCTTCCAAATTCTTCATCGACACAGCTATAAATTGAACTGTGACAAAGTCCAAATAACCTGGCAGTCAAGACAATTCAACTTGAACTGAACATGCAGGGAGTGGACAATGCAGGAGGAAAAAACCTCAAGCTTGATCCTCAAAAAGTGAATTTGTTGTCCACCATCCCCTATGACTTTAAGCCTTGCCAGGGTCTTGGACTGAACTAGCTGTGTAGGAGCTGGGAATACTGTGACTGAACAGACATGGTTCCTACCGACCAGCTAAGACTGACTTAAGCAAAACATGAATTTATTGGGTGACTTAACTAGAAAATCTAGGGGTACCACTGCATTCAGGTATGGCTGGATCCAGGGGCTCAAATATAACCATTGAAAAATCTTTCTTTTTGAGCTTTGCTTTTCTCTGTGTTGTCATTTTCTCAGTCAAACCCTCCCCAAGGGTGGCAAAGGTCATCATCAGCAGCAGCACTGTGCTTACATAGGAAGCCAACTATGCCACCAGCATAGTAACCCCATCTGGAGGAACATATCTTATTTTCAGTACATCTAGCAAAAGGTCTTGATTTTCTCTTATTGGGTTAGGCAGGTTGTGTGCCTCTCCAGAACGAATCGTGTAGGTTGGGCTATGTGTGTTCTTATTGGTCAGGTTTGAATTATATGACCATCCCTGGAGTTAGGGGGGTGCATGGGGTCAGACTCAAAAATCATATTAGTTGAAAGTAAAAGAAGAGATGGGTTCTAGGACCAGAAAAAGGGTTTATGGACATCCCCCAAAAGAGCAGGTGGCCAGTACAATATCTCCTACCCTCGGCTTTCTTAAAATTTCCTTTAAAGATTATAACCTGGTGTATACTGTTGGAACAGTATTTCTTGTTTGATCTGATCTAATTTCCTGATGAAAAACTGGATAAACTCTTTCTGCTTTTTTATGTGTCCATGATTACATTATATCAGTAGATTCTTTCTGATCAGAAAGTAAAGTTGAAGGTATTGTTTCCTGAACACCTATTGAGAGGTAAAGCCAGTTGAAATTCTGGGTTGGGTGGGGACCTGGAGAACTTTTCTGTTTTACAAGAGGTTTGTAAAATGCACCAATTGGTGCTCTGTAAAAACACACCAATCAGTGCTCTGTAGCTAGCTAGAGGTTTGTAAAATGGACCAATCAGTACTCTGTAAAATGGACCAATCAGTAGGACATGGGTGGGGACAAATAAGGGAATAAAAGCTGGCCACCCCAGCCAGCAGTGGCAACCCACTCAGTTCCCCTTCCACACTCTGGAAGCTTTGTCCTTTCACTTTCCACAATAAATCGTGCTGCTGTTCACTCTTTGGGTCCACACCACCTTTAAGAGCTATAATACCGCGAAGGTCCACGGCTTCATTCCTGAGGTCAGTGAGACTATGAACCCACTGGAAGGAATGAACGCTGGACACACTATCATATGCCAAAAACTGGAGTTGAATTTCCTAATGGGATTTGGTGTTTACCTCCTGTCTTAGACCATTCAGGCTGCTCTAACAAAATGTCATAAGCTGGGTGGCTTATAAGCAACAGACATCTATTTCTCACAGTCCTGGGGGCTGAAAGTCCAAGATTAAGGCACTATCAGATTGGGTGTCTGCTGAAGGCCGCTTTTTGGTTCACAGATGGTGCCTTCTCCCTGTGACCTCACATAGTGGAAGGGACTGACTAGCTTTCTGGGGCCTCTTTTGTAAGGACACTAATCTCAATCATGAAGGCTTTGCCCTCATGATCTAATCACTTCCCAAAGACTCCGCTTTCTAACACCATCACCTTTGGCATTAGAACTTCAACATATGAACTTTGGTGGGACACAAAGATTCGGATCATAGCATCTCCCCAGAAGTCATACTTCATTCCTCTAGAAACAGCTCTTAGTGTTTGACTGCAGACCAATTCCTCCTGCACACTGTGGATGGAATTCCACTTCAACTTCATGAATAAAGTATGTGTGGGACACAGATTTTAATCTCATCAGTGCATCTCATTTTCTTATCCACAGAGATAGGTTCAGGGGTGAATGTGGGAACTAAGCCAGTCCAATCAGAAGGATCAGAGGCCTTTCTTTGAAACAATTGAAGAATAGGTTCTATCTTTCCACTGGACTTAAGGAAGGTAGGGTGGGAGGGTGGCAGCTGCCTGGTTATGGCCAGAGGAGAACTTGGAGGCTGAGTCACGGTTGAGAGAAACTGAGGTAATGACTTTGACCCTAATGATGAGATCTGAATCTTGCTGTGCCTGAGGCCAGAATAATCTGACTTTTCCATTGTTTGAGCCAGGACATTTTATTTTATTGAGGTGAGCTGTTGTTATTTGTAGTATAACACACTCTTGATGTCCCCCAAATCCAACAGCTAGTGAGTGTCAACATTTGAACCGAAATTTGCTTGGTGCTGTTTTGTGTTACTTTCAATTGGTTTAAAATCTCTTGCAAAAACTTTCAACTTATTTTAAATCTGTAATTATAGAAAACAGATGACACTATACTGTCTCCTAAATACCCAATTTACCTAACTTCTCCTTTATCCTTGTTCACGCCCTTACATTGTAGTTTGGGTCCTTTTTCACATCTCCCAGACTATTTTTTTTCTGGTCTTTTTTGTTTTTGTTGTTGCACTGTTTTTGTTTGTTTTGTTTTTAAAGCAAACAAATTAAAATAGGATGGCATATAATACAATACATGCATTTAAAAAGTACAATGGTATATAGTGTGAAATCATAACCAAAATAAAGATAATGAACATATACACGACCTACAAAAGTTTCCTTGCTCCTTTCATAATTACTCCCCCCGCTGGCCCTGACTCCATCCCCAGCAATCACTGGTCTGCTTTTTGGCACTATAAGCTGCTTTTTATTTCCTAGAATTTTATGTAAATGAAATTATACATTATGCCCTCCTCTTTTTGAATTGCTTTCTTTCAGAGTGATTATTGTGAGCTTTATTCACGTTTACTGTATGACAGTAGTTCATTACTTTTTATTACTGTCGTATTCCGTTGTATAGATGTACCACAATTTGCTTATCTATTGATATGTTGATAGGCATTTGGCTTGTTGCCAATTTTTATTTTTCATACATAAGCCACTATAAACATCCACATATCAATCTTTGTGGGAACATAAGCTTTCATTTTTCTTGGGTAAATACTAGGAGTGGAGTGGCTGGAGCATATGGTAAGTATATGTTTAACTTTAAAAAGAACTGCCACACTGATTTCCAAAGTGGTTGTACTATTTTACATTCTGACCATGAGAGTTCCAATTTCTTTCATGTTCTCATCAACACTGAGTATGGTCGATTTTTAAAATGTTACCTGTCTTACCAGGTGTATAGTGGTATCTCGTGATTTTAACCTATGTTTACCTAATAACTAGTGATATTACATATCCTTGTGTGCTTATTTGCCATCCATACATTTTCTTTGGAAACAGTGTAAAAATTTTTGCCTAGTTTTAAAATCAGGTTTTTGGTTTTTTTTTTAATTTCTGAATTTTGAGAGTTCTTTATGTATTTTGGAGACATGTTCTTTATTATATATGTAATTTTCAAATGTTTTCTCTCAGTCTGTGGTATGTCTTTTCATTCTCTTTTTATGAAAAGCTGACTTTTTATTATTTAGGTGAAGTCTAATTTATCTTTTTGTTCTTTTATAACATGTGTTTTGGGTGTTATATATATACAATTCTTATTTAACTCGGAGAAAGCCTTTGAGGCTTTCTCTTCTGTTTTATTCTAGAAGTTTCATAGTTTTAAGTTTTACATCTAGGTTTATGATACAGTTTAAGTTTTGCATATGATGCAAAGTGCAAATGCAATTCAAGGTATAAAGAATAGTCTCTTAAACAAGTGGTACTGGAATAACTGGATACTTAGATGCCAAAACAACAAAAGGAGGACGTTGATTCATACTTCACTTATTGGGTGCTTTATAAATGTAAATATGAAGACCATTTAGGTAAAATCGGTTGATAATGTTATTTAAATCTATATCCTTACTAATTTTCTGTCTACTTGTTTTATCAGTTATTTAAAAATATTGAAGTCTCTGATTATATTTGCGGATTGATTTGTTTGTCTCACAGTTTTAAAAAACTTTTTCTTCATGTTTTTTGAAGCTTAGTTACGAGATTCATAAACATTTAGGATTGTTTTATGAGCTTGATGAATGACCCCTTTATTATGATGAAATGACATTTGCTATGCACAATACTTTTCTTTTCTCTAACATTTACCTTCTCTGTCTAATATTAATAAAGCCATCATGTGTTTCTTTTGTTTAAGGCTAGCATGGCATATCTTTTTTATTCTTTTAATATTAGCATATTTGTGTCTTTATATTACAAGTGTGTTATTGTAGGTAGCATATGGTTGTGTGTTGCATTTTTGTCCAATTTGATACTGTCTGCTTTTTAATTAGGTGCAACATTAAATGTAAGAGTAACATTTACATTTACGGTTATTATTGATATGCTTAAGTTTAAACTGTTATCTTGCCTTTTGTTTCCTATTTATCTCATATTGTCTTTGTTCCCCCTTGCTATGGTTTCTCAATATAGTTTGTCTCCACCAAAACTCATGTTGAAATTTGATCCTTAATGTGGTGGCATGAGGAGGTGGAGCCTAGTGGGAGGTGTTTGGCTATGGGGGCAGATCCTTCATGAATGGCTTGGTATTCTCATGGCTGTGAGTGAGTGCTCACTCTCTTGAGACTATGTTGGTTCTCTTGGGAATGGATTAGTTCCTGGGAGAGTGTTGTCACAAACCCAGGATGTCCCTCAGGTTTTTCTCTCTCTGCAGCTGTCCACTTCCCCTTTGACCTTCTTTGCCATGTTATGATGCAACACAAAAGCTCTCAGTAGAGGCCAGGGACATGCCCTTGAACTTCTTAGCCTGCAGAACCACCAGCTATATAAACCTATTTTTAAAAAAATAAATGACTTGATAGCAAGTATCCTTTTATAGCAACACAAAACAGACTAAGCCATCCCTTTCCCTTTTTTTCTGCCTACTTTTGGATTAATTGAATATTTTTAATGAATCCCTTTTATCACCTTTTTTGGTTTATTATGTGTAACTATTTTTTGTGTTCCATTGATATTTTTTCTTAGTTTATGATATGCATCTTTAACTTACTACGTTCTACCTTTAAATAATGCAATTCCACTTCAAGTATAGTATAACCTTATAGAAACATACTTTCATTCCTTCTCCCCTCATCTTTGTGCTATAGTTAGCATATATTTTAATTTTCATATATTATAAACCTCACACATTTCTTTTGTTTAAGCTATTATGTTTAAGGATACTTAACTAAAAGAATATCTTACTTAACCACCCATTTAGTTACCATTTCTAATGCTCTTATTCTTTGTGTAGATACATATTTTTATTTAGTATATATATTTATAT
>NW_012118977.1:1064412-1154624 GCF_000951035.1 Colobus angolensis palliatus | reverse complement strand
GCATTGTTTCCAACAGGTAATCTGCTCTCTTCCTTGTCTTTGTTCCTCTGTGTGTAACAAGTCTTTTTTTCTCTCACTGCTTTTAGGATTTCCCCGTTTTCACTGGTTTTCAACAATTTGATTATGATGCTTTTTGCTGGGTTCTTTTGATTTTATTTTTTGGTACTTTGGTTTATTGATTTTATTGAAACTGTAAGTTTATAGTTTTATTTAAATTTGAAAAAAATTGATTATTATTTTTTCAAGTATTTTTTTCTGTTGTTTCTGTATACATCCCCTTTTCAGAAACTTCCTGAAAGCTGTCAAATGACTTGCTGATATTTTATTTAAAAAATGTCTATGCTCTTTATTTCTTGTTTTTTGATAATTTCTATTGTTATGTCTTCAAGTTCAGTAATATTTTACTTTTTAAAAATCTAACCTGCCATTAATTTCAACCTGTATACTTTTCATCTTAGAAATTGTAGTTTTTATGAAAATATGGGCCGGGCGCGGTGGCTCAAGCCTGTAATCCCAGCACTTTGGGAGGCTGAGATGGGCGGATCACGAGGTCAGGAGATCGAGACCATCCTGGCTAACACGGTGAAACCCCGTCTCTACTAAAAAATACAAAAAACTAGCCGGGCGAGGTGGCGGGCGCCTGTAGTCCCAGCTACTCAGGAGGCTGAGGCAGGAGAATGACGTGAACCCGGGAGGCAGAGCTTGCAGTGAGCTGAGATTCGGCCACTGCACTCCAGCCTGGCCCACAGAGCGAGATTCCGTCTCAAAAAAAAAAAAAAAAAAAAGAAAATATGGAATCAAGTTATAATAACTCTGTTAATGTTCTTATATGCTAATTCTAACATCTGTTTCAGTTCTGGGTTGACTTTGAGTGATTAATTTATCTCTTTATTTTATAATGTATTTTTATGCTTTTTACATACCTGCTAGTTTTTATCTAGGTGTCAGACACTGTGAATTTTGTCTTCTTAAATTCTAGATATTTTTGTATTCAACTATAGCCCCACCTCTCACTTTATTAAAAAATCAATTCAAAATGGATCAAGAACCTAAAATTAGATCTGAAACTATAAAACTAGCAGAAGAAAATATAAGGAAAACACTTCAGGACATTAATCTGGGAAAAAGTTCTAAGAATAAGACCTTAAAAACACAGGCAACAAAATTAGAAATAAACAAATGAGATTATATCAAACTAAACAGCTTTTATACAGCAAGGAAACAATGTAGTAAGAAGACAACCTATAGAATAGGAGAAAATATTTACCAACCATTCATCTGCAGGAGATTAATGTCTAGAATATATAAGGAACTCAAACAACTGAACATCAGAAGTCATACCAAAATAAAATCTCCAAAATCAAGTAATCTAATTTAAAAATAGGCAAATGATTTGAACAGGCATTTCTCAGAAGAAGACAAACAAATGGCTAACAAATGTATGACAAATGCTCTATATCACTAGTCATGGGAAAATGCAAATGAAAACTACAATGAGTTATCCTCTCACCCCAGTTAGGATAGCAATTACCAAAAACATAAGAAATAACAAATTCTGGCAAGAATGTAGAGAAAAGAGATATCTTATACACTGTTGGTGGGAATGGAAACTTGTACAACCATTATGGACAACAGTATAGAGGTTCCTCAAAAAACTACAAATAGAAGTACCATATGATCTAGTAATACCACCACTACTTTCCTTACCTAAAGAAAAGGAAATCAGTATGTGAAAGAGACATCTTCACCCTAATGTTTACTGCAGCACTATCACAATAGCCAAGATGTGGAATCAACCTAGGTATCCAACAATAGATGATGAATAAAAAAATGTGGTACATATACACAATGAAATACTCTTCAGCCATAAAAAAAGTATGAAACTCTGTCATTTGTGGGAACATGGATGGAACTGGAGGACATTATGTTAAGTGAAATAAGCCAGGAACAGAAAGTTAAACACTGCATGTTCTTAATCGTATGTGGAAAACAAACTCGATTTCATAGAAGTAAGAAGTAGAATAGAGGATACTGCAGACTGTGAAAAGTGGGAGGAATGGGAGATAAGGATTTGCTAAAGGATACAAAATTATGACTAGATAGGAGGAATAAATTCTAGTGTTCTATAGCACCATAGTATGACTATAGTTAAAAATAATTTTGTATAGAATTTCAAATAGCTAGAAAAAGGATGCTGAATTCTTCCAACACAAAGAAATAACGAATGTTTGAGGTGATAGATGTGCTAATTTTCCTGATCTGATCACTGTACATTTTATATATCCAAATATCACTATGTAGCCCATAAATGTGTACAATGATTATATGCCAATTAAAAAATTAAAATTAAATTAAAAAATTATGAGTTAACTCCTGATGAAAGCAGAGTGTTACTCATTTTTCTTCCAGAACACCAACTTCTCTCTTTTATTATTTTTGGAAACATTGATTTCTACCTAAAATAAGTTTCTATAGATTTTGACCTCTTTGGGGATTAACTGGCAATAAATTAAGTGTTATCTTATTCAATAATACAGAAGAAAGAAGAACTTCTGTCCTGTAAGAAATATCATGGGGAAATAAACATCTCCTAGTATATTTCCTGCAGTGCCCCCTCAGGACCCATTATCTTTTCATGATGTGATGTAATGGGAGGTGTCCAGGTCTGGAGGTAGGAGGCATGCGGGTTCAACTTCCAGCCAAGTCAGCAATTTGCAAAATGGCTAATCTCTGGACCCCCATCACCTTGGCTATGAAATGGAGAAAAAAATACCCCAACTCATCTATTCCTCTGAATCACTGGGAAGGTCAAACACACTTATAGATATGGGCATAGTAGGAAAAGGTTAAAAGATGAATCTAAGAAGGTTATTATTTAAGAGTTTCTTTTGATAAGTTAGGTAGAAGTGTCATTTTACCTTTAGAAAGAAAGCTTTGTCTAAGGATGCCACACTCAGGAGCATTTTATTAAAGGAAAGATCTGGGATATAGTAGGATAAACATGGTTTTGGGAGTTGAAACCAAATAGGTTCTGTAGCTTGATATATTTACTTATTTACATCTTGCTTTATTCCAGAGCTCACAATTTGAGCTCAGCCTTCCTAGCAATAATCATGAAGGAGCCTGGATCCCATCCCCCAGTCTAGCTAAACTGTTTCCCCCAGATGAACTTTTTTATTCCTTGGCTGTGATCCTGTGTCTGAAATATCTCAACCCAACTGTATGTGTGCCTCAAGAATTGGCCCAATTATCTTCCAGGAAGCATTCCTAACAGATTCAGATGTTCTTTTATCTACGCATCTTCTGAACTTTGTGCTATTGATAAAAAGCTTATTATATTGTAGGACAATTACTTTTTAAAATTTTTTGCTATGTTGCTATATTTTGAATCCTGCAAAAGCTGGGAAGAGGTTTAATTCATCTTAATATCTCAAACTCTTTGATGCTCAAAACATTTGAAAGAGTTTTCATAGTTTTATTTTTTAAAGAAAAACCCCATTAGGTATCTTATTACATTTCAAAGAATCTTAAAATTATGCAATGAGGATAAAATAAAAGTCCCCAGTTCCTCAGGCCCTTGCAGTGTCTTACTCTAGGGGTAACCACCACTAAAAACTGAGGAGTATGGGAATCTCATTCACCTGTCCAAACTCAAAGAATGAACTTGGAGACATGAAGAACAGCAGAAGCGAGACTTTTATAGCAGTCTTGCAAGACGGGATATCTGGTAGGCAGGCACAACGGGAGCAGTTACAGCAGGTAATTTATCTCCTAGCACACAACTCCTTCCCCCAGTTCCTCATTGGTTGAGTACTATGGGGTTACAATTTTCTCGGACATTGCCTAAGTTTCATTATCTCCCTTATAAGGTTATACCCCATCCCCTTTCCCGCTTAAGTTTCGATAACGAAACTTTCTTCCCTTTTATGGGCTGACCCCTCCTCTACATTCTGTTTGTTTATCGTGACTTTCTAGGTGCATAAGCTGTGTGGTTTGTCACGTCCACAGGCTGGCTGCCAGTACTTAGATTTATTATGCCTTGAGAATGGACCATTTAAAATGTTTTCTCACAGGGAGCAGCACCCCTCCAGACATCCATATGATATGCATGGGTATGCTTTATAGACACATACATTCAACTTCCTAGGAAAGACCAAACGGGATGATGATTTGTTTGTTTCACAACTTACATTCTTTGCTGAATATATTTCGTATTATATTTTAAATATTTTACTTATTTACCAGTTTTTCTATTGACAGAAATATTTTCAAGTTTTACTGTAAGTACAAGGCTGCAAAAAGTATCCTTGCAGACTTTCAATTTACTTCCCCCAAAATTTGAAAATGTTGCTTTCTAAGTGACTTTAAATGTTTGATTTATTCCCTCTCCTTCTTCACCAAGATAACAAGAACTTTAAATTTCAAAATGATCAGTTTGAAGAGTTGGCTTTCACAACTGTTTCCAAATAATTTTTCCCCATTCTAAATCTAAACATCTTAAGACACAATTTCAAAACATTTTAGATATTAAACTAGTTTTTTCTCTAAGCTTGCTGATGAGTTGAAATTTTTTGAAAATGATTTTGAAACCATTTGAAGTGTTCCAAAATAACTTCTAAATATTTTGAGGCACTTGCAAACTCATCAAGCTTTTAAAATATTTATAAAACATTTAAATAAAAATGATTAGAAATTGCATAAAAAGCACAGCATGTTCATTATATAGCTTTGCCATTGCATTTTCTTCCCGCAGATTCTGTCTTCTAAGATTAGAGAATACGTTTTGAATATGTTAGTTGTTTTTCACTACAGGAATATAGACTATTTCTTGAACTCCTGGCCTCAAGTGATACTCCTGCCTCAGCCTCCTAAGTAGTTAGAACTGCAGGCGTGCGCCAGCATGCCCTGCTAATTTTTTCATTTTTTGTAGAGGCAGGGTCTCGTTGTTTTGCCTAGGCTGGTCTTGAACTTGTGGCTTCAAGCAATCTTCCTGCCTTGATCTCCCAAACTGCTGGAATTACAGGCAACAGCCACAGCATCTGGCTTGAAATATAGGCTATTTCTTATCATCATGCTATTCTCTCTGCTTTTCTCCTATCTGCAATTGAACTTCTTTTTTCTTTCCTCATTGAATATGTATTTCTTGAGTGCCTAGTATGGGTTGTCCAGTGTTCCAGGTGCTGAGGTCACAGCATTGAATGTTTACATTCACGGAGTTTGCATTTTAGTAGGGGATTTTTTTTTTTTTTTTTTTTTTTTTAGACGGAGTCTGGCTCTGTTACCAGACTGGAGCGCAATAGTTCGATCTCGGCTCACTGCAACCTCCGCCTCTTGGGTTCAAGTGATTCTCCTGCCTCAGCCTTCTGAGTAGCTGGGACTACGGGCATGTACCACCACACCCAGCTAATTTTTGTATTTTTAGTAGAGATGGGGTTTCACCATGTTGGCCAGTATGGTCTCCATCTCTTGACCTCGTGATCCACCTGCCTCAGCCTCCCAAAGTGCTGGGATTATAGGCATGAGCCAATGTGCCTGGCCAGTGGGGGAGATTTTTAAATGCACAAATTAATTAAGAAAAATACAGAAAATAGTGATAAATTCTAAGGAGAAAAAAAGTAAGGCAAAGGAAAAGCATAGGAAGTATTAGGGTTAGGGCTTACAATTTTAGATAGGGTCGTCAGGAAAAGGCTTACAGAACATAACTTTTGAATAGAAGAACTGGAGGAAGTGAGGGGTTGTGCTGTGTAGCTATTTGAGGAAATAAATTTGAAGAGCAAGTGCAAAGGTCCTGAGGAAAAATATGAATATGCCTGGAGGGTTTCAGGCACAGTAGGAGACAGTGTGGCTGATGCAGAGTGAACAAGGGGGAAAGTAATGGCAAGGAGATAACAGAGGTGCAGCACATCATTCAGGACCTTGCTGGTCCTTGTAAAGACTGCAGTGTTTCTCCTCATTGTCTTAGGCTTGTTCTCCAAGGGAAATGGGAGTCTCTTGGAGGGTTTGGGCTAGATCCTAATTATTTGACTTACACTTTGATAGGATTGCTTCAACTGCTGTGTGGAGACGTACAGGTGGCTAATGGTAAAAGTGTGGGCTCAGTGGAGAAATAAAGCGGTAATTCAGGTGAGACAGGATAGAGGTATAGTAGAGGTGGGGAGCAGGGGTTATATTCTATGTAAGATGAAGTAATAGTGGAGAGGATTTGCTGGTGGACTTGTTAGGAGTCATAAGCAAAAGATAAGAGTTAATGCTTTAGGCCTAAGCCACTGAAAGGGTGGGTTTGACATAGAATGTGTTGTAATGTAGTGTAATGAGAAGACTATGGTAAGAGTGGGTTTGCAAGGGAACATCAGAAATTGGTTTGGGACATTCTACAGTTGAGATAGCTTTAAATATTCAAATGAAGATGTTAGGTGGGACTTGAATGTACAAGTCTCAGTTCAGAAGCAAAGCCGGGACTGGAGAGGTAAATTGAAGAGCCAACAGCACATAGATTACATGTAAAGCCATGAGGCTGGATGAGATCACCATGCACGAGTGTTAATATGCAGGGAAGGATGTCCAAAAACTGGGCTGTAGTGTATGTCAACAGTTTGAACTTAGGAAGATAAGGAAAATCAGGAAAAGAGACTGAAACTTCCCAGTTAGAGAAACAGGCAAAGATGCCCTGTCCTGTCAACTGAGCAAGAAAGTATTTCAAGGAGCAGAGAGGATAAACAGAACCAAGCATACATGCTATTAACACTTCTCCTGCCCTTATATTAGATCAATCCATGTTCTTAAGTTAGTTGAGCTTAACTGGCATTTGTATCTTTGCTGGAAGCCAGCAACTCCGATTCATTGTCCTATGCCTTATAGTTAGCGAGACAGCATCTGGGCAAAGTAGGGACCCAGTAACTGCAGTGTCAAAACTATTTGAAAATAAGCAATTTCAGTTTCAGAGGCAATAAATGTTGAAGTCAGCCATTGTGCAAGAGTCTTAAATTGATTTAGGACTTTCACAGAAAGACATGTTCCCGACAGAAATCAGTGCAGTGTTTCTCTCCGTTTTCCAGGCAATGGACCTTCCAAAAAGAGTAAGGCATTCCTCTATATTGGAGGATCTTGAGAATGTACATAATTGAATACTCATAATTCTTGGCCTCAAGTAATACCACCTGCCTTATGTTCTGTAAAAGGTCAATGAAATCTATCACCATTGATTTTTATGATTACAAAATATTTTATACAAACAATCCATGAATCAATGAGTCAGTCTGTGAATATTGACAAACAGCCTATTGTGTGTTCGGAATGGGGAGATGTGCTGTGGAGAGTTGAAAGCACTGATAATCATTGATATGCATATGCAAACTTACCCCTTTTCTTTCCAATAGCAGACATTACTAGTTGATTGCCAAACTCTATAGTGCTAATCCTGAATGTGGTATAAAATCCTTCTCTAGAAAGCCATTAACAGTTGGAATTCACCCATGAGATGAGAGTCATTTGCTGTTCCATATATTAGATTTCATGAAATGGGTACAGTGAGGCATTTAGAGCAAAATGGAGCACAGTCATAAGAAATAGAATGCAGTGTCCTTTTTATGTGGACAGGACATTGGAAAATAAGTCAGGAGCACTGGGTTCAAGCACCTATTCTGCTAGAGGGAATGTAATTTGGGGCAAGTCACTTCAACTTCTAGACGTTTTTATTTTGGATAGCCTTTATGCAGACAGAATATTTTTACAGCAGGAGTTTCTTTATACATGGGATATTGGAGTAGATTAAGAGCTTAATATTTCTCCTCCCCAGACTCCTATTGTTAAACCTCTTTTGAACTTTTTCTGTACCGTGCATTCTGCTAAAGGGCTTTATCTGCATCAAGCAATTTAATGTTCTCATTGTCCCTACGTGGTAAGTACTATTGATATCCTCCTTTGTAGGTGGAAAAAACTAAGGCACAGAGGGGTGAAGTAATTTGCCCACAGTCCCACAGCTACTGAGTACCTGAGTTTGAATCCTAACCCAGGCTCTCTGCCCTCTATATAACTCCAGAATTCACTTACTGAACTGCT
Source organism: Colobus angolensis palliatus (assembly GCF_000951035.1). Classification (NCBI taxonomy): domain Eukaryota; kingdom Metazoa; phylum Chordata; class Mammalia; order Primates; family Cercopithecidae; genus Colobus; species Colobus angolensis. The sequence goes on along the minus strand of NW_012118977.1, from coordinate 1,146,566 downwards.
GTACTGTGCTGAGGCCCCTGTGGCTTTCAAACTTTTTTAAAAGAAAGTAGTATTGCTGTGGTTAAAGCCAGGGATGTGGAGCACAAGACTTTGGCATCTCTTTTGTGCTCCTCCAGGCCCCCACTTTCTCTGAAGCATTTCTGTAAAACCCGAGGAATCCAAGAAACAGCCTGAGAACCCTAGGGCTGAAAGACCTCTCTGGCTTTTCAGCTTCCATGTTCTCTTTGTAAGTGACTAATACAGCAGCATAAAATATCAGCATTAATTCTTCTGCCCTCAAGGGGACCACTTAAATCATAGATGATGCTAACTTGAATCCTGGTTTTGCAAAACATAGCAATTAGGAAGTGATTCTTCAAGGCTGTTCTGGAAGCTGCCAAGGATGTTGCTTGTTAAATTATTCGGTATCTTCACTCTAGGGACCCCGGGGAGGCATCTTTCTCTGGCCTCTGTGTTAAGAGCTCCTCTTGAACACAGGTATGCTTTAGTTGTATGGACCTTGAATCTCATAACCCACTGTGACTTCCTTGACATATTGACTTTTAGAAAACTCAGAGCCAAATTAGTGGCACAGTCACAGGGAGTTTGCTGAATTAGCTTATAGCTGTAAATCACTTTCTTTTCCTTTTGTCTAATTTTTCTTCCTTTCCATTTATTTTTCTGTGACGTGCACATTTTTGGAAGCCATCTCAAATCCCTTTTGGAATAGAGTGGGCTATAAATGAAGCAAAATTATTCTCTTCAAAAAAGAATTCCCTGCAAATGACTGTATTAATCCTGGGCTCCCTTAATTAGTTTAAAGTCTTGGATGAATGAGTTTTTCATTGCTTTTCATAGTATTTTAAAGTTCATCACAGAGGTAGAATCTAATATTGCTAGAGATGAAAGGAGATAGGATCATATTCAACTACTTCCAAGCTGTCATATTATATATTGGCCAAAGTGGAGTGCAAGAGTCATCATTCAAGATGAAGGAATGAAGGTGAAGCAGGAGAAAAAGAAAATAGATCTCAAGAAGAGAATTCCTATTAGTTGAGTCCGTGCTTTGTGCTAGAGACTGTGCTGGGTTTGTCATATACATTTTATTTTTTAAACCTCATTGCAAATTTATGAATTGCTATCCCCATTTTACTGACAAGAAAACTGACATTCAGCGAGGTTAAAGGAGAGGAAGAAGAAAATGGTGGTTCGATGTCATCCAGAATTCCAACTACCATCATCTCTCCAGTGGATCTTGCTGCCTGAACTCTAGCGCCCCCTATAACTTACTCTTCACACTGCAGTCCGAGTGATCCAAATTGCAAATTTGCTCCTATCTGACTGCGTAACCCATTATGTCTTCCTGTTGTTCTTAAGATAAAGACTAAACTCTTGACCATGGCCTTATGCCTGCATGGTCTAGCCTCTGCCAACTTTTCCAGCCTCAACTCTCACCACACTCTTCTTTTTCTCTTATTCGCTGCCGCAATAGATAGCACGTGTTAGAATCATCTAGAGAGCTTGTCAAAACACAGATTGCTGCACTCCTGCCTCCAAAGACTCTGATTCCGTAGATCTGGGATGGGGTCTGACAGGTATATTTCTGACGCTTTCCTAGGAGATGCTGATGCTGCTGGTCTGAGTACTACACTTTGAGCAGCACTGCCTACCACATTTTAGTCCATCCTTGAGCCTTTGTATCATGGTCAGCAAACTTTTTCTGTAGAGGACCAGATGGTAAATACTTTCAACTTTGCATTTCATTTGGTTTCTGTCTCAATTACTCAATTATGCCTTTTCAGCTCTGCCATTGTAGTGTGAAATCAGCCATAGACAATACAGAATTAGTGTAGTTGTATTCCAATAAAACTTTATTTACAAAACCAATGATGGGTTGAGTTGTTGGTGTATACAAACCATGAGCTGAACAGAGCTTGTAAAATGCCATTTTTCCTCTGCGTGGAATGTTCTTCCTCTCCTTATTTGCCCAGTTAACTCTTTCTTGTCTTCACTCCTCATAACAGTTATATCCTCCCCTTACCTTTCTCAATTCCTCCCAGGCATTCATAGCATTATTTACCCATTCACACATTCAATAATATTTAACAGATTCCTTTTTAAATGCTAGGAACTATTCTGGGAACTAGGGATATGGAAAGAGGAAGATAAGATTTTCGTTATTTGGGGACCTCCATTTATTTTAGTGGGGGAAGATATACAATAAAGAGGTAAACAAACAGGAAGTTAAATAAGATTCATTGGAAGATATTAGAAAAATATGAAGTGATATGAGAAATCAAATGATGACGTAGGAAGGAATCCCTCTCCTTAGTAGTGACTGGCATAGTTCAGTTTTGCATTTGTTTTTAGGACAATTTAACTCATATAGTTCTCCTTAATCAGATTGAAAGTTTTATTAAGCAGCACCTCTACCCACTATTGTTTCCTAATTGCCTAGCAAAGAGCCTAATGGAGAAAAGAGCTCTATAATTACTTACAAAATTGAGTTCTGGATTTAATGAGCCACCTCTGAAATGGTTTTATTTATTCTTGTGTAAAATTCATATTCAACTATGTTGATTGCTGGGATATAAGATTTGTTCGTTCATTGATTCATTGATCCAATATTTGTTGAACACTTATTATGTGCCAGGCTCTGCTCTTGGTCAGGGGACAAATGAATTCTCTAAAACAGAAAAAGATTCCTGCCTTCATGGAGTTTTTGCTTTCTAGTTGAGAGGAGGTGAGGCAGAGAGTGAATACTCAAAGTATATACTATATGAGATATAAATCAATGTAAAAGACAAAAATCAAGTTGGGAACAGGAAGTAGAGAGTGTTGGATGGGGAAGAGTATTTTAAATTGCTATTTTAAATAGAATGGGGGGTAAAGTATTGCTGATAATGTGACATTTGCATGGAGACCTGAAGAGGTGAAGGAGTGAGGCAATGAGCCAAGTAAATATCTGAGCATTCCAAACAGAGGGCAAGTAAGTTCAATGGCATTGAGCTGCCTAGTACCTGCATGGAATAACAAGGAGGGCTTGGTGGCCAGTGTGAGTAGACCTCACCTGTTTTGGAAATCAGCTCCATTTCTGACGTTAGGTCTTAAATGAGACCAGTGGCTTATTTGGAGGAATTACTGGGTAAAGTTTAACTAGATCATGTCTTTTATATGACATATAATAGCATACATTGCTGATTATTTTCCCATATCCATTTTCCTTCTCCTACAGTAATGGAACTTCCAATTTTAGTGAAGGATATAACTTCTCATAATAAAGGCATTTTCCAGCCTTCTTTGCAGCTGGGTGTGGCCACGTTGCTAAGATCTAGCCAGTAGGCAGGATACAAGGAAAAGTAGTATGCACAACTCAAGCAAATGTCTTTAAGGGGGAAGAAGCTTTTTTTTTTCTTTGCCTTTTTTTCCTTCCTGCTGGCTAGAATAGGGATATAATGGCCAAGACTCCAGTAGTCATCTTGGACCTCACAGAAGTGGCCACATTCCAGAAACAGTGCAGCAGAAGGCTGGAAGGTGACAGAGTCCCTTAGTATTTACAGAACCACATATTGGTCCTAGACACTCATTTCTAGAAATTTTATGGGAGAGAATAAAACTTTTTCAGTTCTAAGCCCCTCTTAATTTGGGTTTGAGGTCACATGGGTCACATGCAGCAAAACCTAATTATAACAAATACATCTGGATATAATTTATGGAGCCGTGGAGGTCTGAGAAAATTGAGAACAAATATAAGTGTTTATAAGCCCTAAAACTAGATAAAGTCAGAGTGATAATGGTGTATGTGTTTCAAAATAAAATTTATTTTATTGTTTGTTTTTACTAGAGTGCAATACTTGCTCATTTAAAAAAGAACAGACAGATAAAAACAGCTTTATTACTTCTAGCCCAGGGGGTCCACCACCACCCCTTGTGATTGCCCTACCCTGCATCTTTGTAAACTGTGCCCTTATGAACAAACCCTCCAAGGAATATTTATATTGAATGTGTCACCTATTTTGTGCTGAGCTGCTGGTTGATGGAATCAACACCTAACTAATATGTGTTAATGAAATCAGTACATTTTCAAAAATATTTTTTATTGAAGACAAGATATACTCATTGTTTCTATCATATAAAATCCTTTGTTAAAATTCTTTTAATATGGCAAAATTAAACCCCTATTTAGACTTGCTTAGAAAAAAGAGTCCTAAAATATTTATCCTATTATAATATTTCAGGTTTAAACTATTACAGAGGGGGTAACATAGGACCTTCCTCAATGGGTATTCCCCATGATAACTTGAGCCCTTGACCTGCACAAAATCTCATGATATATTTGTATTTGTGAAGATGGGCAATGGTTTAATTTATTTTCAAAGTTAATTTTTCAAAATTATAATGACATAAATTAAAGGCACTTCGAGCTTTATTGTAAACCAAATAAATTAGTTCTAGTCTTGACGTGCATAAATTACACCTTGGTATTTAGGAAGAGAAATGTTCCCCATGGCCATTGACAGGCCCTCACCCTGTAGTTTATAAATCAAAGGTACAATTTGAGAATAAAATACTCTTTATGAAATAGAATGTCAAGAGCTCCTTGTTAAATTTGCTGTAGCAATTAAGTTCTCAGGTGAGAAAATGCCTCTTTTTCAATGTTTATTAACTCTGTCATTCAGTACTCCATTTATAGGAGCAACTCTTCACAGTAAGTACACATTAGGATGACTTTTCACCTCCCTTTAAATGAAAAGTTTGAGAGAAGGAATTGGTTCCTGTCCACAAGCTTGAATAGTAATAGAGATTGGATCTGTGCCAGTTTGCAGAGAGGAGAGAACAGGGGTAAGAAAAGTATTTGACCAACCTGACCCAGGCTGGCAGCACAGAAGTGAAGACATCCCCAGGGGCTGCATGTCATATGGGGCCGGTGTCTCCAAGTGCCACTGACATTTTCTCCTAAATTAGGTCGCTGGCCCTTGTTTCCACCCAAGCTTCAGATTCTAACTGATCACAAGTTTTGGGTAAAAATGTGATAGTTTTGTGTTGTTTATCTTCATTTTTAGAACAGGAAGAGAGGGTGGGTGTGAGAGAGAAAGAAAGAGAGACAGAGGTGACAGAGACAGACTACTATAAATGCAACTGTCTTTGGCTTCTACAGTCATTGCCAGGAAAATAGTCACATTGGGGAGGTTATCTCCCTCTGGAATAAGGAGCACTGGGTTTGGAATTAGGCAGACTATGCTTAAATTTGACCTTTGATGATGACCCGAAGTGTACCTTGAGTAACCTTCTTTAATCCTCAGTTTTTTCACTTATTGATTAGTGATGCTGCTTTCACAGGACAAATGTGAGGTTAAATTTCATGTAAGGGAAAATACTTGCTAGGCTATAGAGCATGTCAATGTCCTCCAGCAGAATGTCCTCCACCAGGAACACACCTGTCGTTGAACAACTGGGGTTCAGTTCTCACAGGAGGGAAGGAGAACTGTTCCACAGGGAACTATAGGGTGTCTCAGTAAGAGGGTGTCAGGAAGGACTTCTATAAGATTTGGCTTTGTGTCAAGGTTTTGAGGAGGGCATAAGAAGTAAGGCTTCTCTCTGGATTGGAGGCTGTCAAGCAGTGGGCAATTCTGTGAATGCATACCTTAAGTAATCTTATCTAGAGGGAGAACAGATTAGAGTGAGGCTGAAGCTATAACTGATAAAGAAGAAGCCCTCACTCATATTAGGAAAGGGGCTGTCTGATTCTTTTTGTGCTCTGGGACATCGTCACGCTTTGTTTGTGTTCCGACGTAATTACATAATGGTCCTGTTTTTGTCTCGATCGTGTCTGGTCATGGAGTGGCTTTGTCTGATGTTAATGTTCTGTGAAATTGTTTATGTTCAACAGGAGAACACCAAGGTCTAGCTAGTAATGCCCGATCAGGTCCTGGATGCCAGGGGCTGTGTTTCTCTTTCTCATGCATTGTAGAAAAGCAGGATGCGTTGTGTTTGCAATTGTATAGATACAGAGTCGGTGCTCCTTCATGTATGTGTGTGTGTGTGTGTGTGTGTGTGTATGTGTGTTTTCAAGCCTCAGCAGTGTATGTGGTTGCCATTCACTGGTAAAAACACATCTTTTAATCGATTGAGATATTGATGTGGTTTAGTAGCCATGCTAGACATATTCCAGGGTCCTCACTGAATATTTCCCCTTCTCAAGGAAACTTCCTTGCTGAGGAGGAAGACTATGCTTTGTGCTAGGTGGATCCTCCCCCTCATTCATCACAGCTGAATGCTTCAGGGCTGGGCCCTGACCCAGAAGCAGCCAGTCCATGGGATGAACAGACGTAGGACCCTGAGGTCGGCTTGAACCAACCGGATTATTTTCTTGGAATTGGAAAACAAAGAGATCGAATCAGCTAATGTCAGGGAGCAAAAGGCCATAGAGTGCATGGAGAAGAAAAGGGGAAAACTGAAACGCAAACTGACATTATTAGGGTTATGAGAGAAAGCCCACGTGGATAGAATAAAGAGAATAACAGAACAGAAGCCCAGAGAGAAGCAGAGTCTCCATGATCGAAGGACGGGCCACAGGACTTTCTCAGGACCCACCACTTCCCAATTTTAGCCTTGACCATACTATGGTAAATTTATTCCTCATGAACTAACTCAAACGGACTCCTGTGTTCTGCAACAAGAGTGGTATTGCCTTAAGTAATTGTCTGCAAGGTTAGAGATATTAAGAACTACACATATCATCTAGCCTTTGTTTTCCAGTTGAGGAAACTTAGTCTAAAACAAATAAAATTACCTGCTCAAGCTCCCAGAACATGTTGGCCCTTTGAATAGACAGAATAGATAATTGCCTGCAAGTGATTTGAAGAGCACTAGAAAGACCTTCTTTCTTCCTCTCTCCCCTCCTCTCTAGCCCTTCAGGCTGTTTGTTGCAAAGGTTGAATTCGTTTGCATGTGTTTAATCCTTACCACAGTGCTTGGTGTGTAGTAAGAGCTAAGTACATGGTACCATCACAAATGTGTTATAAAGCCACAGTTCTGAGTCATTTATGCTGGGTTCCACAGCCAGGAGGAACAGGTGATACTCTTAATGAGTCGTGGTAACTAGGCTGATGAGTTCACCTTAACACAGCAACCACAAGATATGATCAACAGTACTAGATTGATATCATTTGTGCTGATTGTTGGAAAGAAAAACTATCTTACATAAGTCTAGCATGTACATTAGTCTAACATGTCTACCTATTATAGTTCCTTTCACAAACATCTACACTGTTACGTTTTCATCTTCATTTTACAGATGTAGAACCAAAGGCTCAGAGCAGCTGAAAGACAGGTAAGGGTGCTCTCCTTGTAGGGAATAATGAGAGAAACCAGGGCACTTGGAGGTAGGCAAGAGTGTGCCAAGGTGCGGTGAACTTTCTCCTAACTTTACCATTTCGCACAAGACCAGTTCTCCACACCTAGGAACTTGCAAATAAAGGGCACTCTTTCCATCTGGCTGTGGATGTAATTCTTCTCTGTCCAGGCTTAATGTCACCAGCATGATTAGCACCTGTATCAGGAAATTGCGACCCACTCTTCCCATTCATCTTTGCCTCTGCAGATGATGAGGAGAATGACAGTTCGAGGTTGGAGAACATTTCTCCCATTATGAAAGCTCCCCTTGTGGGGCCAGCTACGACTCCAGGTCAACAGAGGTAGGAAAGAGGTTGCTATGTGAATTTTTGCAGTGCAATAGATGAAGTTTATTTGAAAAGTTCTTTTGAAAGCTTGGGATATGTGAAGTCCCATCACTTTCAAATAATCATTTGAAAAGCTATGGATTCTGGGTATATGGATTCCTGTTGCTCCTTAGAAACAGAGCAAAGGGTGCTGAACTTGGGAGGTGGGTTGCTTGCTAAGCCTAGTCAGGAGTTTGTCCCTTCAGACAGCCACATCTCTGTTGAAAGGAGAATATCTTTTAACAAAATGACTCTTTAAAAAAACTGCCTGGGTGGACTGAATGATTAAATTTCCTAAGCTTTCTGACAGTTCCAAAACTAACTCTCAGCATATTTTTAAAGCTTAAGATATTTATTTTGATCAGAGTACTTTTATTCACATGTGAAATTCACTTAAGAGACATCTACTACTAGTCAGAACTTTTGCACGTTACCCCACTTAAGACCATAAGAACTTAATTGTAACATAAATTTTGGTAGCTGTTTCATGGGTCAAGTACCCAATTTCTGTTTATACTTATTGCTATTTTAAAAAATAAAAAATAAAGTTTCATCTAAAATAGAATATATATTTTATATTTATAATACACAGTAAATATAGTTTGGAATTTATACAAAATGCATCTGTGCAGAATCATAAAGTCAATCTGGATATTAAATGCTTTTCTTCATATCTTTTGGACTATGAAGACAGTTGAGTAACATTGAAGCATCTTAAGTAATTAGGTATTGTTAAGAAGAAAGTAGGTCTGAGATTTTTTTTTTTTTTCCTGGAAAAAGTTAGTTAAAAATGTCAACTACCTTTGCCTGTTAGGGTTAATTTCCTTATGTTTTTACTGATGCTGTTGTCCACAAACAAAGCAGTTTACTGCTTGGGTGCGTGTGTATGTGTGTGTGTTTATATACATCTTTTCATATGTGTAATATTTTCCATAAATGTAGACATATACCTACTTGAGTATCTTTGAACTGACTTCATTCTAATATGAGAATTTATCTGACATTACAGCTATCTATCCACCCTGACAATTTGACCCTTCTCTCCTGGTTTAAAATCATTAATCTTTATTTCATGAATCAAACCAGAAAATTAAATGACATTTTGGTGATATGAATAGTATCGATTCATTTTCAATAGGTTGCTTTGATCTCCTTTTTTAAGAAAGTGTCTTTTTCTTGCGAACATGACCTTCTTTTCAGCCTGCTATTATCTGAAAAATAGCTTTTGCTATTCTTTGGAACTTTTCCACTTTCTGTGGCCTCCAATGAATTTATCATTGTTCAGACATTTAGTTTTGCTCCCACAGAAGTATAGGAGTATTTTTTTAACAAGTCTCAACATTCCTTCCAAAATACAATAGCGATTGTTAGCTAATCATTATTGTGTGTGGAGCAGACAAAAGCTCTTTAAAATGAGTGTAGGTTTGTTCTCCCGCAAAACAAATTCAGACTTGTTTTTTCCCATCATTTCATGGCAGCAATTGAGGCTGCAACTTGACTTGAACCTCTTGATAAGAAACGAAAAAAAAAAAAAAGAAAAAGAAAAAAAATTGAACATTAGTGAGAATCACTTATTATGTTTTGTGGTCATCCAGGATTTTCTGAAAAGCCTTTCTGTTTGGATACTTTCCCATAATATGACTCTTTTCCACCCAAGGTGGGAGCCGGTCGTACATTTTCCTATCCTCTCTTGCTGCTGGATGCAGTCTTATGGCTTAGGCTCCCCATCAATAAGATGCACACACAGGGGAGATTTTGATGTGAAGTGACCAGAGGAAGCAGCAGAGCACAAAGTCCATTTACTGGCAATAGTGTTGGTGGAGGCATTCGGCTTTTGGAGGCAGATGTAGGGGAGATTCTTGGTGTTCGAGGCCTGACTGTGGATTGAACTGCAGCGTTTGAGTCCCAGGGGCAGTGGGACCTCTGCTGGCGCAGTTCTGAAGTGTGGTTGCTGCACAGCCTCTCAACCACTCTGCAAACTCTGAGCTACCAAGTATCTTTCAATACATTCTGCTGTTTCCAAATGATGCGATCAATCAGACATATCTAGGTATTTTTACCTTATCAACACTTGAATATGATTTTTTTCATGGGAAAACACATAAAGGAATGGTGTAAGAAGAATCTAAACAATTTTTTATGGAGTCTTACCAAACAGTGAACTTGGGTGTATGTTTAGTTAATTATAGCAATTATTAAACAAACAAACAAACAAACAAACAAACAAACAAAAACCTTCTTGCTTGGGACAAGCACACTCTTTTAGCCAAGGGCAGTGGTTAGAGGCAAAGTACCATCTCTGACTCTGGGCTCTTTGGGGTCATTCTTTTCCTAGGTTTTACCTTTGATTTGCCAAACTTTCATTTGTGGCTCGACCTTTATGTCAAGAAACAGCCTAATCCCTGGAAAACAGCTCGGGGCTTATGTCTCTCTGCAGTTTAAGTTCATTTTCTGAAATGCGAGGCTTCCTGCCCTAGCTAATACCATCAGTATTGCTGGCATCATGCTGTTTTGTGGTTCTGTCCTTGAGTCTTGCTCATAGTCTGCTGCTTTGAGTCTTCCACTTAAGGACATCTACTATGGGTTGGCAGAAAAGCCACAGTGCATCACAGATTGAGTGGACTTTGCACTACACTGTTCCGTGGTGCTGGTCTCTGAAGCCTCCAGCTGGTCCAGGGGATGGGTCATGCTGACCTGCACTCCATCCCTGAGCTGCCCTTGGATTCTTTTCCTAGGCAACACCTTCTTTTGTAGTTATTTGTCTTCCCTAGAGTGTGAGCTGCTTGGCGGCAGGATTCCTACCTTGGCTCCTTCTTTGGCCTCACGCTACAGAACGGTGCTGGACATAGTCTCAGTACTTAAGGAGGCATCACAGGTCCTGGTGTCCTGAGGGACACTGGTCTTAGCTGCATGAATCCGGAGATGCTGGCATTTTCTGGCCATCTCTCTGTTCTTGCTCGCTCCCATGGCCACACTGAGCAGGAATCGAGCCCATCCATTTGATCTCCCTGGGAGACCTGCTTTTATTTTATGTCTGGGATCTCTCACAAATTCCCTTCATGATGCTCTTTGCTTATCAGGTTATTCAGGTAGCTCCTCCTGCCTTTTGGAGCATGTACTTGTTTGGGCCCCTAAATAAGAAAAGAGTCCCTTTGTTATGATTTTTGCCTTTTCTCCTTTTTCAAAATAGGTCTCATCTCTTCCACAGCTGCTGGGCAATGAACAAAAGTTGCTATTAATTGGCTAAAGCCACACTGTACATTTTAAACCATGGTGGTCCTAAAAAACAAAATAAATAAACAAAAGCCTTTGGAATCCTTTACATTCTATCTATTCGTTTTGATTGGATTACATCGGCATAAAGTGCAAATAGTTGCTTGAAAAATAAAATATTTATTCCACTATTTAACTCTATAAATACAGGTGTCTGAATACTCAGGATTATACCCAAATCACAGAATATTAAAATGTGACAACCAGAAAGGACCTTAAGTCTTTTCTTATATCATGTATATGGCAAAGAACATGTATCCATAATATAAAGAACTTGTGCAACTCAGTAAGAAGCAGCAAAATATCCCAGTAAAAGTGGGCTAAATATTTGAGCAGACATTTTAGAAAGAAATATACCAATGGGCAATAAGGACATGAAAAGATGGTCAGAATAATTATTCCTTAGGGAAAGGCAAATGCAAAACCTAGGGCATAGGGTGATAGTACTACAGAACCATTAAAATAGCTAACATTAAAAAGATTGGCGGGGCGCAGTGGCTCAAGCCTGTAATCCCAGCACTTTGGGAGGCCGAGACGGGCGGATCACAAGGTCAGGAGATCGAGACCATCCTGGCTAACACAGTGAAACCCCGTCTCTACTAAAAATACAAAAACTAGCCAGGCGAGGTGGCGGGCGCCTGTAGTCCCAGCTACTCGGGAGGCTGAGGCAGGAGAATGGCGTAAACCCGGGAGGCGGAGCTTGCAGTGAGCTGAGATCCGGCCACTGCACTCCAGTCCGGGCGACAGAGCGAGACTCCGTCTCAAAAAAAAAAAAAAAGATTGGCCGCACCAAGCATTGATGTGGATGGGAGGAATCAGAGCTCTCACACACTGCTGGTGGGAATATAAAATGTACAGCCACTTTAGCAAAAGCTTGACAGTGTTTTTTAAAAGAGTTAAACAAATGCCTGTTGTATGAGCCAGTCATTCCATTCTTAGGTATTTATACAAGAAAAATAAAAACATATATCCATGTGAAGATTATACCCACATTTTCATGACAATTTTATTTCTAATAGTCTGGATAGAAATGACCCAGATATCCATTAACAAATGATGGTATACTCATACAATGAAAAACTACCTAGCAATCAAAAATAATCAACTGTGGGTACACACACAACATGAATGACTCTCAAAAATCATTATTCTGAGTAAAACAGGCTGGGCTAAAAAAAGGGGTACATAACATATGATTTTATTTATACAACACTCTAAAAAATGTCAGTTAATCTTTAATGTCAGAAAGCAGATAAGTGATTGCCTGGTACAGCAGTGGAGGGAGGGATGAATTTCAAGGGGCACAAGGAAACTGTTATCATTTATTTTATTGTATATGTTGCCCTTGTCCAGATTACATTTAGCACATTTTCCCCTGGTAAGTAGATTATATTTTGAAAATGTACTTCCTTTTTCACATTTCCTGCCTACTTTATTCCTAATAAGAAAATTGCTTGGATGTTTGTCTTTTCTACATGATTACAGAGTTATTTTCGTCATCCATTATAATTTGCCAATTAATGAGAACCTTTTATACTTTTTCTTTTACTCAACTAGACTGTATATGCCCATTCATTCTGTGTATACCTTTTATTTTTTTCCCTTTTAAATGACCCAGAAATTCAATAAAAGCAATCCAGTGAAGGAAAACAGCTTTGTCTGCCTGAAAGGAGTCACCCAATAAAATTATAGCTTTAATTTTCAGCCTGACCTTTCTTGTAATTTGTTCAAAATTTTATGATTTCAAAAGAAATAGACTGTTCTCTGAGGAATGCACTGTTCACCTTCCCAGGGGATATTTTGAAAGCCAAAATTCTGAGTCTAATAACCTAATGGCAACAGCAACATTGCTATTTGTTGTCTGTTTCTATCTCTATAAAGACTGGTCAGATAGTCTTTCAGTCATCATCATTTTTGAAGTTACCTATTGGCATTCCCCTGATTTTAAAAGACTCTTGGTACAGGCCAGTATTTCTCAATCTTTCACGTGCATATAAATCACCTGGGGATCTTGTCAAAAGGCAGGTTTTGATTCAGTAGGTCTGGAGTGTGTCCTGGGAATCTATATTTCTAACAAGTTCACAAGCAATTGCCTATCCTGCTGGTCCGTAGACCTTTGCATAACAAGGGCATAAATAATACCAAAATAGTACAGAACCCTTATATTATTCGAGTTTACTTTCAAAGTAAATTCCACTCCATCAGGAGCTAACAACTCAGCTTAGAAAAAATATTTAAAGTAGAACATCCAAAATCTTGCCAGTTTCTTTGGGTTTATTATCAAATAGTCATCTTGGACATATTGTCTACTCTTTCTGAAGATGAGACCAGCTAGGAAGCAAAGTCAGCTAAGGGGCCGAAGGGAGTAGAGAGAGAGAGGGATACTAGAGCGTCTCTAACCCATACTGCATGTGCAACACAAGGATTCTCTTTCAGGTGATAGATTGAAGCCTTAGGCTAATTTTCAACCCTTTCTACATCCACATCTTTTTCTCTGCAGCTTTGCAGTGGAATAATGAGTTCTACTCATTGACTTTGGGCTTGGCTGTAACTGGCTTTAGCCAATGGGATGCTAGCATATACATGAGCAGAGTTTCAACTTGGACTTGTGCAGTGGGACCTCAACCTCCTGAATTTTTACCTTTGTCATGAGAACAGCATGCTCAGGTGTGCCTACTGGTCTCAGCAGGAGGATGAGAGGCATGTGGAACACAGTTGCCTCTGGCTGAATTAAATGTAAATCAACTCACTGCAGCCAACCTTCAGACACTTCAGACATACTAAGTGTTTTTCTGTTGTAAGCCACTTGAATTTGAACTCATTTGTTACACAGAAATAGCTACCCAACTCACTGAAGCAAGGGGTCTGCTATAGTAGGACACTGGAGATGGATAGTGAGTTACTGAGGGCAGATCAGGAGCTGGAGATCTGAAAAAGGTAAGAACAGAGATAGGAGGTGATATGGTTTGGCTCTGTGTCCCCACTCAAGTCTTATCTTGAATTGTAATCCTCACATGCTGAGGGAGGAAACTGGTGGGAGGTGATTGGATTATGGGGGAGGTTTACCCCACGCTGTTCTTGTGACAGTGAGTGAGTTTCCATGAAATCTGATGGTTTAAAAGTGTAGCACTTCCCCCTCTTTCTCTCTCCTGCCAACATGTGAAGAATTTCCTTGTTTCGCCTTTACCGTCTGCCATGATTGTAAGTTTCCTGAGGCCTCCCCAGCCATGTGGAACTGTGGGTGAATTGAACCTCTCTCCTTTATATATTACCCAGTCTCACATAGTATCTTTATAGTAGTGTGAACATGAACTAATACAGGAGGTCAAAACAGATGAAACCGAATGGAGTTGAGGTTGATGTCAACAGTTGGATTTTTAAACATTTTTGGTGTACACTTGTAGAGTAGATGAGATATAAAGGTGAGCTGAGATGGGATAAATGGAGACTGTTTTAAGCCAAGCAGGGCTGGGCCTGATGTAAGAGGATGATTTTTCTAATTGAGCTCTTGGCTGCTTATGTCATGGACAGAAGATAAAGAGGGCTGGGAGGAAACACTTAATTGATAAAGTAATTAAATTTGAGTATGAATTAACTGAAAAGATACATCTTCTCCTGTTGCTTACCTTCTGGTGATGGCAAAGCAACACTTTTTTTCTCCTGTATTTGATAAAAAATGCAGAGAGATCTCACCAAATCACTAGGCATGTGATATTTGGGCTGTTAGTCATGGGTTACTATACCCCACATATAGGAAGTTCTTAACATTCTTGTAGTCGTTAATTCACTGAATGACTCATTATTTGAAATGTGCTGTCAAGTTTTTATGTGTCCTCATGGAGCTGACATTCTTGCATGTAAAACATGCATCCATCCTTTTATTATAATTGTTATAACAGTTAAAAAGGAGAAGCACAATGAGATCTTCTATGCTTGGAAGAAGGGGGTGCTTATAGTCTGGGGATCAGTGAGTATTTGAGAAGCATTGTATTTAAAATGAAATTTGAAGGAAGTGGGAAGAGCAGTCTATGTGATGGGAACAGTATGTGCAAAGGACTTTAGGTCACGTGGAAAATGGAAGACGGTCCTTTTGGAAGATGTATGACCGATCTGAGGAAATGAAATGTCAGTTTGGCTGAACAGTGAAGCGAAAAGGGCAGATGCCTTATCAGGCATGGCCAGGTTAAGAGTTTGGATTTTATCCTAAGACTAATTGAGAGTAATTGAAAGGCTTGAAGCAGGAGAGCAGCATTATTGAGTTTGTTTTAAACGATTACCCTGGCTATAATGTGCAGAATGCATCAAAAAGGGATAAAAATGGAAGATAGGACTTGCAGTGGTCCATGAAAAAGAAAATCTTGGCTTGGACTATAGTGGTGGTAGTGGATTTGGAGAGCTTTGCCCTGAAGTTATTTAGAAAGAAGAATCAATGGTTCTCGACATTGTTGAGGGTATCATGAGTAAGGAAAGAGGAAGATTGTCTCTGAAGCTACTGATTTGCAACAACTGATTATGCCATTCATAGAGACAGAAGACTTTGGAGAAAAATGGTTTTGGGCATGGGATCAACAGTTTAGTTTTGTATATGTTGATCTTGAGGTACTTGTGATATAACCAAGGTGAAAAATCAAGTAGAGAGTTGGGCATATTGTTTTTTAGCTCAGAAGAGAGCTATGAGTCGGACACATCACTTTGCAGGTTATTGGCATAAAGATG
Source organism: Colobus angolensis palliatus (assembly GCF_000951035.1). NCBI lineage: Eukaryota > Metazoa > Chordata > Mammalia > Primates > Cercopithecidae > Colobus > Colobus angolensis. Next base: position 1,130,877 of record NW_012118977.1, on the reverse strand, counting down.
GTAGTTAGGTGAAGGGTACGAAACTGGGAGAAAAGACTGTAGAGACATCTTTGAGGACTCTCAACATTTTAGGGGAATTAGTGTGCAAAGGAGGCCAAGAAGGAAAGAGGAAGACTGCAAGAATGCAGTGCCATGAAAGCAGATGCTAAGCTATGTTGAATGCACCAGAGCTAAGTCAGTTGAGGCATGAAGCATGTCTGTTGAAGTTAGCAATAGGGAAGTCATTAATAAACTCAGAAAGAGTCACACAGCAAGATGGAGGCAGGAGCCAGATTGCAGTGGGTTAGAAGGGAGCAGAAGATGAGAAAATAAAGATGTAAATGTCTGATTAGAAAGAGAATATATTCTCCAAGCAGCTGCAATTTCTGTTTTTGGGAGAAGCAAGCTTGATGCATGTGGCAATAGGAAAACGCCAACATGAACTGAAAAAATAAGCATGGATAGCTCAGGAATAGATGAAATCTTTACCATTGCAATTAGGAATTAAGTTGCATTTGTTTGATTTTAAGAATTCATGATTTGGATAATGGCTTTGCTCAAAACCACCTTTAATATTTTTTATGAAAGAAGGGTAAATAATATTTGCCCTTGTGTAAATACGATTAAGGGGGATGATTGCCATGCTCAGGAGGAGGCAGGTTGCACGCCATCTTCACAGAAGACCATAAATCTGATGGTTGCTCATCTTTCCCATCTCTGATGAATACAAAGTTCCATGAAGAAAAAATCTCAGTTGCAGCTTCAGCACCTGGACAGCATTTGGTACAGAATGGGGTTCAATCACCCTTTGTCAAATGAATGAATGCTAGTTTTTTGTTCTTTTTTTTTTTTTTCATGTTCTAGGTGTTACTATAGTACTTGGAAGTAATACAAAGATATCTTAGCAAAAATACTCAATGTTCTTGACCCTTCTGACTGTGAGTAACTCAGGCTTGACATTTTACCAACAAGCCCAAGTCAGTGGGGTTAGACTGCTATGGAAAACATGCCATTGAAACGAGGTCAGCATGACTTAAACTGGGCCAGATGGGATTCTGCTTATAGGAAACCTTGGGTAAACAGCAAGTGAGTGGAGTATTGCAAAGTGTAATTGTTTGCATTTGCCAGCAAACCCCTCCTATTACCCAGCCACCGAAGGATGTATGCTTTGAATGTGAGTGTGCAGACCTGAATGGTACCTGAGGCGCCTCAGAAAGTTAGAAGTTTCCCCACTTAATTCCTCTCTAATGCCAGCAAGGATATGAGAGATGCTAGGTTTGTCTGTAACAAGCACTTTCACTTTTTACTTAATCAGAATTTGCATTGTTTTCTCATTACAGTATTAATGTGTGAATTTTGCCTTGATGGGCTGTGGAAATGACAAAGCCCCATAACAGTTGGTTTTATTCGTAGCACCTTCCGTTTTAGAATCTCTGAGGATCTCATAAGCTGATAATGTTCTTTCCAAATGAGCTATTTTGTAATCACACTCCACATGATTGTTTAAAATGATTATTATTGTTTCACCTTAATATAAAAAGATTTATTTGCCAATAGAAAAGCCAGTTTACCCAGGAATGCTGGTGTTAACTGCCTCTTGGCTCATCAAGGTCTGTGAGAATCTGGAGACTGTGAAATGCAAATGTTAGTCTCTGTTTCTGTACAATTTTAAGAAAATGAGGAGCTTAATTTCCATATTCAAAGGCAAATTTTGCTATTCTACCTCAGTGCTCAGAGTGGGTTGGAACCTAGGCAGAGGAAAGAAAGATGAAGTAGGGGAGGGTTCTCATTTTGTGAAGGTAGAGTGGGGAGGACAGAGTGAGACCTGGGCTTGCGTTCTTCCCTCTCCTTGCCCCAGGGTTTAGGATTCGAATTGGCTTTCCAAAGGTTGTGAAGGTTTCTCTTGTCCAGGTTTCTTAATTTTCACTATGTCTTAGACATCAGCTTCTGTTTTGTTCTGATAACTTCTAAGCAAGTGTCATCTTGCTGAAGAGCTCATGTCACTGGCCAATTTAAATGTCTCTCTTTATTGTCCCAATCGCCACCTGATATTCAGTGATATGTACTTGACAATATCCAGACTACTTTGAAGTGAAAAACGTAGTGATGCTTGGAAGTTTCTGTCTTCTCATCTTTGCACTCTCTCATACCAAGACTATATATGTAGGTAAAGGCTACAGCATTTTTCATCAGCCATGTAAGATTACTTTCCTATTCTGAACTCAGCTCCTTTTCGTTACTGAGATAACTAACTCTCTAAATAAGGGTGAACAGACTTTTTTTTATAAAGAGCCAGGGAGGAAATATTTTAGCCTTTGTGAGCCATATGGTCTGTGCTCCAGCTACTCAGCCCTATCTTTGTAAGGCAAAAACCACCATATGCAATATGTAAGTGAATGGCTGTGGTTAAGTGTCAGAAAAATTTATTTATAGAAACAGGTGGTGGGCTAGATTTAGGTTATGGGCCATCATTTACCAACCCTTGCTCTAAATCATAACTCCCATAGTTTCTTTATCTTCGTAATGTGGGAACAGGCTTACATTGAACCCAAATATTCCTTTGGAGTTCTGACAACTCCCAGTTTATTTTGTCATTTTCATGTATTTAGTAAAGGATGCTTAGACTTTTGGAGGGCAATAGAGCCATCTCAATGGCCTATGAGGCTTTCATGATCTGGCTCTTTCTGATCTAATCTTCTACCCCCCGCTTCTTTCCCTGCTCTGTCTCAACTCTTCTGGCCTCCCTTGTTGCTTCCCGAGCGCAAAAGACATGCTCTTCTTCAGGTCCTTGGCACTTGCTCTTTTTCTTCTGCTTGGAAAGCTTTTCCCCCAGATAGTCACAAACCTCATTCCTCTTTCTTTAGGTCTCTACTCAGATGTCACCTACTGAGTGAGACCATTTGGTTGACAGTAGGTATTTCACATAATTTAATAGAGGAGATTGGTTACAAAATGAAAACGCTGGAGAAGCAGAAGGGATAGATGAGCTCTTGCAGAGATTAGCTGCAGTAGGAGGGCTGAAGGCAAAAGGGGAGATGGTGTAACCAGAGTCCAGGCTCTCTGTGCCACAGACAGGCTGCTGCTGGATCTTCTCCCACTCCCTCTGGTGCTCAGGAGTTAGAAGAGATTTTCTTCTGATGTTGTGGCTGCCAGAGGCATTAAATGCTGTGCAGCTACTGCTGTTGCTATCATTATCTGAGTAGGGACTCAGCAGCCTTACACTCTGCTGTGGTAGCTGCAGTTGCTTAAAACACCATCAGGAGCTGAAAGAATGTTGCCACCCCTTCCTCTTGCCTTTCTCTTGTCTCCATTCCTTGACACCCATTGCGGGAGCCTACCCACTCTCAGCTGCAAGGGACTCTGGGAAATGTAGTTTGCAGGCTTATAGCCCCCTGCTGCAGAGAGTTGAGCATGGAGGGACTGGAAGAGAGGAGAAAAACACTGGGCCAGTAACCAGCATGCCCTGTACACTCTGTCTAAAATGATAACTCCCAATAATCAATCCCTTTTCCCTGCTTTATTTTCCTCCTTAGCATGCATTACTGCCTGGTACACTATAGATGTACTCACTTGTTTGTCTCCTGATTCCATGAGTGGAAACTCCACTAGGGCAGTAATTTTGTTCACAGTTGTACCTACAGTTCCTAGAATAGTTTATCATAGTGGGAATTCAATAAATATTTGGAGAATGGGTAAATAAATCTCTTAACAACACCCAGGGGCTACTTCTGAAAAATACCGTGGTTCACTGAGTGGAGTTTGACACTCTCAAAGGATCACAGAAAATAAGAGGTTAGAAGAAAGTCCGCCTCTCTATTTCTCTCTCTCTCTATTCTCTTTTTCTCTCATATACATGCATATTATATTTATATTTTTTCCTAGAATGCATCTGCTTCCAAACACTGACCATTTTTATAGTCATTGAAAACCTGTTCAGAGAGGGAATGCTACATCTAAATGTACTTCTTTAGTTGTTTGGCAAATGTTACAGTGCCTTTAGAGAGAATTGTATGAGTTTCCTGGGGCTGCAATAGCAGAGCTGCACGGACTGACTGGCTTAAACAACAGAAAGCCACTTTCTCTCAGTCCTGGAGGCTAGAGCTGAGATCAAGGTATCAGCAGCCTTGGTTTCCTCTGAGGCCTCTCTCCTTGGCTTGCAGATAACCATCTTCTCCCAGTGTTTTCATGTGATTATCTCTTTGTATGTCTGTGTCCAAATTCCCTCTTCTTATAAGGACAATAGCCATATTAGGTTGAGATCCATCTTAATGGTGTTATTTCAATTTAATTACCTCTTCATAGACCTTATCTCCAAATACAGTCAAATCCTGAAGTACTTGTACTCCAGACTTCGACATAAAATTAGGTGGAGACATAATTAAACCCAAGGTAAATCTTCCCCCAAGTTTTGTATGTTGCAGCCAGGGTTTCACCTTTACAGTTTTTAAACCAATGCTTACAAGTCTGAAGTTGAAAACCTTTTGAACGTACCATCTTCCAAGTTTTATTTTTCTAGTTTCCTCCCAAATAATTGGGGGAAAATGGTGATGTGGTGCTTATTATGTTGTTTTTCTGAACAAGAAAACTTCTGTGGATGTCTTCAGAGGTGGAAGCTGAACAGATTATTTTTTCTCTACAAGCACCCTGTGGAACTGATTGGATGCTGGTACCTGTCAAGAGATTAGACTTCAGCCATTGCAACAAAAAACTCTGCATTCTATTGGCAGGGAATGCAGCCCTGTGCCCTGCCTTGCTCTTTAGTTCAGTGATGAATGTTTTAACAAACTGATAAAGCAGGTTGCGTAGCAAGGGACACCTTGGATCACGAGATTACACAGTACTCCTAGACTGGCAAGTCTGGTCTTGTGTTCATAAGTCAGTGTTCCATTAGGGGAGACCCCCAACTCAGCAGCTGATGGACAAGCCGGTGGCTGTGAGGTAGAGAAAGACTCAGTAAGAAAACATACCCTTTTTGACCTTGATGTAAATTGAATCTGTCACGGAACACACAGTTGGGCTCTCATCTTGTCTGTTTGCAGCCTTGTTCTATGAACAGCCTACCAGATATCTTTCCATTCTCTCCCCGAATGTTGAGTGACCTTGGAAACAGCCTAATCTGTCTTGGCAGATTGAAGATAGAGAAAACAAGCAGGGGAGAGAGACCTGCTAGTTCCTGCTATTGATCAGTGACTTGAATGAAAGCTCATTATGAGCTGGAGAGATGTGTCAGACACGGGTGTCAGGGGTGGAAAAACTCAAAACAGACCCTGGCAGCCAGGAGAAGTGATAAGAACAAAACACATACACACACACACACACACACACAGAAACCTTTGTTCCTTTCTTGGGTTCATTTACTTTTGGTTTTTGACCATTTCTTTCCAATCACAGAACTTGAAAGGCTGTAGAAAGAGACTCTTCCTAGAAATCACTCATCTAGTCTAGTCCAATCTCCTCCTTTTAAATATGGGTAAACTGATGCTCAGAGGGATGAAATGACTGCCCAAGCCCCAACAGGGAGTTAGCAGCACAGGTGGGACGCTTCACTCAGTCTGACTCAATTGAAATTCAAGTTCTTTCTGCCACATTTTGCAGCTTCTCCCTCTGTCTGACACTAGGTCTCAGGGTCCCAGCAATTCGACTTTTGAATGTCAAGATCCTGGCTCCAGGAAGAACAGTACAGCATCTAGAAATGAGCCAGAACTGAGAATAAACACACGTGGGTTTGTGTCCTCACTGACACTTATTAGACATGTAAGTTTGGGCATACCATTTACCTCCCTTGGTCTTATTTTCCTTATTTTAAAAATGGACATGCTGACGCTTATTCTTGGTTGTCTGGGAGTATGATAGTTTGATATCAGTCTATGAACATACTTGTAGACGCTAGTTACAGTGTGTCTCAGGAAGGGTAATCTCCCACTCAGTTCATATCCAATAATGTTGTAGCCAGATGTAAATTAATCAAATGGTCCTAGCAGGCTCAGTAGGCCATACCTAAGGCTGTGCATTTGTGATCAGGAGAAGAAGGAGTGGTATATTAGTCAGGGATCTCCATAGAAATAGAACCAATAGGATATGTAGACATAGAGAGAAAAAGAGAGGAAATTATATTAAAGAGTTGGCTCACATGATTGTGGAGGCTGGAAAGTCTGAAATTTGCAAGGCAGGCTGCAGGCTGGAGATGCAGGGAACTGATGTTGCAGCTCATGTCTAAAGACAGACTTAAAGGTCTTTAGAGAACACTCTGAGATTTCCCAAGGAATATGGAATTCTGCCTTTCAGACCACCTTAAGTTGGATGAGGCCCACTTACATTATTGAGGGTAGTCTACTTTGCTGAAAGTCTACCAATTTAAATGCAAATCTCGTCTAAAAATACCTTTATAGCAACAGCTGGACTGATGTTTAAAATTAAAATGAGCAATTACAAGTGGAAATTTCCAAGTCTGCAGCATTTGGGAGATAGAGGTCAGAATGTCCTACATGGGAACACAGGGAGGGGCAAGTCCAGGGGGGCAGAGGAGCAGGGCAAATGAGATTTAGCCCAGAAAGCCAAGCCAACCTAAAGCACCCATTTTGTTGAGAATCATACTTACCTGTTCAGCTCTGGGAGATGCCAGGGTTCTCTGTTCTTCCTAGTTTTGACCAGAGAAAACATCAATAAAAAGAGAGAGAAAGTAATCCCCCTTGCTGCCACTGCTCTTCTCCAAATATTTCTAATGGGAGCCAGTCTTTGGCTCCCATTCCCTTTTGCCACTGTTCCTTACTCTTCCCTCTACCACTGCCTCCCTGCCAAGGGGCAGCACCGTTTCCAAAGACCTTCTCTGTCTGTGGGAAGAATGGGGCCTAAACTCAATGTTTCCAGGTGAGGAAAATCCAACCACAGCCTCAGTGCAGGCAGACATTGAGAAAGAAAACCTGAAATACGGCTCTGGAGGTGCACATGCTGCCTGAGAACCACTGTGTACTCAACATGCCACAGATACATTCTGCAAAATGTCATTTCCTTTAAAGGTCACAAGCTCTATTGATTTCTAATTCATTTTTGTGTGTGTGTGTGTGTAGCAGATTCCAAACAACTATTGCTTACATGATAGATTAGATGAGTCGATGGTTTAATATGGGAAGAAGGTCTGGGAATTCTTGTCCAAGGGGAGAGAAAAGGGGAATTTTCTTTAAGGCTACCACTATCAATGATAGTTCTGTTTTTTATATTTTGCCCATTAATAATAGTTTTCCTTCCTTCCTTCCTTCTTTCGTTCCTTCGTTCCTTCCTTCCTTTCTTCCTTCCTTCATTCCTTCCCTCCCTCATTTCTTCTTTAATGTCTGCAAAGACAGACATTAAACATATAAAGTCAACAATATATACAGCAGTTAGAAATTATGGTAAGTGCCATGAAGGAAAGGTATAGGGGCCATGAGAGCCTAGAACAGGAGGACTTGATCTAGATCATGCTGTGGGATGGTGAAGAAGGAGGAGCAAGTGACATTAGTACTGACAGTGGAAGGAAAAGAAAAATTTGTTAGTGAAAAGAAAGGATAGAATATTCCAGAAAAAGAAGAAGTATATGCTGATGCCCTGATGTGGGAGGGAACTGTCCCACATAAGGAGCAGAAAGAAGGTCAGAGAGGGCTGGAGAGTGGTGGGGGAAGGTGGGAGATGGCTGGAGAGACAGGCGGAGGCTTTCCTATCAGGTTAGGTATATCCAGGGAGGCCATTGAAGGTTATAGGTTGGATAGTTATGATCAGACTTGGGTTCTGAAAGACCACAAGTCTGACATTTGGGTACTGATGGGTGGGCTAGAAGGGGTACAAGAGAGCTGGAAGAGAAATGATGATTGGATATGGTAGATTTCCATGGAGATGGAGAGAAATAAATGGAATCCAGAGAAATTTAGAAAGTAAAATCAGCTGAATTTACCTAGCCTTGGACAAGGAAGTGAGTTGATTGGCTTGACCTCAGTTTTGTCCTTCATACAGTGGTGCTGATACTACTTGGCTTACTTTCTTTCTTTCCTTTTTCTTTTTTTTCAAACCATCAGATTTTCTAGTTTAGAGATTTATTCCATTCTAAATGTTTAATAAGGCTCCTGTCTATACCAGCAGTAGCCAAATAATGGCCTGAAGTGTCAATGCTCACTTCCAACTGAGAAATTCTTAAGTCATAATAATATTTTTCTGTGATTTCTTGAAATGTAAATTTTTCCCCATCTTAATAGGCATTTTTCTCAGCTTTATTCAGGTATAATTGACAAACAAAAATTGTATATAATTAAAGTATACCACATGATGTTTTGATATATGTATATCTTATGAAGTGATTATCACAATCAAGCTAATTAACATATCCATTACCTCTTATAGTTATTATTGTGTGTGTGTATTGTGTGATGAGAACACTTAATATTTGATCTTTCAGCAAATTTGAAGTATACAATACATTATTATTAATTATAGCTACTATGTTGCACATTAGATCTCCAGAACAGATTCATTTTATAATTGAGAGTTTGTATGTTTGACCAAAATCCTCTCATTTTTCCCACCCTCTAGCTTTTAGCAACCATTTTTTACTCCTTGTTTCTAAGACTTCAACTTCTTTGCATTCCACATGCAAGTGAGATCATGAATGCAGTGTTTGTCTTTCTGTGCCTGGCTTATTTCACTTGGTAGAATGTCCTCCAGATTAATCCATTTTGTCACAAATGGCAGGATCTCCTTCACTTTTAAGGCTGAATAGTGTTCCATTGTGTATATGCACCACATTTTCTTTATACATTCATTCACTGGTGGACACTTAGGTTGTTTTCATATCTTGGCTATTTTTAAAAATCCTGCTGAACATGGGAGTGGAGATATCTTTTCAAGATAGGCTTTAGTTCCTTTGGATACAGGCCTAGTAGTGGGATTGCTGATTCATATAATAGTTCTATTTTTAGTTTTTCTGAGGAAGCTCCATAGTGTTTTCCGTAAGTATCAATTTACAATACCACTAGCATTACCAGGGTTCCCTTTTCTCCACATCCTTGCTGGTACTTATTATTATTTGACTGATAATAGCCATCCTAACAAGTGTAAGGTGACATCTCATTATGGTTTTGATTTGCCTTTTCTTGATAATTATTCATGTTGACTACTTTTATATACCTGTTGGTCATTTGTCTATCTTGTTGTGAAAAATGTTTGTTCAGATCCTTTGTCCAATTTTTAATCAGATTATTCTATTTATTTATATGTTTATTAATTGCCATTGAGTTGTATGGTTTTCTTATATATTTTGGATTTTAATCCTTTATCAGATATATGGTTTGCAAATACAGTCTTTTATTCCACAGATTGCCTTTTCAATTTATTGATTTGTTTTTCTTTATTTGTGCAGAAACTTTTTAATTTGATATAGTCTCACTTATTTATTTTTGTTTTTGTTGACTGTGCTTGTGGTGTCATATCCAAAATATAATAGCCAAGGCCAATGTCAAGAAGCTTTTCCCATATGTTTTTCCTAGGATTTTTATGGTTTCTGATCATTTGAGTCTTTAATCCATTGTGAGTTGATTCTTATGTATGATATAACTGTCTAAATTCATTCTTTTGCATGTAAATATCTAGCTTTCTTAACATTTTTTGAAGAGACTATTCTTTTCCCGTTGTGTATTCTTGACATTTTTGTCAAAGATTAGTTGACCATATATTCATGTGTTTATTTATGGGTTCTTTATTCTGTTCCATTATCTTTGTCTGTTTTTATGTCATTACCATACTGTTTTGATCACTATTGCTTTGTAATATTGTTTAAAAGCAGGTAATGTGATGCCTCCAGCTTTGTTCTTCTTGCTCAAGATTGCTTTGGATAGTTGGGGCTTTTGTGGTTCCATAGGAATTTTAGAATTGTTTATTCTATTTCTGTAAGAAATGTCATTGGAATTTTGATAGACATTGTATTGAATATGTAAATCACTTTGGGTTGTATGGACATTTTAACAGCATTAATTCTCCGAATTCCTAAACATGAAATATATTTTCGTTCTTTGCAGCTTCTTTAATTTCTTTCATCACTATTTTATATTTTTTCAGTGTACAGATCTTTCATATCCTTGGTTAAATTTATTTCTAAAATTAGTATTTTATTCTTTTTGATGCTATTGTAAATAAAATTTTCTTTACTTCTTTTTTAGATATTTTTGTTAGTGTACAGAAACACAACTGATTTTTGTATGTTGATTTTGTATCTTGTAACTTTACCAAATTCATTTATTAATTTTAACAGATTTTTGGTGAAGTCTTTAGCATTTTCCACATACAAGGTTATGTCATCTGCAAACAGAAACAATTGTATTTTTTTCTTTACTATTTGCATGCCTTTTATTTCTTTTTCTTGCCTTATTGCTCAGGCTAGAACTTCCACTACTGTGTTGAATATAAGTGATGGGAGTGGGCATTTTTTTCTTGTTTCTGATCTTAGAGCTTTCAGCTTTTTACTGTGCATATAATGTGAGCTGTGGGCCCTCACCTACTTTCTTTATCCACAAAGAGTTCTCTGATGTCTCTCAAATATAGCTCACTCTACCAGGCACTGGGAGTATGACATGAGCAGTAAGTGAGTCCTGATCCCAAGGAACTTATAGTCTACTGGAGGATCATCAGGCAATTGCCATAAAGAGTGACAGATACCATAACTCAGATGAGGAAAGAAGGGTTAATGAAATCCAGAGGAGGGGCACCTAGCTGCTCTGGGAAGTCATGGAGGGCTTTCAGGAGGAGGCAGTGTCTCAGTTAACCATTAAATAATGTGTAAGTGTTTTCTAGGTAAAGGCAGGTGTAAAGGGTGGAGAAAGGGCCATGTAGAGATGAGGCAACACCTTATAAAGCAGTGATTCTTACCAAGTAGCAATTTTGTTCTCAAAAAGTGTCTGGAGACATTTTTTATTGTCACAACTGGAAGGGGCACTACTGGCAACTATTGGAAAGAGGTCAGGGATGCTGCTAAGTATCCTACAAAGAACATGACAGCCCCACAACAAAGAAGGATCTAGCCCCAAATGTCAACAGGGCTGAGGTTGAGAAACCCTGCCATACACACCTTACTTTGTTTACTTAAAATTATGTTTATCATAGGAGATTGATTTTGTTTACCTAAGCTATAAAATGATTCCTGACTTTATTTTAATTTAGACCATAACTACAAATATTATGTAGATGTTGTTGCTAATCAGAAGAAATCCTTATCCCCCAAGTCTAGCTTTTCCTTTTTAAATCAAGGAATGGTAAGCAAATAAAGAAGTTTCTTTAAGAAATTTATATCAAAACAGTGCATGTTTTGACAGCTAGGGCTGCCATAACAAAATACTGCAGGCTGGGTGGTGCAAACAACAAATATATACTTATTTATTATCTCATAGTTCTAGCTGGCAGAGAAGTCCAAGATCAAGGTCCTGGCAGAGTTCAGTCTTTGGTGAGACTTCTTCCTGAGTTGCAGATGGCTGTCTTCTGAGTACTCACATGCTGGAAAGAAGGAGAGAAAAACAGAAAGTGGGAGTGTACAGGGAAAGGGTGAAGAAGGAGGGGGAGAGGAGGGAGTGTGTATTAGTGCTCTGGTATCTCTTTCATAAGGACATAAGTCCTGTAAGATCAGGGCCCCACCTTTATGATCTTATCTAATCTTAATTATTTCCTTCAAGGCCCCATCTCCAAATACAGTCACCTGGGGGATTAGGACCTTATCATATCATGTTTATTGGGGAGAAAATGCAAACATTAAGTCTATAACAGAACGCAAAGCCTCATTTTTTCACAATAGCAAATGTTCAATGCATCTTAAGCAGTCATTAGCATCACAGAGCAGGGGAAGTGCAGGTGCAAGTCTTCTGGACCTGTAGCAGGTGTCAGGGCCAGGGAATCAATTCCTTCCCAGTGGATCTTCGGGTCTCCACTGAAATGTGACTTCCTCAGGAAAGCCTTCCATGTTCTCCTGGAGCTCCCCTGTGGTTCACTTTCAGAGGGTTCAGAACATTACCTTCCTCACATTGATTTCTGGTTGTAACAAGTGGTTAACTTCCTCCACTGCTAGACTCTAAGTAAGACTTACAAGCGCAGAATAGAATATCAGTCTTTTTCTTCCACTGTATCTCCATCCTGAGCATGTGTTTATGAAATGAATGAATGCTTAAAATCAAGACCCTACAGGAAGCAGACAGGCACATTGTTAGACATCAGTAAAGAATTTATACTCTGAGGCGGGGTGCCGTGGCTCACGCCTGTAATCCCAGCACTTTGGGAGGCTGAGGCAGGTGGATCACGAGGTCAGGAGATCAAGACCATCCTGGCTAACACAGTGAAACCCCGTCACTACTAAAAATACAAAACAAATTAACCGGGCGTGGTGGCGGGCGCCTGTAGTCCCAGCTACTGGGGAGGCTGAGGCAGGAGAATGGCATGAACCTAGGAGGTGGAGCTGAGCTTGCAGTGAGCTGAGATCGCACCACTGCACTCCAGCCTGGGCCACAGAGCGAGACTCTATCTCCAAAAAAAAAAAAAAAATTTATACTCTGAAAGAGAAGGAGGTTTTAATCTTAGTAATTTATTTGACTGCTAAATAGCAAAAATCCAGTTGAGTACATTAGGCTAACATGGTTGGTGTGCAAACACATGCTAGGAGTTCATCCAGGTGTGGGTTATTTGTCCACCAGCCTTACTTCAGGCAGCACCCAAAGTTCAGACTCAAGCTGTGGGCAGTCTACTGCTTTGGTGAGGATGGTGGCTGTGGTGCCTGATGGGGCCACTTGGCTGAGGGAGGGCATCAGGGTTTCCAGGAGTGCTGATGTGGATGTTGCTTTTCTCTGTTGTGTCACCAGTATTCTGTGCCTTGGGTTGGGTTTACTTGCATCTCTGTGTATCACTCTGCTGCTTCAAAACTCATCCCTTCTGTTGATGCTGACCTGAGGAGCTTGGAAAATGTTTGCCGCATTGGGTGGGGTTGATGAGCTGGCTTTAAAAGGAAGCACGAATGCTTTACCAGGACTCCAAAATCAACAACAACAGAATGTCTTTCTAGGATCACTCGAATGGATCCATTTATTCCTTGCATAACCCTCCAATTTTTGAATACACTTTTCAGTTTGGGAAGAAAGCATAGAATCCTACATGTGAACTTTAAGAGAATGGGATGTATCACAGTGTTTGTTTTCAGACAGTAGTATGCCTTTAGGATAGTCTGAAGAACAGTTAAAATATAGATTCCTGAGTCCCACGACCAGAGAATCTTGCTCAGCAAGCTTGGAATGGAACCCAGGAAACTGCAGGTGATGTAAGGCAAGGGGTTTATGCATCACATCTAGAATAATGGTCCCTGCTCCTGATGAACACACCAAGTACCCAAGAAGGGTACCAGAGTGTGAAACAAGCATGGCTAGGTGATGAGATGACCTGGGTACAGTCACCTGTTAAAGTGCAGATTCTCATTCAGCAGGTCTGGAGAGGAGGGGGATATTCTGCATTTCTAATCAGTTGCAAGAAAGCAGTTGTTGCCAGCCCCTGCCTCACACCTTGAGCAGCAAAGGTATAAACATTAGGGCTCTGGAGTCAGACGGGCGTAAGTATGGATCCAACCTGTTCTCTCACTGTGTGACCGGTGTCTCCCAATCCTGGTTTACTTGTGTCTCAAGTGGGAAATGATGCAGAAATTAAATGTGACAATAATATACATAAAGCATTCAACATATTGCTTAACATGCCATTAGTCTTCCATGAGTGTAAGCTGCCATTGCAATTTTAATAATAAATCCTGCTAATTCAATGTAAATTAGTCAAAGATGTTTGTTTTATCATCCTTGCCATTTTATTTTGCTAATTTTGTTTCTATGTAGATTGAGGCAATGTTTCTATTTCTATCATATAACACATCTGGAAGATAAGAAAAAAGGAATCATTTCCCTACCAAACACCCAGCCCATGCAGTGTTATGACCATAGTCCTTAATAAGATGTTGTGACATTAATGAACATCAAGACATCAGAATGAGGGTTTATTTCCCCTGGCCCCAGATATTGGCCATTATGTTGACAGAGCTGGTGCACTCAGAGCTGGGTTGATATGATTTAAAACTGGGAGATTATTCTGAAAATTTCAGCCCGGGTAGGCTGCTTGACATCATAGGAACCAGCATCCCATTGGCTGAATTGCTTGGGTTTCTGCTACTTGACACATGCACTCCAAGTGTACCTAGTGATGTAGTAGCCTGTTTTGTTCTGCTCTAGTTTGCTCGGATTATCTTTAAGGTTTATCTTGGAAAAAGCAAAGGCCCTGAGGGCAGGGTGATGTTTATCTGGTGGACAGATACTGTGGCATTATAGGTAATCCCTGAGGTTTTAGAGTCCTGTAGACCTGGGTTCAAATCCTGATTCTACGACTTAATACCTGTGTGACCTTGGGTCACTTGCCTAACCTCTCTGAGTCTCAGTTTTCTCATAGCTCCACCAGTGGCAATTCCTTTTCTAGCAGTCAATGGCCTTAATACCATGTGCCCTGTCATAGGTGAAGCTACAGTCAAGTACATGTGACCTTAATTAACATCATGTGCCCTGTTCTAGGTGAAGCTAAGGTACTGGTCCCTGCAGGTCAACTGTGACGGTTTAAGCCATTATTCCATGTCATTGGTACATGTTTTGACTAACAATATAAATTCACATTAAAACTTTATTTTACATATAGCCTGCTAGTGTTTGAGTGCAAAGAACTTCTGATGATTTTTGTTTTCTATTAAGACTAGAGTGAACATGAGATCCCTCAGTCATGTGTGGTAAGTCTTTGGGAAGAAAAGATAAAGGTTTTGTAGGCGATATAGGATATTTCAGCTCTCAAATGCAAGAGAAACGGTCATTTCACATATGCTATTACATCTACGCATTGGTATTATTCTCGCTCTATTTTTCAGCTGAGAAGCTGAGGCTTCAAAGCTCAACAATACCAATATCCACTCATTGGTATTATTCTCCCTCTATTTTTCAGAGGAGAAACTGAGGCACAAAGGTGACAAACATCTTAGCCAAGGATAGCCAGGTCATGAATGGCACTGTGGAAATTTGAATTCATGTAATCTGATCCCAGAGAACCTACCTTGAATGACCATTTGCCAGACTACACAATTTTCTCTCACAAGATATTAACTTTTTGAACTAATAAAAGAGAAGAGTCAATGGCTCCAGTTAATTCCAAGAGCAAAAATTTATCTTTTTGTGTACAGTGTAACTGGATGAATTAGAAATTGTGTGTGGAAAGTGATATTTATAAGATATGTACATAATATTGGCAGCACAATCAATATCTAATTACAATTAATGCCTATTGTCCTGAGTATTTTGCAAATGCCCTCATCTACATGAAAAGTCTTTGTGATTCTAATAGTAATGACCAGTTTTTATGATTTATAATTCCCAAATGGTATGTCTGGAGATCCAATCAATGAGCAAAATTACAAAGTGTTTCGGCTTATATGGTTTAGGGCCAACAGAAATACCAGTAGCTCCCACCTCTGAGTCTCATAGCACACTTTGATTAATTAATTGATTCCTTCATTCATTCACATTCACTTTTTCACCCTCTTTTGACAGATCTCATTTTAATTTTTGGCATTGTCTATAAATACCTTCAGCTCGAATGGGTGGATAATTACCTTCTTCCAGACTCAGGAAACTTGCATTGCAACTCTGCGCCTGGGTATTTTTGTTTTGTTTTGTTTTTTGTTTTTGTTCCTGTGTGGCTTACAGCTGGTCACACTGACTGCTAGCTGGTGAGCGCAATGGAATAGGATTCAATTTAGTAAATTTTCACTGACGATCTATTCTGTGTTGGGGCCATGCTGGTTCTGGAAATACAGAATACATTGTTTTATGCATAAAATAATGGTAAAAATAATGGCAGAAGCCATTATGGACTGAATTGTGTCCTCCTGTCCTCCTCACCACCCCCCAACTACATTTATACGTTGAAACTCTAATCCCTGTAACTGTATTTGGAGATAGAGCCTTTAAGGAGGTTCAGTGAGGTTCAGTGAGGTCCTGAGGATGAGGTCCTGATCTGGTGCAACTGGTGCTCTAGTAAGAGGAGGAAGAGACACCAGCGATCTCTCTCCATGCACACAGAGGAAAGGCTGTGTAAGAACACAGTGAGAAAGTGGCATCTACAAACCAGAAGAGAGGCCTCACTGGAAACCAACCCTGCTGAAACCTTGATCTTAGACTTCCAGCCTCCAGAATTGTGAAAAAATAAATGTCTGCTGTTAAACCACCCAGCCTGTGGTATTTTACTATGGCAGTCTGAGCAGTACAGCAGCCACAGCAACTAACTTATTTAGAGAGAGTGCTGTAGGGGAGACACTGGGCTGGACACTGAGGATGACTGAGATGTATAAGCTGTGGTCCCTGCCCTGGTGGGCACACCGAGTACCCCAAGGAGGTGAGCACACATATTCAAGCCCCAGAGTGCAGAACAAATGGTGCTAAGTGGAGAGAGCAGACTTGGGCGCAATTCATATGGGTGATGTGACCTTCAGTCTGCGTTGGGTTGGAGGGAAAGGAGACCAAGGGCTTCCCACAGCTGAAATCCAACTCTTGGTCTTGTCTGTTTGATCTTGTGTCTTAAACTTCCTGACAGGGTTCTTCCTAGCCAAGCCCTGCTTTACTGTGTAACATATTGCAGGGTCTAAATGATGGCAATGCATCTACATATTAAATTACAGTGATCTGGAGCATTTTTTTTTTTTTTCACACAGGCATCAGCTAAAGGTTTAAAATCTCTCATTAGAATTTTTATAGCCTGAGGTGTGCCACTAGGAAAATGGAATTCGCTTCCATTTTCCATAGGAAAATGGTTTTTCTTCTCATCTGAGCAAAAGGGTGACTATTTTGTTTTCTAATGAGTGCATAGCATGGGCCATTGGCTGGAGTTGTGATAGCCTATAAATGCTTTCCGGTGTAATTCAGGCCTCTTGAATCCTCCAGACCCACCTGTCTGGGTGGACTGGGATGCTGTGTTAGACATGGCCAGGAGCTAGGGCTCTGGAGTTGAATGGGTCTGGATGAAGTGTCCTTCATCCAGCAGCTGTGTGGCTCTGAGCAAAGTACAAAATCTCTTAGTGTCTCAGTGACCCAACTAGAAAGGATAATTGTGATTCTTAGAATTAAGTGAAATGGTGCACTTACATTAAAATGCTGCGCGTGGAGCCTGACACATGGTAACAGCTCAAAATCTTGTTTTATGGTCTTTAAATCTGAAGAAACCTGGAAGAAATCTAATTGTTACTCTTATGCAACCATTGCGAGGTAGGGCTGAAACAGTACCAATTCAACAATCAATTAAAGATGGCCCTATATATTTCATATGGCTTCTATAAGGACCAAATGAAATAGCATAGACCTATGTGTGGATTCTGGAAGGTCTTCAATAAATGTCAGTTTCTCATTCCTTCTCATCAAGAGCAGATATCATCTCTATCTGGACTAACAGTCATTATTGTGGGCTCCTTCCCATCCTGACTCTTCATGCATTAACCTTGCAAAATGGGTTAAGAGGACTCTGTATTATCAAAGCTCCCTTGAATACACCTGTGAGCCGTATTTGGAGATTAAGTCAAATGTTATTAACATTCCAATTACTTCCAGGTCAAAGGTGATATTGCTGAAAATAAAGCAACATAGATTTCTAGTATAATTATTTCTTAATTCAATGTGGGACCTGAAGTAACCTGGCATGCTCTACTTAAATAATTCAGTTCAAGGGCTACCTGGTGTACAAGCTGTAGTATCTGACTTTAAAGCATCTGCAGCCTATTCAAGAGCAGGTATGTAAAGAGCATGAAATAAACTTCAGTGGAATAATCGGCTGTGTGTCCTGGCCATTCAGTGTTTATAAATAGCAAGCAGCTACTCTGTGCCTGATGAACTCCTATTCATCCTTCAGCCAGACCCCGATGTCAGCTCAGAAATCAGTTCTTCTTGAAAGCTTTTGTGGACCACCCTTCTTATATCCCCCATCCACACACTCATGGTGTATGTCCCTGCCATCTGCTCTCCTAGGATTCTGTAATTTTCCTTCTTAGCGCTTACCTGTTTACTTGCTTACCATTGTGTCCTCAGTGCCAAGCAACTTGGCACACAGTAGGTGTTCAATATAGGCTGACTAATCAGCTGGCTGCATATGGTGGAATGGGGTGTGGTTTTCCTATAGGTAATGGCACAAATTCTATGTGGGAAGGAAATTGCTAACAATAAAACCTAGACTGGAGGATTCTGACCAATAGTGTTTTCACTACTTATGACAAACTCACGTTCCCACAGTTGATTCTCCAGACCAGGGTGCAACATATGGGATAGTGGCTTCTTTAGGATTTAAAAAGCACTGGTACAGGAAGACATACCTCTGAGTTCCAAGTGCTGACGCAATGGCAAAATTCAGTTGAAGAATAGACTTCTGTCCAGTAGAGGGAGCTCCCACATTAAAAAGTCACACATCCTTGCTGAAAAACCCTGGGTTAGGTTTTCATAAGCTTCTCTTTCTTCTTAGAATCATAAAATCTCAGAAATAGGAGGGACCAGAAACCATCTAGTCTAACCATTCTCTCAGAGCGAGAATTCCCTCTAGAACCAAGGCTGTTAGCCTGACTCTCCTCTTTTAGCCACTTCCGTTTCCTCACCAAGATCCCCCCCTTCTCTTTTTTAGAAGTATTTGTTAAACACCCACTGTGCGCCTGGCACTGAGGTTATAGAGACAAACATGACGAGCATGTACCCACCTCTTTTTCTACTTACAGCCTTGTTTGATACCCTCCCCAGTCCAGGAAGCTCCTTACTCCTTGAGGTGGGGTGTTCTGCTCACTCTCTCTCTGGGATGCTTTGACTGTTCTTTAAAAAATTTTTTTTGAGAGATGGGATCTCACTATGTTGTTCAGGCTGGTCTTGAGCTCCTGGCCTCAAGTAAGCCTCCCACCTTGGCCTCCCAAAGTGCTGCAATTACAATTGTGAACCACTGTGTTTGGCCTTCTGACTGTTCAAACATTCCTTTCATGAAGCCAGAATCTATTCCCTAATACTGTCCATCCTTTGATTCCAACTTTTGCTTCAGCATCATAACTGGCACACAATGGGCTTGGAGCCATATGAGCATTCTGCCCCTGAGTTCCCTTCAGATATTTTAAAAACTAGCTTGGGCTCCCTTGAGTGGCTTCTTCCATTGCCATCACTATTCGATCCTGACCTTGGATTATGAAGGCCTGAGGCCTGAGGTGGGCTGCTCGAAGTCCCAGCAGCTAATATGCCTTAACACAGACAGAATTTTACAGGTCAGCAACAGTGGACTTTAGCTTCCTTTGTGACACTTCTGAGTCTTCTTCCCTCTTCCAAAATTTCTATATTAGAAGCTCAGAGTGGTTCTGTTACCATTTTGGGGTTGACCACATCCAAACCTCCTCTGATGTGTCTGTTTACTGCAGATATATGGGAATTCAATGAAGAACACTTCCCTGGGAGAGTAGCAGTTTAAAAGGAAAATGTAGGAGACAGCCATCTGAACCTAAGCAGTGTAGTATATCAGGAAAAATGGCCTTGAAAGGAAAGAACAAAACCAAACAGGAATAAAGAATCACCACCCAAACAGGAGAGAAATCAACGAGAGGGCAGCGGCTAGGTCTGATATGTGGCTGCTGCTCAGAAAATTTAAAAAGTGAGTTTGAATGAGTGAATGGATGAACATATTCCAAATTTCATGATCCTTATGAATGACATTGCTAGGTTCTAAGAGTGTACGAGTGGGCAAACTTGTTTGATAGCCTCTGAGGAGGTGTGGAAAATGAAAGGAGTTACTGCATGATCAGATGAGAAGTATGCTGTGATAAAAATATATATGTATATTTATAGATTATTATATATCTACATAGACCAATTGTACTAGATTTCAATGCAATATGAACCAAATTGACTAATGGAAAATATCTTAAGGATAATCAAATTTAGGGTGGTAAAGAGGCTTAAGCCAGTGTGCCAGTCCTGTTCTATTGATAGGGCTTGTCTATGGAGAATTGTGACACTTAATTTTGGGACAGTTGAAAGTGATTGATTAGTGATGCCTGCCGTGGGTCTGGGAATGGGTCACGGTGATGCACATGTCAGGGATTTGTTATCCTTGAGTAGTCCAATGGTCTCTCTTTTCATAGGGCAGAGGCTTATTCAAAGTCACACAGCAAGTTTATAATAAGGTGTCTGAGTGTTTTAACTCAATTCCAGTGCTTATTTCCACCACATTGTCCATTCTGACTGTTTGAGTGTGTCCTGGCTTAATATTCCTCTTATTGGGGAAGAAAGAAGCAGTGAGAGAGAATTTCCTCTGAGAGAAAGTGGCAATGACGTGTTCATTGATGTAGTGATCATGTCCAGTCATCTTGACCCACTTGAAGGCCTGGGGGTCTACCCTTCTTACACCACGCTGACTGCCTGGATCTAGGGAAAGGCAGGAGTGCCAGATAGGATAGAATGGTGGTCCAAACCCTGCAGAGGCAAACAGAAGGTGGGTCAATGGACATTGGATGAGCTTAACTCACAGATCAGAAGCAACTGAGTCGGCCAGGTGCTAATTTGTTAGGGCTGGGAGGAGGGGATCAGAGGCAATCTTGAAATTAGGGGGAAGACTCCTTTTTGATTCTTTCTCACAAGAAGCCATAGCTTTTCATTCCCGGCCATGTGGAATGTCGATTAATAGAATTCTCTTTCCTCCTGGATGTTAGAAACAATTTCACAGGGTGTGTGTACACAGCGAGCAATATTGAAACTAATATCCTCCTCTCCACCTTCCAATATTAGGAAAAATATTACAAAATGGGTGTACACACTTTGCAAGATTCGGGGTTTTATCATCCTGTGTTTCCCTGAATATTCAAAGAAATAACACAGGCCAGGGGTACACCCACTAGTGTATCGGGAGGAACATCACACTCTACCTTCCGGAAATTAGGAGCAATATCACAGAATGGGTGTACACCCCCTACTATATTGGGAGTGATATCATCCTCTCCGTCCCTGGATATTAGGAACAATATCACTAGGGAGTGTACACCTCCTGCGATATTCAGACTAATCTCATGCTCTCACCCACTGGATATTAGGAACGATATCACAGAGGTGGTGTACACCCCATGCGAAATTGGGAGAAAGATCATCCTCTCCACCTTTGGATATTAGGGACAATATCACAGGGGAGGTCTACACCCTCTGCGATATTGGGAGTAATATCATCCTCTCCTACCCAGGATATTAGGAAGAAGATGACCGAAGGGATGTACTCCCACTGCGATATTTTGAGCAATGTCATCCTCTACCCCCTGGCTATTAGGAATAATATCATAGAGGGGTGTACACTTTCTGCGATATTGGGAGTAACATCATCCCCTCCCCACTGGGTTTCAGGAAGAATAATATCAATTATTAATATTAATAAATATAAGAAAAATTAATAGTAATCTTTGATATTAATAATTCTAATAGTGATAGTAAAATTAATATCGCTTATAAACATTAGTGATTACTGCTAATTAATAGCAGTATCATCATTAATAAATTAATAATATCAGTAATTAATGTTAATTAAATCAATAATAACTAAATAATATGGTAATAAAATGATTATTACTATTAAGATTAATGATTAATATTTTTGATAAATAATATTAATAATGAAAGTCATGCAGAATCGTATAATTAAAATAATTATTTGTTAATAATTAATACTCTACTAATTAATATTAGCATTAAAATTGATAATTGATGATTAATAATAATCATATTATTCCTAATACTTCAGGGGGTGTACACCTACCTGGGATATTGTTTCTAATATCCAGGGATGGAGAACGTGATATTAGTTTTTAATATCGCAGTAGGTGTACACTCACCCTGTGATATTGATCCTAATATCCAGGGGCTAGAGTGTGACATGACTCCCAACATAGCAATGAACGGACAGCCACCCGGTGATATTGCTTCTAATAGTCAAGGAAGAAGAGTATGATTATTACTCCCAATATTGCTGGGAGTGTTCACCTCTTCTGTGATACTGCTCCTAGTATCTGGAGGGGGAGAGGATGATAATTCCAGTATCGCAGGCTGTGTTCACCCACCCTGTGATATTGTTATTCATATCCTGGAAGGGAGAGGATGATATTACACCCCATATAGCAGGAGGTGTACACCCACCCTGGGATATTGTTCCTAATATGCGTGGAGGAGAGAGGCTGATATTACTCCCAATATCTCAGGGGGTGTACATCCACCCTGTGATATTGTTCTTAATAGTCAAAGGCCGAGAGGTTGATATTACTCCCAATATCACAGAAAGTGTACACCCCCGTGTGATATTGTTCCTGATATTACTCCTCATATCACAGGAGGTGTACACCCACTCTGTTATACCTTTCCTAGTATGCAGCGGGGGAGAGGATACTATTATTCCCAATATTGCAGGAGGTGTACACCCCCCCGTGATTTTGTCCTTATATTCCAAGGCGGAGAGGATGATATTACTCCCAATATCGCAGAACGTGTACACCCCCCAGCGATATTGTTCCCGTGATCCAGAGGGCAGAGGATATTACTTTCAGTATCGCGGGAGATGTACACGCCCTTATGGATACTGTTCCTGATTCCAGCGTGGGAGAGGATTATATTACTCCCAATATCTCAGGGGTTATAAACACTCCTTTGATATTGTTCCTAATATCCAAGGGGGGCAAGGATGATATTACTCCCTATAATGCCGAGGGTGTACACCCGTCTTTGATATTGTTCGTAATTTCTAGAGAGGGAGATGATATTACTCACAACATCGTAAACACGCTGTGTGTTCACCATGGATGGTAATATCCAGGGAGGGATATTACTCCCCACATCGTGGGCCGTGTCCACTCCGCCTGCCATATTGTTTCTTATATCCGGGGGAGAGGATGATACTACTACCGATATCGAAGAAGTGTACACGCCCCCTGTGATGTTGTTCCTAATATCCACATTCGGAGAGGATGATATTACTCTCAATGTGACAGGGGTTGCACACCCCGCCTGTGATATTATTTCTACTACCCAGAATAAGAGAGAATGAAATTACTCCCAATAGAGCAGGGGCTGTACACCCCTCACGTGATATTGTTCTCAATAGCTAAAGGAAGAGAAGATAATATTATTCTTTGTACTGCAGGGGGTGTACACCCACCTGTGATATTGTTCCTAATGTCCAGGGAGGGAAAGCATGATATTACCCCCAATATCGCCGTGGGTGTACACCCACTTTGTGATATTTCTCCTAATATCCAGGGGGTAGAGTATGACATTACTCCCAATATAACAGTGGGTGTACATCCACCCAGGGATATTGCTCCTAATATTCAGGGAAGATGAAAATGATGTTACTCCCAATATCGCAGAGAGTGTACAACCCTTCTGTGATATTGTTCCTAATATCCGGAGGGGGAGAAGATGATATTACTTTCAATATCGCAGGTTGTGTACACGCACCCTGTGATATTGTTCCTAAAATCCACGAAGGGAGAGGATGGCATTACTTTCCATATAGTAGGAGTTGTACACCCACGCTGGGATTTTGTTCCTAATATCAAGGGGGGAGGGGGGAAGAGTGTAATATTACTCCCAATATGGCAGGGGCTGTACATCCCCCCTGAGATATTGTTCTTGCCATTCAAAACAGGAGAGGATGACATCACTGCAGATATTGAAGAAAGTGTAACCCCTGTGTGATATTGTTGCTAACATCCAGAAAGGGAGAAGACGATATTAATCCCCATATCACAGGAAGTGTACACTGACTCTGATATTTTTCCAAATATGCAGGGGGAAAGAGGATAATAATATTGCCAATATCGCTGGGGTTGCACACCCCCGTGTGAGATGGTCCTTAATAATATTCCAAGGCGGAGGGAATGATATTACTACATGTGTGGCAGAAAGTGTACACCCCCCAGGGAAACTATTCCCATGATCCTGGAGGGAAAAGGATGATATTACTTTAAATATCACAGAAGGTGTACACGTCCCTATTGTTTCTAATATCAACGTAGGAGAGGCGGATATGACTCCCAATATCACAGAGAGTAGAAATATTCCTGTGATACTGTTCCTAATATCCAGGGAGGAAGAGGATGATATCACTCCCAATACAGACGGGTGTATACCCTCTGTACATCGAGGGTGTACACCCGTCTGTGAAACAGTTCATAATTTCTACAGGACGAAATGATATTACTCGAAATATCATTAACAAGCTATGAGTCCACCGTGGATTGTAATAGCCAGCGGGGGAGAGGGGTGGCTCTTACTCCCCACATCACGGTGGGTGCCTCACCCCCCCTGCGATGTGGATCGTAATAGCCAGGGGGGGAGGGCGGTGCTATTACTTCCCACATCACGGGGGGTGCCTCTGGAGCTTTTCAGAGAAACTGCAGGAGTATAGAGACAGCACCGAGAATCTTCCCAACCTTCATTTTCTTTCTGCCAGCATTCACTCAGTATCTGCTTTGTGTAGGGAGATGAGGTCATGCAGAACTGGGGATGGTGCTTTCATTCTACCTTTTTTTTTTTGAGGCAGAGTCTCGCTCTGTCGCCCGGACTGGAGTGCAGTGGCCAGATCTCAGCTCACTGCAAGCTCCGCCTCCTGGGTTTATGCCATTCTCCTGCCTCAGCCTCCCGAGTAGCTGGGACTACAGGCGCCCGCCACATAGCCCAGCTAGTTTTTGTATTTTTAGTAGAGACAGGGTTTCACCGTGTTAGCCAGGATGGTCTCGATCTCCTGACCTCGTGATCCGCCCGTCTCGGCCTCCCAAAGTGCTGGGATTACAGGCTTGAGCCACCGCGCCCGGCCTCATTCTACCTTTCTAAGAGGAGGGAGAATTTCAGGGATACCATGATCATTTGGTTTTCTTCAAACATTGTTTGTTTGTTGAGGGAAAATTTCTTCCCCTTAAAATTAAATAAACTAAATGGGGGCTGGTGTTTGAATTAAGACTAACCAGAGTCCTCCTTAGCATATATGGCACAGCCTTTTTACTTTGGACAAGATACTTAATCTCTCTGTGCCTCAGTTTCCTCATCTGTAAAAATGCACCCACCTCCTAGATTGCTGTGAGGATGAAATAAGTGGATTTATGCAAAGCATTTAGATGGATACCTGGTACATAGTAAATGCTACATATGCATTGGTTATTTTTTAATTAAGTAAACATTGTGTATATTTATGGTATACAACACAAAGTTTCTATATATATATACATTGTTTAATGAATAAATCAAGCTATTGATATTCATATACGTTACCTCACATTCTTACCATTTGTGTGTGTGTGTGTGTGTGTGTGTGATGTGAACACTTAAAATCTATCCTCTTAGCATTTGTTAGCCCTGAAAACTTGGGTTAACATTGTGATTTTTTTTTTTTGCCTCCTTGTTTTTATACTTTTTAAGATAACTTATACCATGTGTTTCCCCATGGAGAGGAGAAATAGGCATATAGGAAAGAAAAAGATATCCCCTTTTTCTGAAGCTAAAGATTTAAAACATTTGAGATGAGCCTTCTAAATCAAGAATCGTAATCTTCAATTACTTGGTAGTGCAGCCACAGATTGAAGTAAGTACTTTGCAGAATAGAATGAATTGAAGACCCTTGGAATTCTAAGGTTCTCAAAACTTGGTTGGAATGACCTGGTGCATATTTTGAAGCACCAATTGTGCTGTTATAGAATTCTCTCACTGGCAGAGAATGAATTGATAAGATATATATATATGTTTTTTTCTGGCTACCACACTCATGGGTTATCAGGAAAGCCCAGGTACCAGAGAGGAACACAGTCCTATCTGCAGCAGGCACCACTCCTGGGTCAATAGCTTCGTATTTTATAGGAGATTGGCACATTGCCAGTTGATTCTCAAGGTGTTGAGATGGCCTCGGTTGATGAAATATTGATCTCAGCCTGTCAGTTTCAATGGCATTCAGGAGTAAGTTGCAATAAAACAAGCTTGTATTCAGTTTTCTAGAGAGTTGCCATTCTGTTAATTTCTCTTTGCATGTAACTTTGCCTTCCACTCTGAGAAGACACAAGGTGCCTTTCTTACAAAATGGACCTTTATGGAACTACAGGAAAATGTGTTAAGAGAAAATTGCAGAGAAAATCCATTTGAGACCTCCAGTGTTCTTTCTGCAAGCTCTGCTAGGAATAGAATGACTCCAAGGCAGTGATGATTTTCAAGCCAGGTTGTAACCAAGGCCACGTGTTCACTAGATTGCCTCATAACTGCAGTGAGATATTTCAAATGTTGGGTAATCAAATCTGATGCAGGAAGAAGAGCTTAAACTTCCAAATTAGGTGCAATATAGGCTGTCTGTGCCTTTGAGACTCCCGAGGTGAGACTGAGCTGAGTGAATTAGAAACAGGCTTTACTTTGTTTCCTGGTGTACTATCAATTAAGTAATTTCCAGAAGCAACAGCACAGGTGGCATTTTACTTAGTTTTATAGGGTAGTTTTCTACCCTTTGTTATAAGGGAAAATGAGAGCAGGAGGCAATAAGACTTTCCTTATTACCCTTTTTGTACTTTCTTAATGAGCCTACTTCGCTTCTACTCCGTGTCTTCCTGGATACGGAGGACAAAAGCATTTTCTCCAGCCAGGTTCCATACTCAACCCTCAATCTATATTCACTGTTTTTTTTTTTTTTTTTGAGACGGAGTCTTGCTCTGTTGCCTGGGCTGGAGTGCAGTGGCCTGATCTCAGCTCACTGCAAGCTCCGCCTCCTGGGTTTACGCCATTCTCCTGCCTCAGCCTCCGGAGTAGCTGGGACTACAGGCGCCCGCCACCTCGCCCGGCTAGTTTTTTGTATTTTTAGTAGAGACGGGGTTTCACCGTGTTAGCCAGGATGGTCTCGATCTCCTGACCTCGTGATCCGCCCGTCTCGGCCTCCCAAAGTGCTGGGATTACAGGCTTGAGCCACCGCGCCCGGCCTATATTCACTTTTGATGAAAGATTTGGCATAAAATCATAGGAAGCATTGTTTAAGAGCCAGCCCTCTAAACTAGACCTACATCTGTGATGTAAGTATGCCTGATGGTATCAAATATGCAACTGAACTTCTTAAGATACATCTTAACCTATATTCATCTGCTATGGACTGAATTGCGTGCACCCCAAATTTATATATGGAAATCTTAATCCCCAGTGCAATGGTATTTGGAGATGGGGTCTTTGGGAGAGAATTAGGTGGGGCCCTCATAATGGAATTAATGTTCTGTTAAGAAAGGACACCAGAGAGCTTGCTGTCCCTCCCCTCTCCCTCTCTTTGCCATGAGAGGATACAGCAAGAAGACAGCCATCTGCACGTTAGGAAGAGGGCCCTTACCAGAAACCAACCATACAGGCACCTTGACCTTGGATTTCTGGCCTCCAGAACTGTGAAAAAATACATTTCTGTGGTTTAAGCTACTCAACCTATAGTATTTTGTTATGGCACCCTGAGCTGCCTAAGATAGCATCTTACATATTACGAACTTAAAAATAGCACAACTAATGCACTGTGGGAGCTCTGGGTCAGGCTGAGCTCTCCCTAACAGAGGGAGAAAGCACCCATCACTGATAGCCCTCTGAGCCCTAAATTTTTTTTCCCCCTATGCCACAGTGTCTTGAATTCAACCTTTGTAGTTTATTTCTTTGGGATTTATGGTGATTGTTTTCTTTTTGGTAGCCCTTTCTTTTATTTTTAAATTTAAATTGAAGAAGTAATACATGTACAAGGTTAGCAAATAAACAACAGTAATAACACATTACAAGTGGGCAGACAGTGAAAGGAAGTCTCCATCTCACTCCATATCCCAAGACCTCCAGTTTCCTTCCCCAGAATCAACTACGGTTGACAATGTCTTTGTATATTTTTCAGCTATTATATGCATATAAAAGCACACATATGTATACCAACCCTCCCTTTTTAAATACAGATGTATGCATACTATCTTCAGTTTTCTGTATCTTGCTGGCAGTGTTAAGTAATGCAAAAACTACTGACAAATTAATACATCAAAGGTGCAACATTTATTTAGGACAGTTGCCCCACTGACTATAGGAACACTTCAATCTAAGGAGGTACAAAGGGACAAAAGAAGGCTGAAAGTGAAGGTGAGGGATGTCAAATACAGAATACAAAATCTTTGTAAGGGCTGGCCAGTATAAACCTTTAGGTACTGTGGAATTCTATGGCAATGTTATAGCAATATCTCATCACAATCACTTCACTGTTTCTTTCTTATCTTTCCTATCTTATCTTAAATGCCTCCTCTTTCTAAAATAGCTTCCCTACAGCTCCAGCCAGAAGATTAGCATAGCTTTCTGTGTAGCCTCAAGCACAATTTCCTTCAGTTTGCATAACAGAAACAAGAATAATTTTTGTATCTTACAAATGTGAAACATTTGATCACATTAGAATATGCTCTTTCAAACCATCACCTTTCCTCGTCATTAGAAATTTGGCATTTACTGCCTGCTGTGTTCAAAATGATGCCAGCTAGACCCTGGGTCAGGGGAGATGGTGACTGGGTCTTCCTTGTTTTTATACCTTTAGTGCCTCACCCAGGATCCCAGTAAACATCTATCAAATAAAGTCAAGAGTACAGGAGAATGCAGCCTGTGATGGTGAACAAGCTACAGGAAACCCAGCTGGTAACTTGAATGTAGTCACCCCACATTTGAAGGAACTATGCTTCACAAGGTTCTGTGCTGTCCTCTGTGAGCATAGTCACAAAGTCTCACACAGGCAGTTTTTGAGGAAGCTACTGTTGGTACAATCTGTGTCCCTGTTCCTCTCCATGACTTTTTCTGGCTTAAAATGCCAGATGCGGCATATTTTGACTCAGCATTTTGATCATGATCAAGGGATGAAAATGTTAGGTATAAACACCAGCTGCTCTGACTATAGTTCAACCGGTCTCAATCACTGCTTAATCTAAGAAGGTTTGCATCAAGCAAGAGTGGATTTACCACTGTGTTTGTTTTGTGCCTAAAAGGAGGTCTTTGGGTTTCTCTGGGGCTTTCAATAGGGTCAAGAGGATCCTCTAATGAATTGTTCTGGGGTAAGGACCTTATCTGAGGCTTCCACCTGCTCATCTCTGAAAATAATTCAGGGTCTCAATCACACTTGCATTTTATTCGCAAGAGAGAGCTACTCTCTGCATCATCTCTCTTCTATAAGCAGAATATAGCAAAGAAAAGTTACTACTTATCTGATCTTTCCCTATGAAAATATTTTCCCAATATTGTCCATTGGAAAAATGTTTTTCAATATTCTCTCCATTTAATGTCTCAAATAATTTGGAATTCAAAGATTCCAAATTATTTAAAGTCAGAAGCAATTTAAAAGTGATTTTATGACATATATTAAATATTACCAATTAACTATCTTAGAGAACTTGAAATACAGATTAAAAATTCAAGGGTAGGATTTTTACCCTGCTGACATTATATTTTATTGATTATATTTACATAGAAGCCTTTTTCAGAAAGTTAAAATTTTTAACTTATTTTTACTGAGACTTATAGTGACTTTCTCATATCCTTTTACAGTTATTTTTATTGTCTTTTTATATTGTCCGTGATTAAGATGACTGCAAACCACTTCTCTAACCACTGAGAAAATAATTCATAACCAGACTATCACCAAACCAGGCTGCCATCTTTGCTGTGTGGCCTCTGAGAAAGAAAGAGATGTATTGCTAAATATTTAGTTTATTATCTTCCTGAAACCTCCTGTCTTTAATTCCGCAGGAATAAAAAAATCAAGTGAAATGATTTCCAAACTGCTCATAATATTATATGATCCTAAATTGTTCTAACCTTCAATGCCAAACAGAGAGAGTACATTATTTTAATTCATTAAGAAGGCAATAATTGGGAGTCTCAATCCTTGCAAGAAATGAAACAATTAAGCAATCACAAAAATCAAAGGCAGATAAGATGCCTAAATATAAACAGCAGTGACATCCAGAATGCCAAAGTTAGGTACTTGTTACTAAGATATTCTGGTCACAATGCAACAGGTAGCTACAGAAATGTGGCTGTCTCAGACCGGAAGCATATATTTTTTTGTTCTTATGTCTTTTAAACCAGGAATTATTTCAGGCTTTTGGAAAAATGTTGACTGTGACATTCTGTAGGCATGCTGTATAGATAGTATAAGGATTCAGATATTTCGTGCTTTTTTTTCATCTTTTTATATTACTTATCACTGTTTTTAAGACATTGGGGCTGGGAAGAATTGGGAGGGATTTGCCAGGCAGACAATGTGGAGAAGGCAGTGACAGTTCACACACAGGGCATGGCATGCTCAGTGTTATCTGGTAGTGAAGACGATGAGGGCTTGAATACTTCTGAGACATGCCTCAACATTATGCTTTATGTGGGGAGGAGCTGTATGGTTTTTGTCAGATAGGCAGCTTAGAAGGGCCACCTGGGTAGATGAGTGGAGAAAGAATGCACCCAAGAGAGACTTGGGGCAAGAAAGAGACTGTTGGAAGACTATTGCAGGAAGACAGATGAGGAGATACTGACGAAAAGGACTCAGTGCAGAGATTGGAACTATAAGATATGGTGGCAGGTTGCCTGTGGACAGTAAGCATGTGTGTGTGTGTGTGTGTGTGTGTGTGTGTGTGTGAGAGAGAGAGAGAGAGAGAGAGAGAGAGAGAGAGGGAGAGAGAGAGAGAGAGGACAGTAAGGAGAAGGAGGGGGAGGTGGAGGTAGAAGAGGAGGGGAAGGAGAAGAAGGGGGAGAAGGAAGAGGCAAAAAGAAACAGAGGGAGAAAATAAATGGAGGAAGACAGAAAGAGGAGGAGAAGAAAGATTGGAATATTTCTGAGATTCCTATCTTTGGTAAATATTTGACTGAATTTTTCCATTAACCTTGCTCTTCCATCTGCATATACATTAGACATAAAACTGTTAGATGCCAAATGAACATCTTATCATTTTGCCCATTTATATGTTTTGAAGACAGTTTGTTTAACCAGATTAAAATGTGCAATGACTCCTTGGCTCCTTACCATGACATTTAAAGTTTAGCTTCTTGTCCTTTTTGTCTCTAATTTTTAAGTACCCTGATTTATTATTTATTAAACAAAGGTGTATGGAGTACTGATTCTGTGGCAAGCATTGTTCTGGGGGCCTCGGAATATGATGGTAAACAAAGCAAACAAAATTCCTTGGCCTCACAGAGCAGCCTCTCTTTTACACTCTTGGAATCTCAGAGTTTTGATTAAGTTTTGCAGGAGAGTCAGGCTGGACCACTCCCAACCACCACTCTATTTTCCTTAGAAGCAATTAAGACCTAAAACCTACTGAAGAATAAATCTCATCCCTAAGTCACTCTTGTTTTGCTTTTCTCTCAAAGAGCCTCATTTATGATATTGAGGACTCAGAGCCTCCCTGAAGCTTTGATGTTCATAATAATCAGGAATCGGCCCCAAATCCTAGAGAAGAGCACAGACTTACCTTTGTGGCTAATTATTTATTTAGCAGGAGGTGGAAGTTCTTCTACAATTGGGATGTGGTAGCACAGTGTGCAGAAAAAGTGCATCCAATTGCGATGAACCAATGAACCTTTTCTTTCACTCAACTAGGGAAAGTTTTGTTTTGCTTTGTTTTAACTTTAAAAGTGCTAAGTTTTCAAAAGACCTTTGAAGGAGTGGCTGGGCTGGAACTGGGAGGCCAGCCATTCTAAATGTTAGAGGATTGCAGAAGTTGGCAGACAGAAGGCTAGAGAAGGCATGTGTGTGGGGATATGGGAGTGGAAGGCATGTTTCTTAATCACCTGAGCAACCTGAAGAACCAGGCCTGTGGATCCTTTGTAAATATATGAGGGAAACAAAATGCGATGAACTGGATTGCTTGCTGGTGTCCTGGTGCCTGATGAGTTTAGAGAGCAGTTTTTCTATTTCCCTTAATGTTTCTCTTCAAGTTCCATCTCATTTCTTGCTTTAATGGGGACATTTTTTATGCCTAAACAAAACCCCTACTGTTAGAACTCAAGCCTGTTACCTCCACTGCTTTTTTCTGCCAGGATTCCAGGAGGAGGGAGTAAAGGAGCTCCCTGCTGCAGGCTCGAAGACCGTCAACCTCTTGCAGAGGGCCCCACTCTGACTACCAGCCTCTGGCTGGCCCAAGGGACGGAGAACACAACTCTCCACTCCCTTTCATAACTCCAGGATCCCAGATTGTGCCACTGTGATATGTGCACTAAGAAGGCAGCTGGGTTTATTTTAGTTCATTGCAATTTGATGCACTTTTGTTATGCACTGTGCTAGCCACTGACTCAAAGGAATTGCACAAAGTGACATCTAGTCATTGGGTTAGTCATGGGTAGAAAGCTGTTTTACCAATAGAGGAATTTATGAAGTGCAATGGCAAGATGGTTGGAAGAGCAATTGATTCTACTGGGAGCTGTAGAGCATGGTTTAGCAAGGAGGTGACATTTGTATTGGAACTTTAAGGATGAATAGATTTGCCAGGGATACAGGGAAGGTGGTATTCAGGAATGAAAGAACATGAAGACATTCTCACAGAAAACATTCCAGACTATCCCTAAGTCCAGGAGCTAGTGTATTATCTCTATATACTTGACACTAATGAAAGAGAGCTCTAAACATAGGCTTGAATGCCATGCTGTGGAATAGTATGGATTTGATATTTAGAGGAAAATCAGAGGTCTGTAAGCAGATGAAAAATGGAATTGATTCTGATTTTGGAAATACCTCTCTGGTAGGAATGTAGAGGGCAATTGTAGAGTACAGAGATGAAAGCAGGGAGCCCAGTTATAAGATGATTGAAATAATTCAGGTGAGTCATGATGTGAACTTGGGCTAGAGTCTTGTCTCCAGTCTGAAGCTATCTCCTGAGTTCCAGCCCTTTATATCTGTTTACTTGATTCTCCACTTACATGTCTAATAGACATCCCAAATTCAGCATGACCAAAGTAGATCTCCTGATCTAGCCTTCCCCAAACCTGCTCCCCGCATCCTTCGTCATCTCAGTTGATGAGAACTCCATCCTTTCAGTTGTTCAGGTTGCAGTCTTGGAGTTTCCCTTGATTTGTCTCTTTCACACCCCCATTTAGCCAATCATAACACCCCACTGGCTCTACTCTCCTCATGATCTCCCTCACTCACTCTCCTCTCCTTGCCTGCTGGGCTGACTCTTCCAAAAACACACCAGAAAACTCCAGCCTTCCTTTGGGCCTCTGTTCCAGGGGATCCAATCCTGCTTCCCCCAGATATCCACCTGGATCACTTCCTCAATCCCATCATTCACTGCTCAAACCTCATATTCTCAGGAAAACTTGCCCTGTCCACTGTATCTAACAAGACTCCTCCTCTTCCCCAGTACAGCTCATCCACTTAACTGACTCACTCTTTTATTATTATTATTATTATATTCCATAGCATGCATCACCTAGCATGCTATGTAAATTTCATATTCATTTTATTTATTGTTTATTGTCTGTCTTTCCACACTCAAATCTATCTCCAATGTAGGGTTCTTTGTTTATTTGTTCACTACTATATCTCAAATCACCTAGAATGCTTGACACAGCATAAAGACTCAATAAATACTAGATGAGTAAATGAATGGGCAGTTTACTGGGAAAAAATGACAGATTTAGGTTAGCAGTTTGGAAATTGCACCTCTTCACATCCCATTGACTTTAACGGTGGAGAAAAGAAAAGAGTAAAAGAATGATTCTGGAATCTTTAGCTTGGGATAATGCCTTTACTTGATATGAGAAAGGCAGGGGAAGAAATATATCTGGGGGGAATTAATGAGTTCTACTTGGGTCATGTTGAGTCTGAATGCTTGTGCAATATGCAAGTTCAGTTTCCTGATTTATGGATTTTTCTTAACAAGGAAATTAGGCTAGAATTAAAGTTTTGATAGTCACTAACTATGGAATGGATGAGATCTCTCAGAGAGAGGGAACCAAAGGAAAGGAGAGAAGGAGGTGAAAAGCACCCACCTTTATTTATGGGGCACACTCAGGGAAAGTCAGCATTCTTGAGTGCAGTTTGGTTCGCTTGGCTTATTTAGACACTTCTTTGGAAGCTGGAGAAAGAGGCAGATGTATGAGGAGGGAGAGTGAAATCATCTGAGCAACTTTTGTCACATAGATTGGGTAAGTCTGGGTAATATTTAAGTTTCCTCCTAGGTCTCTGTGTCCTCCAGCCATCCTTGTCCACAGCTTCTTGAGTCTTACTGCAGAATGTGTGCCTCAAACTTTGGGGTGACTTCCCTATCAAGAATGCAGACAGTGGAGCCCTATCCCAGAGCACTAAAAGCACCAGCAATTGTTTTCTTCAGTGACTGAGTTTTCATAAAGGCAATCTTGCGTATATCATATGTATTTCACATTCCATGATCTGTCTGAGACAATTTACTAGAAAGCTTCAGGTTCCAATTTCTCAGAACAGTCAGAGATCAGTTAAATGAATTTTGTGTGTTTACAAGAGCCGATGATACTTGCTTCAGCAAACGACTCTTTAAGGAAATTCAAACAAAAAGCCATTTTATTTTCTGTTTCTTTCTTTGTTTTCTTTCTTTCTTTCTTTTTTTTTTTTTTAGAAACTTCTCAGGTAAAAGGCAATGAATGTATATGCAAGGTTTTATATTAGCTTCAGAAATCAAGGCAGTTTGGAAGGCATGTATTTGGGCTTGCATTTAATAGTCATCACTGCTGAGAGCCTAGGACCCTGATAAATGCCTGCACCTGCATCTTAATACTGTAGGAAACTATTGTTAAAGTGGTTGTGCCCACTCAAGTCTGTGAGGACCTTTTGAAAGAGTAATTTTAAAGAGGAAATTGATTTCTTCACTTCGTGGGCAAGTGCAAAGAAAATTTGGGGCATATTTTTTCTTCCTTAGTAGAGAAAGGATTTTCTAGATGTGGTAGCTGTTACCTTCAAAGTGGGTCTTCAGCCCTGTTGTGCATTTAACAAACTATGTATTTGGGTCTCTTCCCTTTCCCAGCTTCTCCCTTTCTTCTTTAGTTGTCACTTACTTAGGCACTAGAGCTACCATGGTCCCTTCTGTCTTTTCAGTGCAGGTACAGCTGCTGCAAATGGACAATGTTGTGTGTAGGTGTATGTCTCATGATTAACAGCAATGATAGCAATAATGACCATG
The DNA here is from genome assembly GCF_000951035.1 of Colobus angolensis palliatus. Lineage (NCBI taxonomy): Eukaryota > Metazoa > Chordata > Mammalia > Primates > Cercopithecidae > Colobus > Colobus angolensis. The sequence continues at coordinate 1,095,653 of NW_012118977.1, read as the reverse complement.
TTGTTATGGTTGTTGTGGTAGTGGAGGTATCTGTGCTACAATAATGGTGCATAACAAAGCACTCCAAACTCAGTGGCTTAGAATAATAGTTATTTATTCTTACTAACTTGGTAATGGGTGGCCTGGTAGTGGGTTGTCATAGGCTGGGTGAAGCTGAGTGCTTGTGTTCATGGTGCAGATCCAACTGGATTTGGTAGATAGGTAGAGTGGGAGTTCTTCTCATGGCAATGACAACCATAAAAGAGAGTAAGTGACACTGCAAAAGTCACTATTGCATTTAGTCTATGCACATCCCATTAGATGAAGCAAGTGACTTGGCCAAGTCTAAGTTCAAAGGATGAGGAAGCATAATCTGCCTATTATGAGAACAAAGAAAGTCAAGTGGCCAAGCCTAATATCAATCAAGTAGGTAAGTATATTTCTTGTGTGGGAGGGCAGTAGGGGATGGATGTTTGGCAAACAGTATTCTATTCTATGACAACCATCTGCCAGCTGAGGGGCATGTGCAAGGTTCCAACATATTTATTAGCTTGCTTATGCATCCAGCTAACACTTGTTGAGCCTCTACTATGTGTCAGGCATGGTGCTGAACACTAACATTATAATAATGAAAATGCAGAGGAAATTGGAGCCCATGAATCCAAAGATCCTGCTAGGAGATCCAGCTGATGCATAATCTGATGGATGAAGAGGCAAATTGAATCCTAGCTCTGGGAAGGGAGTAGGTTTAAGGGTTTGGAGGTCTATATCTTGGGGTCAGTGAATATAGTTGACATTTTTCATACTTCAAAGACTAAGCTCTCTCTATAAGCCCCTGGCCTTCTGAGAGATGCCAGGAAAAATGATCTTTGTCTATAAAGAATATGCATACCCGGGGTCCTAAGTTCAGAAAAGACTCATCATAAGTGTATTGGGGAGATTGACTGCACCAGATAAAGAGGGCAACCAGGGCTTTGTCAGATCCAGACATCAGCTCTCAGGATTCTAAGGCCCCCAGAGAGATGGTTGCCATCCTAGGGAATTCTAGGACTTGGTGATATTCAACCCAATAGAATGTGACGTGATAGTAGCTTCCAGAACTCATGGAAGTAGTAGATAGGATAACTGGATGGTGGAGGAACTAGGCCTTGTGATTGACTGATACATGTAAACCTGATTTTTAACTTGGTCATGATTGATACTTAAAGGTATATAAGTACCTTTTGACTCATATACATGTTTCTGGTGGCCATTCTGACTGTGTTTCATAAGAATAAAGCTAAGTAGGCATATGTTTCATCCACTAGCATCAGTGTGGTACAAAGTGCTAAGACCTATTTCAAAGGGGGAAGCTCTGTTAGAGAATCAAGAGATTGGTTTTCATTGAGTCTTTTGGCAAAGGGATAAAGTAAAGGTTGGTGAGTATTGCTGGATGGCAACAGTCATCATAAAAATATAATACAAAAAGTAAAACTGAAGATGAATTTTTTTAAACTGTTTTGGACAGTACTGATTAGACTGTAAACTAATTTTCAAAGTTTCACTGGATTGAGGCCTAGGAAGTCCAGTGTTAGCCCCTATGTTTTATGAACACTTTATGTGTCATATGTTTAACTCCATACATAGAGAGGATAAAAGAAAAACATGCAAATTTATGCAGAATCTGTTATACCATGTTTTTTATTTTTATTTTTTTTTTACTATGGCAATGACTTTTAGAACCATTTCTAAGCCCCTATAACCCTATATAAAGTTTTCTCCTTAAGGAATGTGAATCTGCCATTTAAGGTATCTGTTGGGCAGAGAGGTCAGTAAATCCCGGGGTGAGAGCAAAATCTGTTCAACCTGTTTTTGTAAATAAAGTGTTTTTTTTTTTTTTTTCTCGTTGTTTGCTTTTTTGGGACAGAATCTCAGTCTGTCACCCAGGCTAGAGTGCAGTGGCATGATCTAAGCTCATTGCAACCTCCTTCTCCTGGGCTCAAGCAGTCCTCTGGCCTCAGCTTCCTGAGTAGCTGGAACTACAGGGAGGGGCCACCACACAAAGCTAATTATTTTATTTTATTTTATTTTTGTAGAAACAGAGTTTCACCATGTTGCCTATGCTTGTCTCAAACTCCTGGACTCAAGCGATGCACCTGTCTTGACCTTCCAAAGTGCTGGGATTACAAGCGTGAGCCACTGCACCCAGCTGTAAATAGTTTTATTGGAACACAACGTGGCTGCTTCATTTACATACTGTCCATGGCTATTTCTGTGCTATAGCAGCAGTGTTGAGTAGTTCTTATAGTGTCCTTATGGCCTGCAAAGCCTAAAATATTTGCGATCTGTCCCTTTACTTAAAAAGTTTCTTCCTCCTGCTGCAGAGAGAATATTGGGTAAATTAGCATGCACATACCTGAGGACAACAGGCAGAATTTCTTTTGCTTGTGAGTAACAGGCTCTTTTCCAGAGCCTGGGTCTGGAGACCCAGGTGTAGATGGAACCAGTTATGACGGGATCTGTGAGTTCAAAGGATGCCACTGGTATGGTTTAGATATGGTTTGTTTGGCTCCTCCAAGTCTCACATTGAAATTTGATCCCTAGTATTGATGGTGGGGGCTCATGGGAGGTGTTTGAATTGTGGGACAGATTTCCTATGAATGGCTTGGGGCCATTCTAGCAGGAGTGAGTGAGTACTTACTCTTAGTTCCTCATGAGAACTGGTGGTTAAGAAGAGCCTGGCCCCTCCTCCTCTCTCACCACGTGATCTCTACATGCCAGCTGCCTTGCGGAGTGGAGTATCTTGGAGTCCCTCACCAGAAACACGTGCTGGTGCAGTGCTTCTTGTACAGCCTGTAGAACCCTGAGCCAAATAAATGTTTTTTATTTATAAACTACTTAGCCTCAGGTACAGCCTCTTTACAGCAACACAAACGGACTAAGACAGTCACCAAGTGTCTCTTATTCCCCACCTCTTGCTTCTGCCTTCTGCTATATCAGCTTCATTCTCAGGCAGGCTCTCTCTACATGGTAAAAAAGATGACTATTATTATAACTGGACTTATATAGGATCCTTAGATTTTACAGCTACTGAAGGAAAGATATCCCTTTTTTCCCAGCATCTATTACAGCCCCTATGCCCACTCCACTGATTGAGGTTGGTGCCCAACGGGATCAGTTGCTGTGCTCAGGAGGGTAAAGGCGCTGTACGAAGCATTTTGTGTTGCATGCTTTTCCTCCACTTAAGGGAGTGGAAGAGAAGGGCCGTGTGTTTGATAGACCCGACAGCAGGGGGAGAGGAGCTCCCAACAGAAATCAAAGCAAAACTAAGGATAACTGAAAAATTTGAAGACAGCCTAGAATTCAATAATTCTTGGCAGGCTTATATTTCTATTATTTGGCCTCTCACTGTGATTTCTCCCAGCTGCTTAATTTTCCATCTTTGTCCTGCATCTTGCAATTCCTGTTTTTTTTCTATTATTGCAGTTGACCCTTAAACAATGTGAAAGTTAGGGGCAGTGAACCCCCATGCAGTCAAAAATCCATGTGTAAATTTTGACTTTCCAAAAACTTAACTGCTAATACTATTGACCAGAAGCCTTACTGACAACATAGAGTCGATTAATACGTATTTTATATGTTTTATGTATTATATAATGTATTATTACAATAAAGTAAGCTAGAGAAAAGAAAATGTGAGTAAGAAAATCATAAGGAAAAGAAAATATATTTACTATTTATTAATTAGAAGTGGATCATTATAAAAGTTTTTATCCTCATTGTCCTCACATTCAGTAAACTGAAGAGGAGGAGGAAGAGAATGGGTTGTTCTTGCTGTCTCAGGGGTGGCAGAGGTGGAAGAGACGTGTGATCTAGACTTATTGCAACCTTCCTCTCCTAGGCTCAAGTGATCCTCCCGCCTTAGCCTTCTGAGTAGCTGTGACTACAGGTGGGCACCACCATGCCCAGCTAAGAAAATCATAAGGAAAAGGAAATATATTTACTATTCATTAAGTAGAAGTGGATATCATAAAGGTCTTTATCTTCCTTGTCCTCACATTTAGTAGACTGAAGAGGAGGAGAAGAGATGGGTTGTTCTTGCTGTCTTAAGGGTGGCAGAAGTGGAAGAGATGCAGGTGGTGGAAAGGGAGGTAGGAGAGGTAGGAAAATTTGGTATAACTTTTACTGAAAAAAATCCAAGAAAGTGGACCTGAGCAGTACAAATTTATTTTGTTCAAGGGCCAACTGTCCTTGGCTCCATACTGTTCAGAATGTATATTTTTTTCACTCCCTCCATGTTCACTTATAGAAGACCACTGCATGGTACAGACCTTAATGTACACATGCAGCATTTGAGAGCCAAAGTAACTTAGTATGGTATAGTAAAAATAATTTAAAATTTAATATCAGGCAATACTCTCCAACCATTACTTACCATAGTGAATTTTTTTCTAAACCCATGTTTCACTCAAGCACCAACTTTGTACAATATTCTTGGTGAATTCTTCTCTTTCTTTTCCTCTCACTAAACTCCAGACTTTAATATTCCAGAGTTTATGACATTTTGTCCCTATAATATTTTTACTTTCCCTACCTTACCTCAAATTATGTCCCCAAGCATTTCATACCCTCAAAACCTTTTAAAAAACTTAGTGAAGCAAAATCCATCCTGGAAAGGTCATCATCCTTATAATACCAACACAAGTTTTCAAACTATTATGGCATTGTCACAATTGTTGTAGTAGTTATTTTAACAGATTTTACCACCAGAATAAACTCCAAGAGAGAAAGAGAGAGAAAGAAAGGGAGGTAGGGGCTGTGGAGGGTTTTACCTGCTTTCACATGTGTATTATTCTTGCTGTTCAGAAACTCCAGCTTTTATAAATGATCTTTTCTATGAAGAAACTCTTTCTTGAGTGATTCTTAAAATACATGGGCCTATGTAGCCAAAGTCTAGAGCATTTGCCTTTCTTTTGCAATGAGAATAATATGTCTCAGGTGGCTACTGGCCCAAGAAGGTGAGTAATATGTGGAGAAGTCTTAAATCCAAGCCACAATCTACAGCCAAGTCCAGGAGTCTAGGAAGAGCACAATCTAGATCAGCCAAAACACATTTGACTCCTGCAGAGTGAGATTAATGTTTATTATTGTAAACTATGAAACTTTCAAGAATGCCTGTTACACAGTATTATTGCAGCAGTAGCTGACTGATATATATAGACTGATAGTCAAGCCCAGTTCATGTCCATAGATATTGATCTTTGCTTTATCACTCCTTCTTCTTACCTCTAAGGGCACTTGTTTTTGTTTTAGCACACTTAGGCACTTTTTCTCTTTCTCATTTTAGAATAACAGTTTCTAAAGGACAGAACATTTATCATTCTTGTGGCCCCCAAATCTCTAGAATAAATCTTTGTACCTGGTTGGTGTTCAATAAAAATTTTTGGTAAATGGTAAATTTGAGTGTCAGGTTCGTGATAGCCACACATGGAAATTATGTCCTGATTACTTGCTGGTAAATAAATATCACTGGTTCCAGGTGAGACCAAGTGAGATTTAAGAATGGATTGGCACAAACTCATCTCCCTAATAATGACAAAGCTTAGACAACAGATGTATGAGGTGAACCACAGTAATTTTTTTGTACTGTGAATGCCTCACCTTTATTTCACCCTAGTGTATGATGAGAGACATTTTTGGATTCATCTGAAAGACTCTGGGATTATAATAAGTGACTGCATTAATATGGATATAGTCTGCAGATACTACTCTTTGCCTTCCCCAAAAAAGCCATTCTGTCTGTTGAGAAAATTAGGGAGTATTCTTGTCTCTGTTACTTAAATCTTTTCATTTCCAGGTTTTCGTCAGATAGGATTCCTTAAAAATGGGCAAAAAGCAGGACATACTGGTGTGTAATATGCCACTCTGCCTGTGTTGCTCTGTGACTTCTGGTGGTATTTAACTGTGCTAACAAAAACATATTTCAAACTATAAAAATGGGAAAGAAAAATACAAAAGAACATTTGGTACCTCATTTATCCTCAGAGCAACACAAGAATAAAATATTCAGCATATCAAGGTGAAAATGTTATAGGTCAAAGATATGTGGGGGCGGAGTGGCTAAAAAAATGTCAACCCACTCAGAACATTGTGTGATGATTATTTGTCTTGAGCCTGAAAAAACTTTGGCTGCTTTTAGTTAAATGGCAGTAAAAATAGGGAAGGCTATTTTAGACAAAGAGGTTCAAAATAGGGCTGTGATCATCTTTTGTCACGTGATATCAGAGAGAACAGATGTGGAACTCTCCAGTATGTTCAAACAATTTCTGCCTTGGCAAAACCAAACAACCTGGTAGGACCTCAGAACAAAGACAGGATGACATAGTTTTAGCATTCATTCAACCATGGAATAACAGGAGATTAAAAGTGTCTTGGTTATGCCCGGGTGAAGACTTCTTAGCAAAGCCCCCCCGCAGTGACTTCCATTTGCAGAATAGGGTCAAGAAAATATCACCGTGGCCCTTTATGTGACTTAAAGCCCCTATACTCTGTTCAGAATCTTCAAGGATACAGTTTGCTTCTAGAAATATGATGAGTTTCTGAGGCAGAGATTGTACACGTTTCAAAGATGCCCCCTGGAATTGTCAAAGCTTCTTGGCACAGGCTGGCTGGTCTACCTCCCTGTGGTACTACAAGATGATTGATCTCAATGATTCCACCAGAGACCAGCTTCTGACCTTCAGCCTTGCATAACCAGAAGTTCACTCTGATTGGCGACTCTTGGGGAATATTAATCACAGAGATATTGAGTCATTCAAACCTTTCTGCAAATGTACGAATTTATATAGAGGAACTGGAGCAGTCAGAGAGATTAAATATTCACGTTTGCCTAACCAGCACATCTTAAAATCTCTGATTCATTTATGTCATTTTTTCAACAAACATTCACTGAGTGCCTGCTATGTGCCAGGCATGCAGGAGGCCATTCTAGAAGCTGGAATGTCGTAGTAAACAAAACAGACTGACTTGTATCCTCAGGAAGCTAATATCCTAGGAAGTTGGACAAGTCAATAAACAAATAGTTTTAGTTACTAAAAACTGCTAAAAGTCATTTAAAAGACTATTATGAGAGCGAAAGGGGGTGAGGATAGGGGATTGCTACCTGTAATTCTTGATGATGTTCATCTGTCTGGTTTCATTTGTTCCTGAAGACCAGCTCTAATCCTACTTATAGTCTGATTATGTGCAGAGCCTGTAAATACCCTTGTTTGCATAAGCTAGTGCCAGTTAGGTTTCTATCATTTCTAGTCAGGGCCTTAAAATGCACCTCATGATTAATAAAGTAAAATCTGAACTCTTCAGCTTGGCATTCCAGGGCCCTCTCAATCTAGTACCAGTTGACATTTGTAGCCCTAATTCCTACTACACTGCCAAAGCACTGTCCACTCTGCCTGTACCTCGTCCTAACACAGTTTATCTTCTCCCAAGTCTTATACAGAAGAACAGAGGAAGTGGCTTGGAAACTTCTACTGGGTCTCTCTAGGGTGCTTCCCAGTATCTAGAATTCTCCCTGCTCCAATCCCTCTGACCAATGTCCACCTGTGCCTCAAGGCCCTATTCCCATTGTCCTTCCTCCAGGAACACTTCAAATTCTTCAGCTAAAATAAATCTCCCACTTCTCATCACACATTGAATCTCTTTCAAAACATTTAATAAAATTTACCTTGCAATATAGTTCCTTATATTATGGGTCTAATTGTATGATTAGAATATGAGTCCCTGAAGAATGGCATCTCTGCCTTTGTATCATCCTCAATGCTTGGCAACACAAATTAAATTCATCTCTTTAATATGGTAGTCTCCTAGAAGTTATAAAGTGTTGCATAGAGTTAGGGATACCGAAAGCAATAACAACCATATGCTGTGTGCTTACTTGGTGTCATGCATGGCGCTAAGTGCTTTAGATGTAACATACAATCCTTGTTTTGGCTAAACTTCTCTTACAGGAAACCCTTGAAGTCTTGGTGGCTTAATATGATAGTTGATTTCTTGCATATTCGTGAGTACAGTATGGAAATTTGATTGATAAATCTCTTCTCCAAAATGACTGAAAGACCAGGGTGCCTTCTACTTTCCAGTCTGTGAATCCCTAGAGCCTAAAGCCACTTGCTGCATCTTCTACATCAAGAGGCTTGTTGTGTGAGCCTCACATGGAGGTTCCTGTGGGCCAGGCCTAGAGGTGGTGAATATCGCTATCATTCACAGTCTGTTGGTTAAAACTCAATCACACTACCCCATTCACATGCAAAGAGATCTGGGAAACAAGGTCTGCTACATTCTGCTCATTCTGCTACATTTTTCACTTTACAAGATATGGTTCTCATATCAATCTCCCACTACTGAGCAAATGCATTAATCCACCCGGGTTGTCTCTCTAAACCTCTCATTCTTTCCCAGTGTATCTATTGTCTCTGAGTATAGCAGAACCCATTATCCCACCTGTGGCTGAAACTATACCCTTTCTCATGAGCTCCTCTGAGACTTGGCACATCCAGACCCACAGCACATGCTTTTGTGGTTTCTACTTGGAGAACCATGATGTTTAACAGTTGTGGGTCTCCCTCTCATGGTAAATAGAGGCAATGCAGTTGGGGGGTACTTGATGCAAGGTCTCATCTGGGGAAAGGATTGGGAAGTAGAGACAGAGGAAGAACGTCGGAGAGGAGTCCCTCTTTCTTTCCCACAATGAAATATAGCTCAGCCAATATTGAAGAGTACGTATGGAGAAATAAAATGGATACAGTTCAGCCCAGTGCTTGTAACTGCAGTTCTAAGAAGGAGAACTGGAATTAGGAATCACTGCTGGCTCTTAACTTTCATATACTACTATCAGTGGACTTATTACCTTTTCTCTGAGAACATCCTTTGTGTCCTCATGTTCTGTGCTGTGGAAAATTCTGAGAGGCTTTTATTAGTTAATGTCTCTGCTGACAATCCATCTGGGGGGGGGGTGAAGCATCCACACAAAAATGATGACAGGTGACAGGCCACAGCTGAGAGTGTTTTTGGCAGTCAAGGAAGGAACTGACTGTGTGGATTGAAGCATCCAGCAAAGGCTTCCTGGAGGAAGGAGAGCTTGCTTTAAAACTGAAAAGATGGGATAAGATCTTAACAAGTGAAGAAGGAACAGCAGGGTGTTTCTAACCAAAATCAAACCCTGAAGAGTCACTGGGAGTTGGGGCACAGAGGGGCAGCCAGGGATCAGGCAGGATGGAGATGAGACTGGCCTGACTACAGCCAGCTGAGGTTGTAGTGGGGGAAGCTATGGGATGGAAGGGGTCAGATTACAAAGTGCCTTTGGAAAGCAAGGAGAGAAGATTCAATAACTGTGTGGAGGGTTACACTGCTTTGTTTTCTAGTGAGGCTTACTCTTCCCTGACAGGTTAGAAGTGAGGTCCAAGGGGGCAACTATAAAGCTCTGGCTTGTTCAGGTCTTGGTGGACCTTGAAGGGCCAGCATTTAAGAAGAGGTATTCATCCATTGCTCCTATAACCCTCATCCTTACCCTGAACACCATCACCACCACCCCTGCCACCCACGCAGACAACACATTCCTCCAATTCCCAGTCCTCAGAGTGTTCATGCATGAGGTGCAATCCTAAGGAACAGGTTCTGAAAAGGGACTAAGCTTGAACATATGTCCATTCAATTGAATGAGTGCAGAACTTAATTAAATTTGATTTAACAAAATAATGAACTATGACACCCCTTGCCTTTTTGCAGCTCTGGTAATGCATACTGCTACTATCAGGCACCAAGATGATACTGAGATGCACCCCCTCTAGTATCCTTTAGATCCCTTTGCTAGTTTATATCACACTAGCTTCCAGAAGCAGGAACAGCTCTTCAGAGCTGTGCAAAGGAGGCTGGGGTTTGCAGGGGGCAGGGGAGGAGCGGACAGGCTTTGTACCCTCACACTGGCCAGCCATGAGGCGCAACTACCTCTAGGAAGTGGAGTAACCTTGGGCAAGGCTACTCCTTTGGTCAAGGTCAATTCCTGTGCAGCGTTGCAGGTGGGGAGTGAAAACTCTGGATCAGAAAGATTAGTGTAGAACAGTGGATGTAGAACAGTGGTGTAGAACAGCACCCACTGCTGTTCTTTTTGGCAAAAAGAGACATGTAGGTTTTTGGACCCATTTTGCCAGTTCCTCAGGAAGCCTGGAAGTGCCTGAGAATTTACATCTCCCAGGGGTGGCCCTTAACCAATGACGTATAAGCACCCTGGCTTCCTTCACCCCCATTCCAAGGTGTGACCAACACTGTGTCCAGAGTTCCCCTGTAGGACTGAACCACATCTCATGATATATATATATATATATATGGTATATACACACACACACACACACACACACCATATATATGCCATATATATATATATATGAGACCGAGTCTTTGTCACCTAAGCTGGAGCGCAGTGGTGCATTTTGGCTCACTGTAACCTCTGCCTCCCGGGTTCAAGACATTCTTGTGCCTCAGCCTCCTGAGTAGCTGGGACTATAGGCGTGTGCCTTTTTTTTTCAGTAGAGACAAGGTTTCGCCTTGTTGGCTAGGCTGGTCTGGAAGTCTTGGCCTCTCAAAGTGCTAGGATTACAGGCATGAGCCACCGTGCCCAGCCAACCTTAGGGTATATTATTAAACCTCTGTAAGTCTCCATTTCCTTATCTGCGAAATAAGCATGACAATCACAATTAATTTGTAGAGTGGTGAAAACTATGAGAAAATGCCTTGTACAAAGTAGGTACTGAATAAAGAAAGCTATTCTTGGTGGTGGAGTAACACATGTTGTTGGAGAGAACAGCACCTCCAGATGGCGCATATCCTGACTGACAAGGCACAGACATGCACCCCTAGAGTTGGACATGAAACTTTTCCTACTTGCAAGCCTCTCTTCTGCTTCTGCATGTTCAGCTTCAGTCACAAGCATTGGCCACAAATAGACTGCCAGCAAGGGGCTCTGCGACACTGCCTACACTTTTTTTTTTTTTTTAGTGTGAAAGAAGGAAATCCCTAAAGGAAAGATCCTGAGTGTTCTTTTGAGTTTCTGTATATTGAGTATCCCAATTAGCTTCTCCTTAAAGAGCACCTCTTGAACTAATTAAATTAACTTGAGATGAAACTTTGACTCGTTTTCACATGCCACTCAAGTGGAAGTGCCTGATATTCAAGAATGTAAATTTCACAGAAAATTTTTAACCATGTTCTTCACTGGGGATCTTGGTGGGGGAAAGCAGAAGTGGGTCCTTCTGGGGTTGCCTCTCTCCTGGATCCAGCTCTCCTGTCTCCTCACTGTTGAGGGGCCCATTGCTCTAGCCACATGGCAGAGTGGTGACAAGGAACCTCCTGGGGTTCAGGCTCTGCAGCACTACACTGGGCTGTGGTCTTGACTCAGCTGCCTAGACTTGAACTTGCCAAGATGGCTCTGTTCCATTGGTTGTGGCTGCCTGAGGAACTATTTTAGGAATTCTGAGTTCCTTTTGGCTTCAGTGAAAAAGAATGCAGAGATGGTTATGTGAACCCCAAATACCTGAGGCAGGTCTCAGTCAATTTAGGAAGTTTATTTTGCCAAAGTTAAGGATGCATGCCTGTAACATAGCCTCAGAAGGCCCTGATAACATGTGCCCAAGGTGGTCCTAGCACAGCTTGGTTTTACACATTTTAGGGAGACACGAGACGTCAATCAATATATGTAAGATGAACACTGGTTGTTCGTTCGGGAAAGGCGGGTCATCTTGAAGCAAAGGTGGGACAACTCGAAGTGGGGAGGGGGCTTCCACGTCATAGGTAGATAAGAGAGAGATGGTTGCATTTTTCTAAGTTTCTGATTAGCCTTTCTGAAGGAGGCAATCAGATATGCATTTATCTCAGTGAGCAGAGGGGTGACTTTGAATAGAATGGGAGGCAGGTTTGCCCTAAGCAGTTCCCAGTTTGACTTTTCCCTTTAGCTTAGTGATTTGGGGGCCCCAAGATTTGTTTTCCTTTCACAGTTAGCAATGTCTGTCATGGATACTGGATAGGAGACTGGGTCGTGTGCTTGCCAGCATGTCTTAGAGTTCTATGTTTCTGCAGAGATTCCACAGATATGTCAGATTTTCCATGGGTACAATTTTCTTACCGCTGTTATATATTACTATATTATATACTGGATATTAGATTTTATATATGTAAGTTGATGTATGTATGTAATTATATATAATGTATATTATATCTTATTTATGTAATTTAGAATCTATTAATACATATGATAATGTATATATGCATATTAGAATCACGAAAAAGGAGGAATATGAGAAATGCCATTAATCAGTATTCCTTTAACTTCTTCTAAGTCCCCATTTTCAAGACTAATTCAATTATCAACTAAAATTACCTTTACTTTCAAACCAGATTACCTTTAACAAATTATTTCATTTTTTCTGTGACTTGGTTTCCCCATCCATTAAGTGGAGGTAATGAAAGGATCCACTACCTAGGGCTGCTGTGAGAACCAAATTAGTTATGAATGAATGACGCTTAGAAAAGTGCCTGGTATAGAACTAGATTGAGATGTATTAGCTGTTATAATATTACAATTGTATTATTGTTTATCAAACACCCACTGTTTGCCATCAGCTAGTGTCTGCAGAGCCTGTTCTTAGATCTCTAAGGTTATCGATTTATCTTCTTTTTCAATCAGGAGTAGGAGAAATAATTTTAATTTTTTTGTCATCACTGCTGATTTCCTGCTGAAGTTTCCAGGCCGTGGAAACCCCAGGGAGGAGGCTTCTTCCTCCATAACAGTGAGACCGAGTAAGATAACTAACATAGATGTAGTCTAAATATTTTGGCATAAGGCCTGGAAGATGAATTTAAGAGCTTAATTTCTTTTTCCCTCTTTACTAGCATGTGAAAACTAAATCTAAAGATATATTATAAATATATGTTTAGCTATTAAAAACATAAGATATAGTAGCTACAAAATTATTTTTATATATTTTAGCTATTAAAATGTATATAAGCACTTTTTTAAGCTATTAAAATATATTTAAAATGTATCTTTAAATTTAGTTTTCCTGTTTTTAGATATAGGGATCATTGTTGATATAACTTCATTTTTGCAAAACAGTATGGAGTTATAAAAAGAGTAAGAATTTTGGTGTCATACAGAATTGGATTTGAATCCGGGACCTACCATGGGATGTCTGTGAAACTGAGAGCTAAGTTACGTTACCATGCCAAGCCTCTGTTCCCTCAGATGGAGAACTGAATACTAGCTGACTCCTGCCAATCGTGGGTCTCTGCACAGTGGTGTTACGAATCTTACTGTTTGGGGGAGGGTTGTGCTTTACAATGGTATTCCTGAGGTTTTGCAAATTTCTGAAATGCCTTCTGAATCCTTATAAAAGAAATAAAGTTGTATCTAGCTGATCTCAAATATAACATTCTACTTAAAGCCTTTGAGCACTGAAAAACCTGTGTAGGCACATAAAATAATTTTGTTCAGATTACAGGCTCATTCCCAACCCACGACAAACCTCCATTGCCTGTGCGCATTGATTGCTGGAAAACAGAATCCCTTTCCCCACAGAAGCACCATTGGGTATGAATTAGTTGCCAAGAACAGCCCATGAATGCCCATTCAACACATAAGCCCCCTGGAAAATAAAATGTAAGACTGTATATAAAGTACACTAGTTTTATATAATTTTCAGTGTACTTGGGTTTACTTCTAGCTGTCACTTACTAACTTTGGGATCTTATCTATGCCTCAGTTTGCTCATCTGTCAAATAAAAATGAAAATGCCTCCTTCATGGGGTTATTGGGGAAGATTAAACCATGTCTGGCCCACAGTAACTGCTCAAGCAATTGCAGTTGTGCCTATTCTTCAATTACTCTTGTTGTTCTTATTTGAGCCAAATACATCCAAATTTTTGTGGAAAACGTATAAGGAGAATTTCAACTTTTGATTTCAGGAACCCATCTCCCTTCCCTGGGCTGCTCTGATACCAGTATTTCCCCAGATCGCCTCTCTGCTGGTGGCTCTCACAATTTGGCGGAAATGCCCCAGGAGTACCGATTTTGGGAGAGGAGTAAAAGGAAAGTCTGAGGACTTCAGGATGTGGAAGTCATAGATGACTTAGCCAGGTAGCAAGTTGCATTGGGTTGAATCTTAGCACCTGGAAACTCCCCATCACTGCCTTTCTCCTTCACCACCCCGGAGGTGGAGACTGGTTGTTCTTCTCCCTGCTCCTCCATGGGGGTTTTTCTCTGCTGGTAATCTCAGGGTTCCCGCCTACTCTCCTGCTAGTCATGCAAGTACTAGTATCTTTCAAGATTTCTTTATTTTCTTTATTTTAATCAATAAGTTAACTATGCTAGAGATAGGGTCTCACTCTGTTACCCAGGCTGGAGTGCAGTGGTGCGATCATGGCTCACTGTAGCCTCAAACTCCTGGGCTCAAGCGATCCTCCAGTCTCAGTCTCCTGTCTAGTTTTCTTTAAATGGTTTTATTTCATATTAAAATTTTTAAATTTTTATTTTTAAGTTTACAAATGACAAAACTCTTTCCTATGCACAGTTTTATGAGTTTGGACAAATGCGAAGAATTGTGTAAGCACCACCAAAATCAAGATGCAGGACATTCTTCCCCAAAGGCCCTCCACATTACCCTTTTGCAATCCTCTTAGTGTTTTATGCTCCTGATGAGGAAAAAAAAATAAAACTCTCAGGTAGAGGATAATTAATTTTCTTTGGCTACTAACTTTTTGCTCTCCCCTCCCCCCTCCCCCCACAGAAAAAGCCTTTTGAGAAAGACAGAGTCCCTTAGGAGATGCCAGTGGACCACAGCAGAATGTAATGTATGTGTTCATCACTTTCTAGGTTCTCCAAGATCTCTTGGGGAACCAGAGCTGAGACAGGTGCTCCAAGGCAACGGGCCCCTAAAGGCAAGGGGCCAAGATGGATCACAGAGACCACTGGGGCTCAGCTTAAGGGAGCCAGTGGTACCAAAAGCAAAACCTCAGCATTTTTCTTCTGGAACATCACATACAAGCCTGTTATGAAAACCCTGGACTATGACAGAATGAGCAGAAAAGTGAAGACTGGCTCAGAGCAGAGAAAACAGGAATAAAAGAGGGAGAAGATATAGGAGAGGGAGGGCAGATGAGCTGGATGAACAGGAAGGCAGAGTTTCAAGGTTGTTTTCTGAAAGGGCTTCCATCAGGACCCTGTCATGTTTGCGTGTGTTAGAAGATGTAGCCCTCTTCTCCTCCTGCAGCCCTGCACCCACGCCTGGGAGAGGGGAGGATGATCAGGGTCTATGTCCCTAACCTCCTCGGTAGGAAATCTCTGAGCAGGGCCCAGCCTTGCACACCCTTTCAGCGAGACTCTGATTTATAGGAATCAGGAGTAAGGGTTCAATTAATCATTCCTCAATTACCCAGCATTACAGGGCTTTTGCTGAATAAAAAATTATTTGTGGAAAATGCATCAGCTTCAGCTATCAAACTTTTTGGCAGAAATATTAAAAATGCAGACAAAATTTTCCATTAGGACACTAGCTGTCCATATTTCTCGATGAGATCTTATTATCGAACCAGAGGTAAATGCTTGTACTTCAGTTGCTAGCAGCAATTCTCTGCCTTTGTGTTTCAAATTTCAGTAAAAAATCTCAAATGTCAAAATGTATGTCACTCTCTAAATAAAATTTTATACCAGAAAATGGGAGGCATGTTGCCGCTGAATCATTTGATGGCATGTCTGACAGGAATACTGATGCCTTGAATGAGCAGGCTGATGAAGACTGAGAGGGGAAGTGGGAATACTTTGCCAGGCATGAGATTTGAGATTTGTGTCTGGCAGTGTTGAATTTCCTCACTTGCTCTTGTACCACCTGCGACAAAATCACACTCTGGATCAGAGTTTCTGTGTGTATGTCATCTTTGTCATCTTTGTCCTGGTGCAGCATCCTGTCAGCTGGGAATATGGGCCAGTATTTTATTATCCAGAAGCCTTGAGAGGGGTTTTAAAAATGATAATTTTACATTTTGTGTGTGTGTGGAGCTTCATGACAGCTAAAATTTGGGGACATAAAAAAGCCACTTAATACACGAATCCATTGAGTTGATGAATTAAATATGCATAGCTATGATATAGAGCAAGCATTTTTCTTTTAATAAGAGTTCCATGGCATGCTGATTCTTCACTGGTTGTTGGCAGGGCAGGTAATGCACCTTAGTGGAAAGAGACCAGACTTTGGATCTGGGTTCGCATCCATTTCTTCTCTGCCCGTTACTCTTTGTGTAGCCTTAGGAAAAACCTTAGGAAAAGAAAACCTTATGAGTCTCAGCTTTGTCTTTTGTAAAATAAGTGTGAAAGTATCTATTTCATAAGAAGAAGGATTCAAGATAACCTATACAAATGTACTTAGCCTGGCACCTGGAATATCACCAGTGTTCAATGAATTCTACTCCTTTTTCTTTAATTGTTTGATATTTTTAGGCAATGAACTGCTATATATCAGTAAATATTAAGGGAGATGACTCTCTATATAAGATATTATAAAGTAGACATAGCAAAAGATGGGTGAAACCAACTGTGATAATCATATTTAGCTGTTCATTGGATACTTTGGAGTCTATTCTTTATAGATACAGGGTAGGATTATATTTTGCCATATCATTTTAAGTTAGATGTGGCCATGTGGCTTAATTTGACCAATGAAGTTTGACATGTCATATGAGGGAAGGTTGAAGAAGCAATATGTAATTTGCCATGTCCTCTTCCCACTAGCTTAGCCATTGTGGTACCACATAGCTAGAGCAGAGGCAGCAAGCACAGCCTACCTGCTGACCAGCAGTGGATAGGTATCATGAATGAGAAAAAAACTTCTGGTGTAAACCCACTGATATTTGGGGGTTGTTTGTTATCACAGCATAACCCAGCTTATCCTGACTGATAAAACAAGGAACTATTTGGCTAGATTCACTGGTTTTTAATCCTGCTCCCCTCATCTCCCCCCAGTAACAAGAACATTTTACAAAACACTACACAATTAGAAGAGTAATTGAGCTAGATTCCATCATAGCAATAATTTAGAAAATTTGGGGAACTGTTATATTTTTATTATGACTTAATTAAAGACTGTGGCTATTTTAGAAAAATTTCTGTCTCATCAGTGATCATGTCAAGGATGGAAATTTTCAGCAATCCCATTCATTGCTACAGACCTACAGAGTCCAATATGGCAGTCACTAGGCTTGTATGGCTATTATTACACTTAAATAAAATCAAAGATTCAATTCCTTACTCACACTAGCCACGTTTCTTGTGCTCAGTAGTCTCATGTAGATAACACAAATATAGAACATTTGAATCCTTGTAGAATATCTATTGGACATTCCGGATAGAGACAACAAAATTTCTCTCAATGTATATAAAGTTCTACACAGTTGAAGCATCCCTTCTAAACAGATGCTCACCTCTTAAGCCCTCTTTCACAGAAATTGATTGGCTACTGAACCTTATTCTCTAGTTGAACACCCTTAAAATGCAAAGGAAGAGTAGATTGCCTCAGGCTTCCCAGAGAACATGCACTCAATACAGCCATTGCCAAGTGCTAGTATAATAAAGAGTATTACTGGTGATGTTCGAGATTAGGGAACTGATATGCATTGTCTCTTTATAGAGCAGAGTTTCCCCATGGAAACAGAGAGGCAATTTGGGCTGCAGTGAAACAAAGGTGAGGCTGGATGATGCTCATTTAACAAATGGCCTTTCCTATCAGGCAAGTGTTGTTATCTTTTTATAGAAAAATTTACAAGGCCTGTGGATTGAATAATCCTTTTCTCATGCAAATCTAGGCTAGAGACCTCTCTCAGTTAACATTAAACTTAGGAGTCAATGCAGTATGTTAGTTAGGATATCCTGCGTCGTGCTGCTATAACAAACAACTTCAAGGGTTCAGTGCCTAAGACAATACAAATTTATTTCACATTCATGTAAGTACTCTGGTGGTTCAGGTGACTGTTCAGAGCAGTTGTTCTTCATTTTCCACGATCCAGAATGCCTTCCATTTCATCTTGAAGCCTCCTTGCTAATCACTGCTGCAAGAAAGGAGTGCTGGAATGTCCCACACCATCAGATAAGTGCTGTAGCATGAAAGTGACACATGCCACTTCTCATAGCCTATTGGCTAGCATTAGACACATGGCCTTCCCCATATGAAGGGTACAACTCTCCATGCACCCCGAGGGAAAGGATGACACGACATGGGTGAACATTAGACTCCTTTAATGCAGAGCAGGAACTGCATTTCCTAACCAAATACATTAAATGTGCAGGTCTGATGGCTGATGTTTTTCAGAACAATTTTGGAATGTTTGTAATTAAATCAGGTTTCCATAATTCCAAAATATTCTGCCATGAGATAAGTAAGAGTTGAATGCCGTGCTTTCATAAGCTTGAGTTTTCATTTCTGGACCAAACTCTCACCCATATTCTTTGAGGCAGAAAAAGAAAAAAGTGCCATAGCCTGTGACTTTAACCAAGTTACTTATCTTTTCTCTGAAGATGTAAAATGAGATGGCCAGATTAGATTATTCTTTGTCCCTTTCCAACACTATTTTGGTTTCTATAGATTTTCTTTTTCTTTTTCTTTTCTCTCTCTCTCTTTTTTTTTTGTTTGTTTTAGACAGAGTTTCGCTCTGTTTCTCAGGCTGGAGTGCAGTGGCACAACCTTGGCTAACTGCAACCTCTGCTTCTGGGGTTCAAGCGATTCTCTCGTCCCAGCCTCCTGAGTGGCTGGGATTACAGGCACACACCACCATGCCCTGCTATTTTTTGTATTTTTGGTAGAGACGGGGTTTCACCATGTTGGCCAGGCTGGTCTTAAACTCCTGACTTCAGGTGATCCACCCACCTCAGCCTCCCAAAGTGCTGACATTACAGGCATGAGCCACTGTGCCTGGCCTTTTATTTTTATTGTTAAATCTTCTTTTTTCAAGATCAAAACTGATATTAGGCATCATTTTTTTAAAAGTCAGGTCTATTGAGGTACAATTTACACATTATAAAATTTTCTCTTTTGACGTGTATACTTCTAAACATTTTTACGGTTGTGTAATCACAATTATAATGTAGAATAGGTCTCGCAAATCGTTTATTTTACCTCACTATGGTCAATCTCCTTTTCCCATTCTAGTCACTGACAACACTGATTTTGATTTCTACTCTTATAGTTTTGCCTTTCCTACTTTGTCAAACAAATGGAACCACAGAGTACGCAGTCTTTTGGGTCTGGCTTTTGTCACTTAGCGATTATCCTTGAGATTAATCTCTGTTGTTGCATGCACCAGTAATTTTTTTTGTTGAGTACTACTTCATTGTACCACAATTCGTTTATCCATGTACCACTGATAGACATTTGAACTGCTTCCAGTTTGGCAGCATAAATGTTTTTAAGAGGATAATTGAAATATCCTATTGTTTGGAGGATGGCTGAGTTAGGAAAAGGACAATAAATTGGTGCAGTGGCAGTGGATTGAGGAGATGCATATTAGGAAAACTGAAGCTCATCTCTATCTTAGGTATGTGCAGGTTTCTATGTAAAGAAAATTTGAGGCTTACGTGACCCCTGAAAATGGGGGGACAGGGGACAGAAGTCATGATGGAGACCTTGTGATCTCACTTTGCAGCTCTGATCCAAGTGGCTCTCAAGAGTTCACCTGGAAGCTTCTGTGACTTCCTTGAGTCTCTGGGAAGCTCCTACAGGTATCTCAACTTGTAGAAGTGGTTCTCAATATGTGGCTGCATCAGTATCATCTGCTAACTTGTTAGAAATTTATTTTCTCAGGTTCCACCTTAGACATCCCAAATCATACCCTGGTCATACAACCTGCCAATCCGTATTTTAACAAGTATTTGGGGGGTATTTTGATGCACACTAGCTAGAGAACCACAGGGCTATAGCATAAGTACAGGGGTTCTCTAATACACCCATCCAAGAGCTACTTCAACGTTTGTGTTTACCTATGAATCTGCATGCAAATCTCACACAAGCGCCTTTCATTGACAAAGTCTTATCAGGAAACTTATGGGGAAAGGGATTATGGGGAAGTGTAATGCTCAGCCTCTCTTCTGAAATTCAGAGGATGCTCAGGAAGGGTTGAAGTGATGGTAAGTTGATAATGAATCACCTAGTACAATATGGGAAAGTCGACAGGATTTTTGAATAATAGATGTTGGAGATGAATAACAGCGAAGCATTTGCGGCTGCTTACAGCTCTAAAACCGGTTAATCACCTTGTTTCTTCCTTTTGCCTAGTTAGGTAGTGCCTCACTGAATTTTATCTAAATGTTCCTGGTTCATCAATAGTAGATTTAGTGGCTACTCTTGTTCTATTTCCAATTTCTGAAGCTATTATGCCATCTTCTTTTCCCAAGCATAGACTAGGTTGCTATTTCCAACTAAGATGGTTTCTTCCCCATGTGTGTAAAATTTAGTCACAATATGTCTATAGTTTTTCTGCTTGATATTTTAAGCCAAAGAGAAAAGGAAGTAATATTTAAGGAACTTGTAAACTAAGTGTGTAACCATTTTGCACAATTCATGGCTCTTTTAATGAGCTTCAGTAACATAGGATGAGGGTTGTTCCCAAAGGGCCTCAATCAACCAGACTATTGAACAGAAATGCAGAATGTAAATTGGTTCTTAACTAAAATCATACTGCTATTACTTTTTATGGAACCCATAATTTCTGGTAGAGAGAAGGCATATAGAAAACCATTATTATGAAAATGCCTTCCGGGATTCGACCAACTGCATTTGGATAGCAAATGAATACTTTGAGGGTTGATTTGTATGCTATTACTAGTTGGGTAGGGCTAAATATATGCCACATGGTTCCTAATAATGTAGCTTTTCATGGCTTTGAAGGTTCCACACACTACATTTTAGATCCATTATGCTCATATTTATTTATTTATAATTTTAAAGACAGAAGGAAAATTGGTTTTCTTGCATTTACAAACTTAGGGTAGATCTTGTCTTTGAGAAAGATGGGGTGAGATGTTTGTGGAAACAGACATGGGAAAAAGGAAGACAAATTATGTGGTATTTCTCTCCTGGTAACTGAAAATAAACAATTATTTGAGGCTGAGTTTATTGCTCCCTTTGTACTTCTCCAGAGTTGCTGTGGACTTTGGAAGTCAAAGTGGAATTGATTGCTGGATCAATGCTTACACAACCGATTTCAAATATTACTTGTATGCTGATGATTCCAAAAATGCAAACCTTCAGATACAAATTTCCACCTGCCTGCTGGACCTTTTCACTTGAAGGTCTCAGCCTCAGGATGTGTTAGGGTAAACTAGGTAGACTGCTGGGTACTACCAGACAGGCATTAGTTTTACCTTCCAGAAATAGCCTTTCTTGAGGACAACATGATGTCTTAATGATTATTCTCTCACAAGGCTTTGAGCACTGTACACACTTAACAAATACTAACTGTTAGAAAAATAGCGGTGGAGATTGCAAGTGGCTACTCAGCATGAAAGGGAGGCGCAGATGAAGACATTCAGTGTGCAGCCTCTTGGCCACTCCAGGGCTTAACTGACAAAGTAGAAGGCAGTGTGGTACATTGAAAAGACTACATAACTGCTCCATGTTTTAGCAGTTATGTGTTCAAATTCTGACCCTGCCAACTGGAAACTTTTAACGACTTACTCTCAGCTGTGAAATGAGGCTGATAACATCCACTTTAACAAGTTTTTGAGAGACTTGAAGTTGGTTAAGCATAGAACGTGCCCAAAACGATACCTGGTACTTAGTAGATGCTAGCTAAATGATTCATATGATCATGCTGGTTCAAATTTGTATGCTCCCTTATGCCTCGTAAGGGGTTCTCATGCTTTATCGCACTTGGTCCTCACAACCACTCTAAGGAGTGAGGGGTGACTATGGTCTCCATTTCGAAAATAAGAAAAATGAGGCCAGAGGTCCTCAGCTGGTAGTTGGGGAGCTAGAATTAAGAAGTGCTTTTTTTCTGACACCAAATCGTTCTTCCATGTCAGCCCTTTGCAGAAGCATCCCAATTCTACATCCAAGGCAGAATCAGTTCCTGTTTCCCACTCCCTCTACTTCTATAGCTCCTTAAGTACAGTCTGTGTATGCTACATCCTAATGCTGAACACATTTCTTTATAGTTATATATGGGTTTAATTTTCTCAAATATGATGAGTTATTTAAAGCAGACCTATGACTATCTCAGTGTGCACAGTGTTTGACATGTAGTAGGTACTCAATATAGGTTTGTCGAATTGATGAAGGCAAGAATCGGAATGTAGCAGAGTCAAAGGTTTTCTTAATTAAAGAAAAACGGAACTGAAAGCACTGTTTGGCATATTTTCTTGAAGCCAGCATGAGCGCTAACAAGACAGGAAGCATCCATCTGCAAGTAATGTGCACAACCTGCCCCACTGAGAATGTTAATTATGTTTTTAAAGGGAGACAGGGAGCCCTCGTGGTTTTTCTTTTCTTTTCTTTTCTTTTTTTTTTTTTTTTTTAGCACAAAACAGTAGAGAAAAGGATGGCCCACAGAAAGAATGCTAGTTTCTCCAATTTGCGTTGCCAGCTCCCTGTGTAGTTCTAGGAAGAGGGAGGATTCCTGAAAGGAAGCTCTCATGAAAATTTATCTGGGAGAGATATTTGATCCCCATTGCTCAGATGATGATTCTGCAGATACCCTCCATGTCCAGACATTTTTTCAACACTTCTTATGGCCTTGTCCACGTTATCTCCCAGTCTGAATCCTTCCTATCTTCTGGAACTTTGCTCTGTACACAGCTCCTCTGTACTCTCATATATTCTTTGTGGGAAATGGAAATAATTCCATATATTTGCAAGGTCAATTTTAAGATGCATTGTTAACATTTTATTTTTTTATTTTTATGTGTTTGTTTATTTATTTATTTTTTTTGGAGACAGAGTCTCACTCTGTTTCCCGGGCTGGAGTGCAGTGGGGTGATCTTGGCTCACTGCAACCACCGCCTTTCAAGTTCAAGCAATTCTCATAACGCCTCAGCCTCCCGAATAGCTGGGACTGCAGGCATGTGCCACCATGCCAGGTTAATTTTTGTACTTTTAGTAGAGACAGGGTTTCACCATGTTGGCTGGGCTGCTCTTGAACTCCTGGCCTCAAGCAATCCACCCGCCTCAGTCTCATAAACTGTTGGTATTACAGGAGTGAGCCACCATGCCCAGCCTAACGTTTCAATGTGCCTATTTTTGGACCCAGGAACCCCACTTTTGGGTTCTCTACCTTACAGAAATTCTATCTATCTATCTATCATCTATCATAGGCTTACGTGCAATAATAAAACTAAAAATATTTTCAAGTTTCTTCAATAAAAGACTGTTTATGTAAAT
Organism: Colobus angolensis palliatus; assembly: GCF_000951035.1. Lineage (NCBI taxonomy): Eukaryota > Metazoa > Chordata > Mammalia > Primates > Cercopithecidae > Colobus > Colobus angolensis. The sequence continues at coordinate 1,072,233 of NW_012118977.1, read as the reverse complement.
CTGGGTATAGCCATTTTATAGAAGTGTTAAAATGAATAAGGTAGATCTCTATGCAATAATATAGCTGTATAATGTTGAAAAGGAAAGTTCCAGAATAATGTGTATTGTAAGACCCTTATTTTATGTACAGAAAAATACAGCAGGATATTTAACAAATATTTATTGAGTGTATGCTACATGCCAGGCAGTGAACAGGAAAAAAATAATCTGCTTTTGTGGAAGTTCCATTTTCATGCAGAGAAATGGGAACAATAAACATAATACATAGGAGAGCTACCTAATACGATAAAAGATAATATAAGCACTAAGAAAAAATAATACAGTGGACAGTGATAACTGCTGAGGCTAAGTGTGATTGGTCCTGAAGGAAGGGATGGGGGATTCATTTTCTACTTTATTTACTTCTTTGTTGCTCAAATGAGTATGTATTATTCTCATTACTTTTTAGGAAGTTACAGGGTTCCCCCACTCTCTCTTATATCTTCAACTTCACTCATTCAATTAGATCTTTCCCTTCCTTTCACTTCTAAAAACTCAGGAGTTTCTCTTCCACCTTAAAAACAAAAACAAACTAAAGCAAAATCCTCCCTTATTTTGAAGCCCCCTGTGTTTACAAGGCCTCATATATTATTGGCTTTTTTTTGATGTCTTCCTAATTTGGATCTCCATTTGAAACTTTCTTTGTAGTTTAGACACCACGTGACTGTCCCTTTGGGATATCAAACTGAGCATATTTAAAACTGAATCTGTTATGTCCCTTTTAAGCTATACCTTCTATGTTTTGTTCCACAATTGGGGCATTACCATATAACCATCAATTAAGATTGAAAGCTGGGAGTCACCTGTTGTGGAAATTTATCCTACTCCTGTCATAGCACTAGCACAAGGCACAATGTCTGGCACCTAGCAGGGTACTCAATACACATTTGAAAGTAGGAAAGAAAGATTAATTGTGGCTTCATGAGTTTACCACAGTGTGTCATTTTCCTACTGGGCAGAAAGAAGTTTGGAATTTCTCAGCTACTTTGAAACTATGTAGGTTCATATAACTAATCCTAGAGAGTGGAGTGTAGACAGTAGTGAAGTACTCTACTTTTGGGCCTAGCCATAAAATATCCCAAAGATTCCATGTGATCCTTCATATACTGTCATACTTTTCCTATCTGCATGGCTGAAAGTAATGGACTCCAAAGCTAGGAAGAGAAAGGCATATACGTGGAAGGAACTGGATCCCTTCACCATCATTTCTTTAAAGAAAGTCATGCAAGAAAGCTACTTGTCCAGGAGCATCCACATTAAACTTTCCATAATCAAGGTATAAACTCTTATTGAATTAATCTACTAAGGTTATGAAGTTGTTTGTTGCAGCAGGTAGCATTAATTACTCTAATACAGGCCTCAGAATATAGTTCTTACTGTGGACTTAACATTACATAATTGTGCTATTTAACAAGAATATGCATTATTAGACATAATTACAGTAATTAATTAGCATTGTATTTGACAATTTGTAGCACGGTTCTACAGAGATGCTTCCCAACACTGTATCTTTGCAATACCTCTTCCATTTCTTTTTTCAAATTTCCTTGTGCTCTTCTATGCTCTGAACTCTAGACTTATCCACTGTGATATGTACTCTACATGCAATAACTGATTCATTCTGTTGGCTAGAGTAAGGTTTACATTAACCTTCATTATGTGCAATAGTTTCCACTATTCCTGAGATGCCTGCTGATCTTTAATTTTTCTTTCTCAACCATTTCCTGAAAACTTTTTCAGCTGCCCTACATTTCATATCCATTGTGATAAATATTAGATATTGGTAAGTTCAATGCTCCTTTTGTACACCTGTTGCCATCCATTATGGATCAAAACTGTTCACCAGATACAAAATAGATAGGAGATGAGGCCACAGTAGAGGACACAGCATGCATTGCAAACCTACCTACTTGAAGACAGCATGGACCATGCTCACTGGTTGAGAGGGGAAGGACAAGTCTGGTCCCTGAGCTTTCCACTGGCTGAGAATGTTTACAGCTGTGCTGAAAGCATCAGGAAATACATAATTATGATAGTACGTATCAACAGCGTACTATCATAAAATGTTGCCTACATAACCAACATTTAGAAAAATATTTCAGAGGAAAACAGCTGTAAGTCAAACTGGTACTGGCGGGATATTGGTGGGGAATATAGGTATATCAGCCTGCTTTGCTCTACAGTTATAGCCAAAAGATAGCCAAACTTGGCTATGAATTATACTGTAGTAGGTTATATCTGGTTGTGAATAGACTTGGAATAGGTCCTCAGTCTAAAGAACAATTGGCACCTGAAACAAGGATGCCTATAGAGGTAAAGATTGCCTGATTTGTAGACTGTTGGTCCAGTCTTGAAGGGTTTTACCTTTGGGTAGCCTTGGAACTCCAACAAGAGTTTGAATGTAAAGCAGGGATTCTTACAAAAGTGAACTTGTATGGGATTTGTAAAAAATCTCTTAGGTAAATTCCATGGCTTTACTGACTGGGTCTTTTAGTCTTCTAAAATATGTCTTCCTCTGGTGGTTATAAGGTAGGGATTAGAAGATGTACAATTTGAGTTGTATTGGGGTTATGAATGAATTCCATGATAATGGTTATTAGTAGACAGAAGAGAGATTCTTGAAACTGACACCTTGCTGGATTGAACTGTTGTCTCATGCTCTGTGCAGAAGCATGAAGATATCTAGGGCTGCAAGAACTCTCCCTGTCTCCTTCCTTATCATCGTATTCCTATAAATTGCCTGGCATCTCTTTACATTTGATCCCAAACCATACATGATGACTCCTCACATCCTTAATTTACTGTTTTATTCACCCATTATCCTCTTTCAATTTTAAGCTTTCTTAGATCAGTGGGACACTGGGAAAATACAGTTCTCATATAATGTATCTACAACCATATACAACAATATCTTTTAAGAGGAAAGGCCGTCTGTTTTAGTGATTTTTATTGTCTTCTCTTTGCTTAAATGTTCCAACAAAAGACACTGGAACAAACTGACAGCCACAAGAAAATAAGAAGAAGGAAATCTAGACAAAAACCTTGTACTTTTTGTAAAAATTAACTCAAATGGATCATAGACATAAATGTAAAATAAAAACTAGAAAACTCATAGAAGCTAGCACAGGAGAAAATATAGGTGACATTGGGCTTGACAATGACTTTAGATACAACATCGGAAGCGTAATCCATGAAAGAAAAAAATTGAGAAGTTGAATTTAATTACAGGTAGAAACTTCTGTTCTGTAAAAGACAGTGTTAAGAGAATGAAAAGATAAGTCTCAGACCGGGAGAAAATACTTACAAAACACATGTTTGATAAAGTACTGATATCCAAAATATACAAAGAATTTTAAAAACTCAACAATTATAAAACAACCTAGTTAAAAATGGGCAAAAGATATAAACAGACACCACATCAAACATACAGATATCAAATAAGAATATGAAAATATCCTCAACATCATATGTCATTACGGAATTAATTACAAATTCAACATCAAATATACCAACATCCACATAATGGTATTCCCAGAAAAAAGACAGACAAAGTGTGTAGAAAATGTTTGAGGAAATAATAGTCTAAAACTTCACAAATTTTGTTTTTAAAAGCCCATTTACACACCTAAGAAGCTCAATAAATTTTAAATAGGATAAATTCAAAGATATGGACACTGAGACACATTATAATCAAACTTTCAAAAGCCAAAGATAATCTTCACAGCTGCAATAGGGAATTGACTCATAATATATGAGGGATTGAAAACAGAATTAATAATCAGTTTCTCAGCAGGAACCATGAAGGCTGGAAGGCAATGGGGTGACATATTTAAATTGTTGAAAGTAAACAAACAAACAACCAAACAAAAAAACCTTTCAACCACAAATTTTATACCTGGAAATATTAACTTCCAAGGATGAAGTAAAAATTAAGACATTCCCAGATAAAGAAGTTCTTTACTAGTAGCCATGCTCACAAGCAATGCTAAAGGAAGTTCTTCAGGCTTAAATGAAAGACACTAGGCACTATTAACTTGAAGCCATATGAAGAAATAAAGAACACTGTTAAAAGTAACTATATAGGCAAATAAACTATCCAGTATTATTGTAATCTGGTTTTTCAACCAAAATTAATGCTGTTGAGGTAGAAATAATTTGATAAAGGTTTATTGGAAGCCAGATTTGGGGGTCAACCTGGGAAGACATACCAACAAAGTTGGGGATGTTCCAAAGTCTGCTACAAGTCGGAAGGCTTTTATGGGGACATTTAGACGAAGGGAAGAGGATTCCTTTTACTGGAGTTGTCCTTTTCATTGGAGGGTGCACTAAAAAAGTTTAAATCATTGGATACAGATGACAACATATAGGCTAAAATGTCTACATGCAAGACAATCAGTACAACTTCATGATACAGAAACAAATCAGTGTCCTTTTCAGTGTCAGTAGGCTATTCATGTGGAACTCACAATAAGATTTGAGGGACTCATGATAAGATTCTTTATCCATGGACAGGATGTTAGCCATGAATCATGACTTCCCCCAAGTGGGTTAATTTGGAGGCCTACCAAATGTGACCTACAGGTTATCAGGTTTGTAAGTTCTCTTTGATTATAGATGATTTAAAAGAGAAATCTATAAAACAGTAATTGTAAATCTATCTGACTGTGTATGTAATATATAAATATTTAATTTGTGACAATAACAGTATAAAGACAGAGGGACAGAGATGCATAGGGGCAGAGTTTTTGTAAATGGTTGAGCCTGCATTGGTATTAATTCAAAGTAGTTGTCTAATTTTAAGGTGTTAATTGCAATACTCAAGGTAACCAGTAAGAAAAACTTAAAAATACAGGAAAAAAAGTGAGAAGGGAATCAAAATGGTACACTACAAAAAATCAATTAAATTTTAAAAAAGGAATTAATGGAGTAATTGAGGAACAAAAAGTATATGACATACTGAGGACAAATAGTAAAATGACAGAAATGGTTTTTTTTTAAATCAGTAATTACTTTAAATGTAGGTGGATTAATTTTTCCAATTAAAATGAAGAGATTGGCAGAATAGATTAAAAATAAAACATGATTTATCTATATGCTGTCTACATGAGAATCACTTTAGATCCAAAGACTAAAAAAGACTAAAAGTAAAGAATGTAAAGATATATTTTATGTAAATAGCTCATACAATGCCACATTATTCAGCTACAAAAAGAACGGAAGTATTGATTGACACTTGCTACAACATGGAAAAACCTTGAACACATTACGTTAAGTGAAATAATTCAGATATAAAAAGTCACATATTGTACGATTCAATTTATATGAAATATCCTAAATAAACATTTCTACTGAGACAAAAAGCAGATTAGTAGTTGTCAAGGATGTGGGGTGAGGGTAATGGGAATTACTGCTTCATAGGTGAAGGATTTCTGTTAGAGGTAAGAAAATTCTGGAACTAGATAGTCGTGATGGTTGAACAACATTGTGAAAGTACTTAATGCCACAGAATTGTATAGTTTCAAATGATTACAATGGTAATTTTTAATGTATATTGTACCACTAGATAAAATAAAGGAAAAAACACCATATAATTAGTGGAGACTGATTCTGAGATAATCCAGAAGTTGGAAATAGTAGAAAAGGATTTTAAAGTAGTTACTATAACTATTTCCAAAGGATTACCAAAAAATATGCTAACAGTGAATGAAAAGATAGTATTAGAGCCAGATAGTTCAGAAAACTAGACCTCAAGACTACACACACACACACACACACACACACACAAACTGTCATATATCAAGAGGGCTAAAGTTATGGGAAGTTAAATGCTCCTTAGTATAAGTTTAAGAGATGTTATCAGAATACTGCAAAACTCTCTGTGGGAAGGAATAGAGACAACACTTTCATGCTTCACTGTAGTAAACAAAAGACTTTATAGCTGGTCTTGAGACTAATCTCTTTCACTCTAGTAAATTTAATGCATTAACAGCTTTTACTTTAGGCTGTTTGGGATTAAAGATTAGAGTGGGATAATGTCACAGGAGGTCTTTAGTATCCCCATCTGGGCTTGTATTATTTCAGGGTTGAGCCGTTAAAAACCAATGTGCTTTCCTCAGATTACCTCCTATATTATCAATCTTGCCTTCAGTTCCCAAACAGTGATAAAGACACAGAGATATTTGGCTTTAAAGAAAAAGTGGAGTTTGAGCCTGAAGAATCTCTGAGTATCTCTGAGTCCCTTCTTGCTCAGACAACTCACACATTTTCCCCAGGTTTATGGTTATTAAAATTTATCATTGGCTCAATCTTTATTTGTCAATTTGAAATTGAACATTTAGTTTACATTACCCCTCAATAGTTTGTTTTTTAACCAGAAACCATAGCTATGTTCTTGCTAGCGACAAAATGCTAAACAATAAAAAGTAAAGCAGTAGTTCTCAAAGCAAGAATAATACCTTTAAAATATGTACTACTGAATTTTGTAGTAGATTGAAATTAGTTATCCCGGGGTGAAATCTCTAAATGATCAAAGGTTTGTTGACTTTTTCTTCAGGACAAAAAACATAAAAATCTGATTCTTTTATACATTGTCCCCCACAAACCAATACTATGTTCAACTAATTTGTTTTGTTCAAAAGGCAGAAATGTGTCTCAATTGAAAATGCAACATTGAAAAATTATTATTCCTTTCATACATAATGATGCCTAAAGTTAAAAATATAACCAAACCTGGTTATAAATCTTATTATCTGGCAAATAAATAAGACTTGAGATAATGACTATACAGGTGGATATATCTCTTAGAGTGAAGTTTTGGCTTTTAATCTATGTTAATTCATAGTTAGCCACTAAGGTAAGAATGTGATGGTTGAGCAATGATATTGAATTCTTTTTTATAAACTTAAATGAAATAAGGTAATACCAAAAAAACTTATTTTAAGCATATGTCTCTTACAACTAGAATTTGACGTGTGAAAAGCAGCAAACACATTTCTCCAAAAACCCTGTTTTGTGACTTTCTCCTCCAACTCTACACTAGGAGCTACATATTCTATCAGTAGTTTTTCTGTAGCACCCTAGATTCTGTAAGGGAAAGTCTGCATTTACTTAATATGGCCACTTCCATTTTCTCGTGTTAACACAAAAAGCTTGCTATCATTTGTTGTTGCAGGCATGGCAAGTGGTATTATTCACAAATATTTATTTCTGCTCCATTTTTGACTGACTTTTCTGTAGTCTTAGTATACTATCTTGCCTCATTGACATTTAGCTCAACCATGTGACTTTCTTTGGCCAAAGAAATATATCTGAACAGAAGCTTTAAGTAGTTTTTCTTTGCTACTCTTGTCTTTGCCCTCACATCATGAGATCAGAGTGTTCCAGACCATGGTTTTTCCTTAGACCTGGGACTTAGTATGAGAAGACATGTGGGGCTGAACCTAGCAGTCACAGTCAATTGAAGTCTGCATGCAACACAAGCAAGAAAAAAATGTTTTTGTGTTGTTGGAAATCACTGAGTTAATAGGATGTTAGTTACTTGGCGAACGCTAATACCAAAGAATACCAACAAAATAAAACTTTTCTTATCCTCAGCATGCCTTCTCCTTAGTACACATGTTGTTTATCTAGACTTAGTCTTTAATCTCTAACAAATGAAGAGGAGGAAACAATTTAATCTGCTTTCTCATTTAAATTGTACAAACAATCCAGTGTGGTAAAATTAGTCTCCCTCCCTCCCTCCCTCCTTTCTCTTTCTTTCTTTCTTTCTTTCTTTCTTTCTTT
>NW_012118977.1:1007438-1064357 GCF_000951035.1 Colobus angolensis palliatus | reverse complement strand
TCTTTCTTTCTTTCTCTCGCTCTCTTTCTTTCTTTTTCTTTCTTTCTTTCTTCTTACTTTCTCTTTTTTTTTTCTTTACGGAAGAAAAGTAATTTCCAAAGCCTGTAGTTAAGTTTAGAATTTTAAGCCCAGGCACTCTGATTAGAGAACTGACTTCCTAGCTTGTTTTATGATCTTCATATACCTCGTTATATAATCTTCACATATTGTATTTCAAAGATAAATTTAGTTTAAAGTTTGCATGACTTGATGTTTCCTATTGTCCTCAGAATCACTTTCCACACGTTGACCAAGTTAAAAGATTCAATCACGTCAGACTTCGCAAGGTTGGTAGTGTCTTGAGTCATGGACACAGACAACATCAGAAAGACTTTGTTTTGCCCTTCTCTTGGGCTCACCCTGACTAGCAGGTAATCTCTGAGGAAAGCTTTTATTCTTGACAGTTTTTTGCTTTTTTTAATCCTGAAAAGGGCACAAGGATTAATGAGACAATTGCCTGCAAAGCACTTGGAGCTCTGGGGAGCCAAGAGGTGATTTAAGTGCAAGGAATTATTCCCCTACATAAGTCAGCACTGTTTTTAAACAGAAATCTTCTTTAAAGAGTAACGCTAAGGTTGTGATAAAAATAAACAAATGCCAAACAGTTCAGTGAAGGTAACATGTCTCCTCCCACACTGAGATGTGAGAAGCTAGCAAAAGAGAAACACTGATCCAAAATTTTAGCCAGAAAGGACCTCAGACACCATCAGGTTCAAACCGTTTATTTTCAACACATGAGGAAACATGTCCACAGGGCACTTGCCCAAGGGCACACAACTAATTTGGATTAATGAAGTGGAGAAATATTGCTATATGGTGGATCCAATGACATACATCATCAGGAAGCAAGAAAGAGAGGTGCAGCAAAGGCTAGGTTCTTGTGTCAATGGGACCTCTCCAATGAAAAGGCAGTACTTGAGCCAGTTCTCAATGACTGGAAGGATTTGAATAAGTGCAGGAATAAGAGAGATATACTTCCTGTGGCTAAGACTATGCAATCTCAAGTTTAGCTGTTGGAATATGCACAGTAAGCAATATAACAACATCTAATACTATAATTTGATGTAGGCTCCCTAGAAGATACAAGACCCGTAATTTATAGATGTTTTCTCAGGCTCTTCTCTCATGTCTGTCTTCCTTCTTTCTGCCAACACAAATAATGACTTGTGTGTGAGAAGCATTGGACTGAGTCCTAGACTTTTGGAAAAGGAATGTATCCTTATCCCAAGGAGCTAGGAAACTAATAAAAATAGGACTATCTATCATTTAGCTATCTCTTTCTCTCTCTCTCTCTCTTTTTTTTTTTTTTTTGAGACAGAGTTTTCTCTCTTGTCGCCCAGGCTAGAGTGCAATGGCAGAATCTTGGCTCACTTGACCTCCACCTCCCAGGTTCAAGCTATTCTCCTGCCTCAGCCTCCTGAGTTGCTGGGATTACAGGTACTCACCATCACACCCACATTTAGGTATCTCTTTAAAACTACATTTTTTTCTATCTCTGTATCTATCCATCTCTGTGTCTGCCTATGTACCTATAGCTATCTTTATTTACCTGTTATCTACCTATTATATCTACCAACGTACCTACCAACCAACCAACCTACCTACTTACCTAGCACCATATACTCCCTTGTTACTGAGTACAATTTGAGAACAGACATGGTGAAGAGAGAATACCATTGTTGTTCAGAGGAGGCAGAGATTAATTCCAACAGAAGAGACAATAGTAGAAACCATAACAACATTTATCTTGGGCTTACTCTGAGCTAGGCTATGTTTAAGGGCTTTGCATGCATTAACTTATTTAATCCTCACCACTATCCCATGTGGTAGTTTGTATGTCAACAGGAATTTATCTTTTCACATCTCTTGGCTGTTTTTCTTGGTCTTGGCTGGATTGTCAGCAGACTCTCCAGAGTGGTGGCAAAGTTGCAGTGCTGTATTGAGCCTACTGAAGCCTGAGGCAAAAGGAAAAATCTACGTAATCCAGATCCTATCTTTGTTTTAAAGTTTTGTACGTTGTTTATTATATTTTCATGCATTATTTTTTATTTTTTAAAGAGTTAAACTTTTACTTGATTCCTGAGTTTTTAAATAACCCTCTTTAGATTTTGCATGCGAGTAGTGTCTTGCTCACTTCACCCTAGTTCCAGCCCTGAAGAGAACTTCCACTAGTTCCAAAAGAGCTTTCCTTCGTTACCTTCCTAGTTCCTACCTCTCCAAGATATGACTGTCATTGGCTTGGCGTTGGTCCCATGCCCATCCCTGAACCAATCATCGATGCTTAAGAGGAATGCAGTGCTTTGATTCGGTGCTGCAGCTGGAGTGGGATCAGTCCCTTTCCATCTTGAGAGTGTTGGAGAAGGGTGTCTTATTAAGGCCTACTGGAGGCAGAACCTGAAACGAGAATTCTCACTAGATTGATTGGGTTGCTAGGGGGAGAGTTGTGCTCCAGAGAAGGGAGACAATACTACACAAGAATGTGGTTTTAGGTGAAGACTAGCTTCAAGGTGATTTCACTAAGTAAGGCAAAGAGGGCTGTTTTTTGTGTTCCCATACCTGTCAGTCATTGGCAGAGGTCTAGTGGTGGCAGAGGAAGGCAGTTCTGTTTGGCCAAGTACATTTCTTTAGAGAATGTGACAGCTGTGAGTTGTCACCTGCCAACACACACAGCAGCCAGGGATAGCTGCATGGCCCAGCAAAAGGGTCGTGCCAAGGCACCACCAGTGTCCACTTTAAGGGGTGGTCCCTAAAGATGCAATCAGTAGAAACGGATGCTAGTCAGGCGTTCAACAGCTATCCTCTATACTTAACTCCATAGCAAAGGAAACAGAATTGATTGTCCCTTAATGACATCGTTTCAGTTTTAAAAAAGTATACCATGCACACACTTTTGTACATCCTGATCCGGAATATTGAAAAGCAGAAGCTGCTGCCTGTGCTGCCTTCTTGCTGCCAGGCTTGTAAGTAAAAGCTTTTAGTGGAGAGCCGACAAGCAGTGCTGCTCACCTGAGCTCACCTCCCTGCTTTTGCACAACCCACCTGAGTCACAGCACATCAATGAATCATGCTGACGGGCCACATGCAGGCCCAGGAGTTGCTCAACAAGATGTCATTATGGTGAGCAAAATGGACTTCTTCCTTGAAAATTCCATTAGGGGAGGTGGCATAGCATTTAGACGTTCCATATCCCAGGAAGCTGTGCTGGTGCAGTGAACTGAAGTCAGAGGAGGAAAGAAAAGGGACCTGTTGTCAGCTGCGTGCCAAGTGAGGGAGCCTGTATAAATGCTCCTCTGTCAGTGAGGGGAATGCCTGTCACCCTTTCATTAGCTGTAACTGAATGCCTACAGAGGCAGTAATTACAAATACCAGCCGGGCCTCACAGGCTTGTCTGTTTTTGTTTGTCATCAGAGTAAGGGTATTGATCATTATTAGGGCCCTTCTTGCCTTTGCATAGGGATAGGAAATTGGATTAATAAAACCTGGCACGTATTGTGTAACATACACCTGTAGGGAAGGCAGATCGGAAGTGCTATAAAATGGCAAGTGCTTGATTTCCTGAAGTGCCCAGGCTGCTAACACTTGTGGGTACTTCCTTTGGAGGATCTTATGCTCAGATTCTCCATCACCGCAGCATCCTTCCTTTTGCCGGAGCCAACAGAACCCCACAAATAAGAAGCAAACTGAGTAGCTCTCCTCTTATGTCACCTCCATGCAGGCACCTTCAAAAGAATGGCCTTGTTCAGAAGACAACTCATTATTCCGAAAATTGGTAAATAAAAGGAAGAGCCAAGCATTTAACTGGCTTTTGCTACATGAACTGTGTCAAGGTTACCAAAGAATTAATGAGGTGATGTTTCTCTTTATAGAAGCTGTCCAGCTAATCAATAAAAAATAAATGGTGGAACTAGAGAATGGTTCTCAAATACCAGCGTGCATTAGAATCACCTAGAGGGCTTGTTAAGAAAAGTTTCTGGTTCAGTAAGTCTGGGGTGGGGCTGGAAAATGTGCATTTTTAAGAAGTTCCCAGGTGATGGTGATATTACTGGTCAGTGACCACCACCCTTTGAGAACTACTGGATTATAGCACCACTGTTTTGCAATCTTAAGGAAATAACCGAGTGAGGCAGTGATTATCAGTGACTGTTAATATCACAAAAAAAGAAGCAACTAAGCAGTATGTGTTTCCTGATGGAAATACACAAAACCACCTATGAGGAATTTTTTGTCAGAATATTGATCCTGAACCAGTCAAGCAAGATCGACCTATCAGCTGACAGGAAATACAGGGGGCAGAGGAGCAAGGCAAACAATATCACCACAGGGATGCAAACAGCAAAATTCAGCTTGTGGGAAACTCTTCAAAGCAAACAATGCAGTTATTGTTTAGAAGCAAAGAAGAAGGAGGGAAATGTATGGATTCTAAGAGACTTAAGAGTCATATGATTCCAGTTATTAAACCTGTTTAGATCCTTATCTGATCCAAGGAACTGTGAAAAGGAAAATTGTGAAACAAGCAGAGTAATAGGAAAGCTGGCCAGATATTCGATGGCATCAAGGAATTACTGTCACCATCCTCTTCTTCGCACAGCTCAGTTCCTTCCCAACCTTTAGCTCTTGGTTTATTTTGTGTTTTTTTTAATGTCTTTACTTGTATTTTATGTATTTATTTATTTTGAGACAGAGTCTTGCTCTGTTGCCCAGGCTGTAGTACAATGGCATGATCAGGGCTCAGTGTAAACTCAACCTTTTGGGCTTAAGCAATCCTCCTTCCTCAGCCTCCCAAGTAGATGGAACTGCAGGTGCACACACTACCACACCTGGCAAATTTTTAGATTTTTTATAGAGATGGGTCTCACTATATTGTCCAGTCTCGTCTCAAACTCCTGGCCTCAAGTAATATTCCCACCTTGGTATCCCAAAGTGCTGGGGCTGCTGGGGTAAGCCCCCATGCCTGGCCAACTCTTAGTTTAAAAGTCATCTTTTCAAACAAGCTTTCTCTGATCACCTTATAGCTCTCCTTCTCTATTTTAGTTTCTTGTTTGCTTATGGCATAGAACTGATCACTGGCTGTAATTATTTATTCATTTGTCTTTTGTGTGTCTCTCCTACTACACCGTAAACTCCATGAGGCCCTGTATCTTAGCTATGTGCCTAGCCCATTGCTAGAAACACAATAAATAAATAAATAAACAAACACAATAATTATTTTCTAAATGAATTATCAATAAAGTCTTGGAGCATTTTAATGTTTTCAAATTAGTTTTCCATACCTTTTTTTTAAGTTTTATTTTAGGTTTGGGGTACCTATGCTGACTTTTTTATATATAGCAAACTTGTGTCACAGGGGCTTGTTGTACAGAATATTTCATCACCTGGGTACTAAGTCTAGTATCGAACAGCTATTTTTCCTACTCCTCTTCCTCCTCCCACCATCTACCATCAAATAGGCCCCAGTGTCTGTTTTTCCCTCTTTGTGTGCATGAGTTCTCATTATTTAGATGCTGGCAAGGTTGTGGAGAAAAGGGAACACTTACACACTGTTGGTGGGAATGTAAATTTGTTCAACCGTTGTGGAAAGCAGTGTGACAATTCCTCAAAGAGCTAAAAGCAGAACTGCCATTCAACCCAGCAATTCCATTACTGGGCATATACCTAGAGGAATATAAATCTTTCTATCATAAAGAAACATGCATGTGAATGTTCATTGCAGCAGTATCCACAGTAGCAAGACATGTGATATAGTTTGACTCTGTGTCCCCACCCAAATCTCATTTCCAATTGTAATCTCCATAATCCCCACATGTCAAGGGAGGGACGATGTGGGAGATGATTGGATAATGGGGGTGGTTTCGCTATGCTGTTCTCGCGATACTGAGCGAGTTCTCACAAGATCTGATGGTTTTATAAGGCAGTTTTCCCTGCTCTTGCTTACTCTCTCTTGCCTGCTGCCACATAAGATGTGCCTGCTTCCCCTTTCACCATTATTGTAAGGCCTCCCCAGCCATGTGGAACTGTGAGTCAATTAAACCTGTTTTCTTTATAAATTACCCAGTCTCAGGTACGTCTTTATATCAGTGTGAGAACAGAGTGATACAACATGGAAACAACCTAAATGCCTGTCAGTGACAGATTGGATAAATGAAATGTGGTATATTTACACCGTAGAATAATATGCAGTCACAAAAAGGGATGAGATCATGTTCTTTGCAGAAACATGGATGCAGCTGGATACCATTATGCTTAGCAAACTAATGAAGAGACAGAAAATCAAACACCCCATGTTCATACTTGTTTTTGATTAAGTTTCATCTGAACCTATCAGAGTCCTGTAAAGTAGCTAATGATCTTTTGACATCTTTTTGATGAAGTCAAATGTGCTGATTGACTTCTCTAAGATTTAACATTTTGCTGAACCAGCACAGCCAGGACAAAATCCAGTCTTTCTGATTCTGAACCTGATGACCTTTCTGTCCCAAGAAGTTTTCATTCAGAGGTGTCTGATTATTAAAAATAGTCATGTTAACAGTTAGACACACACTTGATGGCCTTGGGGAAAGAGAGGGGATGGTGTTTGACGTGTTCTTTCTCTGTGTTTATAGAGGCAGGCAGGGGTAGCAAATATCAGAGATGAGCACATTTGAGTACATGAAGTAACAGTGGATATGGTAAGTGAGCTTCCTTGGAGTAGGTTGGTTTGCCCTGCCAGCCTGAAGATAACCATTTCATTTTCCTAACTATGTTAGCATGGAGTCACCATCTCTTTTCAGCAGGATACTAAAATGTTCTGAATCTCCCATCTCCCTATCATCTCTATTTCTACCTCCACCTCAGTCTTCACTACCATCTCCATCTTCATCTCTATCACTATCTCCATCTCCATCTCCACTTCTATCTCCATTTCTATCTCCATCTCCATCTCTGTCTCCACGGCTCTATCTCCATTGCTATCTCTATTTCCATCTCCATCTCTATCTCTATCTCTACCTCCATCTCCACCTCACCTCCATCTCAATCTCCATCAGTATTTCTATCTTTATCTCCATCTCTATCTCTATTTCTATCTACCTCCATCTCTAACTCTATTTCCATCTTCACTCTATTTTTATTTCTATCTCTATCTCTTCATCTCCATCCCTATCACTATTTCCATCTCAATCTCTATCTAGCTCTAGTTCTATCCCCAGCTCCTGCCATCTAGTTTTCTGCTCCCCTTCACAGCAAACCTTGTTAAAAGAATTGCCCATGGTGTTGCTTTCCATTTCTCATCTCCTACATTTTCCTCCATCCACTTCAGTTTGGTTTCCCTTTCCTCCATTCTGTTCAAACTGGCTTTGATAAAGTGACCAACAATTTCCATATTGCCAGATCCAATGCTCTGTCCTCATCTTACTGGACTTCAGAAGCACTGACACTGACCAATCCTTTTGCATTGAATTATTACTCTCTTGCTGTATTAGTCAAGGTTAATTAACTGTCATATGAAATAAATAACAAAATCTAAGTGGTTTTACATGATAAAAACATATTTCTTGCTCATTATACTGGCTATCATTAAACAATAAAGGAGAAAAGAACAGGGATAATTGTGGTGGAAGATTTTTATGGGGTGGGTTTGAAGTAATATGCATCACTTCTATCCATATTTTATTTGACAGAAATCAGTCCTTTGGTCCTACCTGGAAACAAGGGATGCTAAAAAATATAGTCCTGGATGGCACCTGCTTCCCAGCAATAACTCTACGCTATGGAAAGTGAGTGTGAGTCTTTGGTGGCAAACAGCCCATCTTGGCCATAGGTAAAAAGGCAAGCAGGCGCCAGGACATTATGTATGTGTCTAGGTCTGCAAGGCAGTGTTCAGTGCAGTCTCTTCAAGTCCTATCTCTGTGTTGGGCAATTGAGGTTACTTTCTCCAGAGTACTTTGCCTTTCCCTCCACTGGAGGTCTTAGCTCCTTTTCAGGCCACCCCACAGGTAAAACTTTCATAGGAGACTCCCTATTACTTTTGCACCTAGATCTTCTCTAGGAAATGGACCATTGAATTCAAGCTTCCCTTTCACTAACCCCTGGGAGCTTAATTGTCCTAATACAGAGGAACTGAATTTCTCCATGGGAGGCACATTTTCATAGCTCCATTTTTAATGAACAGTATCCTGTGCTCTTTGGACTCTGGTGTATACCATTTGGATCATTTGAATCAATGAAAGGAACATTATTACCCAGCATTGTACCATAATTCTTTCTTTGTATATTACAGTTAGAAATATATATATGTGTATACACACACACACACACATGTTACAACATTTTGTAGACAGTTACTAGCTTTATTACATACAGATGCTTACAAAAGCCACAAGAGCTCTCATCATGCTTCTCTTTTATCTCAAGGGAGATTCATTACATGGCTGGTCTCTCCATTGTCTCCCCATTGCATTACAGGAGGTAGCTCAGAGCCAAACACATTCTAGCATTTGCATGAAAAGCAAGCACACTCAAGCCTGGCAAGTCATTTGCATAAAGAGCCTGTCACCACCTCCCAGATAGAGTTGCTGGATGAAGGGTATCATACTCTTCTTGACTATGACCCCACTGAGACCTTGGAGAAAGTATCCTTACAGACTGCCCAAGTCTTCTGCTCTGGTGCAGACATACTTTACTCTAAAAGATTTATTTGATAGGGAATGGTCCCTACATAAGATCTGTTATCTGTTAGTGTCAGCTAAAATTCTTAGAGCACTCCACTGCTTCTCTGAATTCTTGAGACTGTCACCCCAGATCATTCACAACCATTGCACTGTAATTCCTGAGACAGTGAAGGTTGCAAGGGTTAGGGTGCCTGAGGCTGTAGTATGGCAAATCCCATCTCTGGCTATGTTCTCTTTGATGCAGAGTAATTCAATTGAACAGATTCATTCAACACACAATATTCTATGCCCAGGACTAGAAAACTAGGAATAAGAGCAATACACAAAATAACAGTGGATGCTATGGTGCCCCTTCAAGACTGAAGGTCTTACCTCTAGCCAGCTGTTGTGGGTGCTGCTGGCTGACAGCCTTCAACTGTCAGCCCACATTGGAAATGGACTCAGCTAGTGAGAGTTGCCTCATTCAAGGCTGTACCCTCTTCATACAGTGGCCCATACATAATGATTGGTCTAAAGTGTTATCCCTAAAGGGCCATCCCAGCTTCAGAGATCTCTATAACATTGGCTTCATTGAGACTGCACTGCAGTCCCACTGTTCCTTTTAGCCAGTTCTACTTCTTCCCTTCTGTTCCTCAGGTAGTGTTCTCAGAGTATTCCTCAGTAATCTTTCTGCAATCCAATCTCTATCTATATTAGCTATTGAGGGACCCTCTGATTGAGGAGGTCATAATCTAGCTGTAGAAATACATGCAATATGTAAGTAACTAACAGCAATTCTTCATATAAGTACTGTACTCCAATTGGAATGGAAGCCAGTACTATGAGAAGGATGAAGGAGAAGCAATGAACAACTGTTCTGCTCTGATGCTGCTCTTCAAGACAAGGAGACATGAGCTCTGTCCTAAATGGGGGCAAAGATGTGAGATAATTACCACTTTGTAAAGATGGGATGTAAAAGGAGGCCAAAGGGCCATTGACTCTTTCCTTACCTCTTTTTCAGAACTTCTTCCTCTTTACACTTGTATAATGTCTTGATTTTTATTTCAAATAGTGGATAGGCTTTCAACGACTCCCAGGTAGACATTATATATTCTGCCATAGAGCTAAAAGACCAAATCTCAAGTAATGGGTTTTGTAAGATCAATAACCAAGTTGTTCCCAGAGTTGCTGAAGCAAGTTTTACATTTATAATGTAAAACACAAAAGGCTCAAAGAAAGAAGAGAGTCCCTCTAAAGATAGCTAGATTACATCATTAAACCTTTAATTAACCTGATGGCTTTGACTTCAGAAAATCCATGGAGACTTCACCCTAGTAGGAAAGAATAAATTTAATATTTTATGTGCAAATGTTTTTGCTGTTTTTATATTTTAGTATGCAGTTTCTTTAGTGGGTTTTTGTCAGGCTCATTTCCTTCTAAAAGTTTAAAATTGGAAATTTATGTTTTTCTAATGTATGTGATAAATGTATATGAAACAAGATTTTAAAAGGCCTTAAAACTTAAAAAAAACAATTCACAGAAAGTAAAATACCCAGCATTTGGATTTTACAAGCCTTATACAGGGGATGAGGTGAGGGTAGTAAAAGCATTTTTACATGGATATAGCTAACTTCAAATTTGTTCCTTGGGGAGACTGAGATTTTTCTGTTAAGTAATTTATTTCAACAGGATTTTATTGGGCAACAAAATATTTTGCTAGGTACCCTGAAAGGACCCCAAATAAGAACTCAAATTTATCTAATGTTCAGTTATCTGTGACTACACTATTCTGTTAAATGTTCATGGGAACAGACAAATCTATTAGCATGTATGATTACCCAGTAAACAGCACAGAGTTAAACCTGCCAACACCAGGGACACCTTCAGATTTTTCTTCTATCCCCATTCCCTGGCAGAGATTTGAAAATTATTTTAAAGGCCCAAACATCCACATATACAGTTTTCTTTTTCCTTCAGTCTAGCTTTATGATCCAGGATTTAGTGTGCGTGAGAAATTTTTGATCAAGTTCGAGTAAGTTGGGGTTTAGTTTTAAAAAATATAAATGATTCTGGCTTTATTTGGCAGACATTCAGGGAATTAGGTATTTACAACATCACTGTAAGGCCTGGTGGGTAGACTCAAGGCTGTGCCTTGAATTATTCAGGTATAATAATTCAGGGCCACTCTGCTGCTATAAACACACAGTGAACTTGAGGGGCTGATGAGGACACTAAACTAATCAACAAGGCCTTACCCATTTGTCTTAGACGGTTTGGTTTGCTATAATGAAACACCATAAACTGAGTAGTTTACACACAAAAGATATGCATATTTCTCATAGTTCTGGAGGCTGAGAAGCCTAAGGTCAAGATGCCAGTAGATTTGGTGTCTGGTGAGGGCCCACTTTTTATTCACAGAGGGCACCTTCTTGCTGTATCTTCTCAGGTCTCTTTTACGAAGGTACTAGTCCTATTCATGAGGGATCCATTCTCATAACCTAATCACCTTCTACAGGCCCTAGTCCTAATACCATCACCTTGGGGTGGGGATTTGAACACATGAATTTGGAGGGGATAGAAACATGCAGACCATAGCACTCTTTCAGTGGGTAAGAGAAAAGAAAAAATAACTGGGACACTTATATATTAATGATTGATTTTTGTTCCCAAACACATCGAAGTAGAAAAATAACTAATCCAACAGAGTGTACTGGTTAGCATTTTTATGTGACTATAAATTGTGGGAGTTGGGTGGCTCTGTGGCCTGGAACATAATGACTTGGCTGCAGCATTAATTATTTTCACAAGGTGGAGAGAAAACAGAAGATCAAGAGTTAATTATTCCACCTGGGAGCAGAAAATTTTCATGGCATTTGGATAGAAATCACAGGACTATCATGGTGTGTGAGGAATGGCATGGAAAGGAAACAGCACTAAAAGTATTTTTTATGGTATTTGTAAAATGCAGGGAGAAGACTTCAGAGTTATTTTGAAATTGTGCTTTGGTTGTTGGACATTTTTTGTAAACCTTAATACTGCCGTAAGTTGGATCACCTAGATTATGGCTCTGAGAGGGTTACAAAGATAGTGCTACAAATACTCATCCTTAAGGATTTTTTACCTCTGCTTGTTCACACCTCAATAGCCTCCCTCCTATTTTTTATAGTAATTCATGTTTATGTAAATTTTCATGTTGCATAGGATAACTGGAGTACATGGCTACTGAGCAAAGAGAAGTGGAGAAGATAAGCCCTAAAATACCCCCTATTTTGGGAAGTTTTCCTCCCTGAGTTCTCTTCCACATGATCTCATTTGTTTCAAGGAGTGATTTAAACTTCTAGGAAAAAAAACAAAAACAAACAAAAAAACTACCACATCGAGAGAGTGTCCTTCTCCTTCCACTTTTTTCTCCCTGTTGACTGAAACTGGAGAAACCACCTTGCATCATGATGTAGAATTCCCAAGCAACAAGAGGGGAGAAATCTGTATTCTTGATTGTAATAATAGAGCAGCCAGATTAGTCTCAGACTTCCTACTTTCACATTTGAGAGAAATCAATGTAGGCTTTTTAAAGCCTCCGTTGTTTGAGTTTACTGTCATGGTCAAAGATAATTGTAATTAATCCAACTTATGTTTCCATATCTACCTACAACTGTCTTCTGAATCAGCAGCAATTAAACTTCTGACTCTCATGTGTAAGCTGCTCTGATCCACCTGGTAAAAGGCCATGATGACTTTCCTAGGTGAAGTCTTGAGAAATTGAGAAGAGGGATATGGCCTCTGGGATTTTTCCTCTTAGATGAAATTGTATTTTGTTTCAGATCTTTACCCAAATCAACACACACATTCCATGCCTTTGTACCTTCATTGTCTCCCTTCTCTTTCTTCCTTTCTCTAGGGTAAAGAAAGAAAGAAGTATGTAGTGGTAGTGGTGCTGCTGTGTGTTAGGTGAATAAATGGACAACCTAGAAATACTCAACCTAGGGATGAAGGAGGAATGGGGGTTAAGGGAGATGGTTGGCATTGTTAAGTCAAGTAGTAAATGACAATATTTCCAGGGAACTCCTTCACTGATCATCTTTATTTTAAATCTTTTAGTTTTAGAAGAGTTTCACATTTACAGAAAAATGGTGGAGATAATGAAGAGAGTTGCCGTATACTCCACACCCAGTTTCTTCCCTTACTTACTGGGTTAGTGTGTCAAATTTGTTACAATAGTGGACCACTGAGGATACATTATTATTAACTAAAGTCCATACTTTATTCAGATTTCCTTAGTCTTTACCTACTGTTGTTTTTTCTGTTCCAGGATTCCTTCCAGGATACCATGTAGCATTTAGTCATCATGCCTCCTTAGGCTCCTCTTGGCTGTCATGGTTTCTTGTACTTTTCTTGCTTTTGATGATACTGACAATTTTGAGGAGTACTGGTCAAGTGTTTTGAAGAATGTCCCTCAGTTGGGATTTGTCTCATGTTTTTCTCATGATTACACTGAGGTTATAGGTTTTGAGAAGGAAACCCAGAGAGGTGAAGTGTTGTGTTCATTATCTCACATCAAGTGTGAATATTGTCAGCCCTGTGAATCCACGGGTTCTGTGTCTGTGGTCTCCACATGCACAGATTCAACCAATTGCAGATCAAAAGTATTCTGGAAAAAAACAAAAAAACCTAACAATACAACAGTAAAAAGTAAGACAGATAAAAATACAGCATAATAACTATTTACATAGCATTTACATTGTATTTGGAATTATAAGTAATCTAGAGATAATGTAAAGTATAAAGAACTATATGCGAAGGTTATACATGAATACTGTGCCATTTTATATAAGGAATTTGTGCATTTGCAGATGTTCATATCCTTGTGGGAAGGGAGTCCTGGAAACAATTCCCCATGGATACCAGGAGACACTGCTATCAACACGACTTATCACCGTTGATATTGACTTTGATCTGTTGCTGAGGTATGTCTGTTACATTTTAACACTATAAAGCTACTATTTTTCCTCCTTTTTTAAATTGAGGAAGTCATTATGCCACTATGAGCAAGGCACACTACAGGTGTGGGATGTCATATAAAGAGGGGTCTCCCTTTATCTGCAAACCCCCACTGCCGTCATGAGAAACATGGCCTCACTATCTGCCATTGTTTAATTTCAGTATACATGTATAGATGTATCAGATTTGTTCATCTTCACTCAATGGGAAATAAGTTTATCAACTGGAGTACAGTGCTGAAGTACAATTTATTTTGCCTTTAGTCTTACAGACTCCACTCATTTTCAAAGTTACTTAGATCAGCCTCTCTCTCCCTAACCCCTTTCAGTGAGGTTGTTTCATACATTTGTAATACAGTTAAAATGTCACATTCTGGATTCCATCCTGGAATCTTCAACCTCTTGAATGATTTTTAAATGTATAACATGTAGACTATTGTTAACAAAATTGTATTGGATTAGGAAATTTTGTTAAAATCACTCTTATCAAAAGAAGTAATTACATGAGCTGAGAGATAACGTTAATTTGCTTCACTATAGCATTTATTTTACTATCTGTATGTATCCCACAATGTCATGTTGTAAACGTCAAATATGAACAATAAATTTATTTTTAAAATCTGTATACATTAAGGTTCACTCCGTGCATATAGTTCTAAGGGTTTTGACTAATCTGTAGTGTCATGTTCCCACCATTATAGTACCATACAGAACAGCTTCACCACCCTAAAAATATCCTCTATGCTTCATTCACCTAGTCAACCCTTTTCCTCATCTTTGAAACCTTTGGCAAACCCTGATCTTTTTACCATTGCTATAGTTTTGCCTTTCCAGAATGCCATATAATTGTAACCAAACAGTATGTAGTATTTTTAGAGTGACTTCCTTCACTTAGCAGTATACAGTTAAGATTCATCTGTAACTTTCCATGGCTTGATAGCTAATTTATTTCTATTCTATTATATGAATATATGTATATCCATAAAACATATATGTAACATTATATACCTATATAAACAGAATAACATATAATTTTAAAATAAATATGTTATATGGATATAGTGGTTTGTTAATCCATTCCACATCTATTAAAGAACATCTTGCTTGATTTCAGTAGTTAGTGATTATGTATATTGATGCTATGAAGATTCACAGGCAGGTTTTTGTGTAGAGAGAAGTTTTCAAATCATTTGGGTAAATACCCAGGAGTGTGATTAATGGGTTGTGTGATAAGACTATATTTAGCTTTGTAAGAAAATGCCAAACTTTCTTCTAAAGTGGCCATATCATTTTGCATTCCCACCAGCAGTATGTGAAAGTTCCTGGTTTTCCACATCCTTGCCAACAATTGGTATTGTCATTATTTTTTAATTTAGCTATTCTAATAGGCATGCATTGGTGCCTCATTGTTCAGTTTATAATTAACTAATGACAAATGACATTGAGCATATTTTTATATATTCACTTGTCATCTGTATATCTTCTTTGGCAAGGTGTGTGTTATTTTTAATCTGATCAACTTTTCCAACCCTGTAAATCTCCCTTTGCTTGTTATGGTGGCTTTTGTCTGATTTTATTATTAGCAAAAACACAAAACTCTTTGAGACCTTCAAGAGGGTTATGTGCTTAATTGGAATAAATGGATAGAAAGATCCATTTGGAATCTGTTGGCCTGCAATAACTAATGTGTGCTGAAACCTAGTCTTTGAGTCTAGAGTTAAAAGGACATGAAATAATTCAGGTGTGACTTGGAAGGATCTCTCAGTGGTCCTAACATCTTTCTTCAGTCTCTACCATTTTTATATTTCATGGTGTTTGTGTTCCTATTTGTCAGTTAGATATCACTTGGCCATCTCTTCTAATGGCCAGTAGAACCATTCTGGGAGCACATCATCCTGGCTGAAGATCTAAGCAGTCCATGGATCTGAACCATCTCTCATGAGAAGATAGTTGGAATTAAGACAGTTAGAATGGCTCAAGCATCATATTTGTAGAAATTCTAGTATTTATTGCATACTCACTTAGTTCTAGTTTGATGGATCGACTTGCTGAAAATCTGGCAGGACTATTCAAACTCGCTGGCAGCTATGAGGCTACGGCTCGCCATCTAGAGTACAGCAAAGAAAACTCTTGGCATGCTGCTTCACTAAGACTTGTAAACAATAATTAAGTGGACTGATATATCATAATTCTGCTGTTTCATTTCCTTCTTTCAAAATACATGAAGGAGTTTTAGTTCTGGATGATAAACGACAAGAATCGTAGCACTCTGCATTTAAACCAAATGAGCTCAATGAGGGTATACAATACTTGCAATTATAATTTTACTGTTTTGCATATATTCACGATGGAAGAAGAAAACAAGGAGATGTAGGCTTCTTGGCTTGCTGAATGGGGGCTCATAAAACTTTGTGGGGTCTGGTTGTGTGACCATTTGGAACCCAGTCCCAGCTCTGTCTGTGGCTGGTTCTATCACCCTGGGTGAAACATTCGCGTCTCTAAGCATTAGTCCCCAGGTTGAAAGTGAGTAAGTGGAGGCAGATGATATCTGTTTTCCTTTCAGATGTATTAATAATATGTGATGATAATGCATTCCAAGAACAGGCTGCAGTCTTTGTGCAAAGGGGAAACAAGAGGAGCTGGTAGTGGGGCATTTATGAGACATGTATTGACTCTAGTCAGCCACCAGGGGACATCCAAGAGCACATGTACATAGTAGCTGCACAGCTCGCAGTGTGTAAATCAGATTCTTATACATTGAACCTTTCTTTCCTAGTAATAAAGTATCAGAGCTATAAACTATCAGGAAAAAAGTGACTCCTAGAGCTAAAAAAAGTATGATCCAGGATATTCTTAGTTTTGGCAGCAGTATTTAAAGGGAACATGCTAAATATATCTTTGACACTATTTCACCTTGCATTAAATTAGACTTGTGGTAAGGCAACAATTACATAAGTTCATGAAAATAATTTAATTTATTTTGGTTATGTTTTTATGTTTGCAAGGGTGGGACCAGGGTGATTTCAATGATCACTGTGGCATACTGAGCATGCCACCCCAGACATTCAGAATTGCCATTCCTAAGTTTTGTGGGTGTTTAGCATTCAAAATACAGCTTTCAGTCTGTGACATGGCAATCTTCTGATGTTTTAGGCTTCTGAATTGAGAAAGAGTGGGGCCTTAAATGGGGGACTAAGAATTCAACTGATCAGAACAGTGTAAGCCTCATTGGAAACTAGCAGATTGGCTTATGGACCATGTGCCTCAATCTCATGTTTGATTACCTGAGTCAGCCTTCCCATGTCAGGCAACTCTGGGACTTTGGCCAAGGTAAGGCTCAGGCCCCAGGTTATGGGGCCATCTACTCAGGGAAACCTCTTAGTACAGCATCCTCTACTTTTCAGAAAATCCTTTCCTCTTCTTGTTGACATTTCATTTAGACCATCACCTGCCTAGCTCCCTTCTCACTCAGGCTTTCCTGTTCACCGATGTTGCCAACTCACTCACACAAGCAAATGCATTTCTATGTCTACCTCTGGATGGCAACCATTCTCATTGCTCACCTCATCCGTTTACACTCCCAGAAATTCTTCCAAGCTCCCACAGTTGTATTTATAGGTTTACTCTTGTATTAATAGTTTGGCACTTAGTATCTTGTTGATCTTCACTGACTGTTAATTGAACAAAATGAATTAAATTCAAGGAAAGAAAGAAAATCAGACAGACAAAACTTAGACTAAATTTCTGGTGAATGTAAAAGCTACCATGTAAGACAAAGCTTTAGCTTCCAGAAGAGGTACAAAAAAAAAAAAAAAAAAAAAAAAAAAAAAAAAAAAAAAAAAAAGGACAGGAAAGAGAAGGAGGAAGAGGAGGAGAAGCAGTGATCATTTTGTGCCAGAGAAAACTGGAGCTAAAATTTAGAAACAGACTTACATGCCATCCTGGGCTTCCAACTAGAAGAGAAATCACAAATATTTGCACAGCATAATGTGTCGATATATCCTTATATGAACCCACCACACAGCTCATTTATTGCCAAACATCTAAAACTCAGCCTTTACATACAGATAGGTTCTTCAAATGCTGTTTGCTTTGCATATCACAGACACAAATAAAATATAATAAACAATTTCTGTTTGAACTAGCCTCTGGTAATTAGGACAGGATGACTGGGCCAACTTTAGAAATCAAAATAACTTAGAGTTTCAAGCATAGCTGATATTCAGCCTGTCTAACCTAGCAAAGTCCTAGTGAAGTTTTTTTTATGGCACAGCTGTTCTGTTTTGGTTCTAACTGTCTGGATTGGGCAATGTTTCTGCTGTATTGTCTAGTTCACATTTTAACTCTCACCCTTAATTTTGAGTAAAATATTCTCCATTCACGTCTTTCTCTTAGAGAAGGCAGCTAAAATGTATGGATGACCTGTTAATGTGCCTTATAACTTCCATTTAAGGTAGAGCATTTGCCTCATTATATACATGAGAAATTGAGGTAAAGTCAAGTGTTCTATCACCCTGGGTGAAACATTTGCGTCTCTGAGCATTAGTAACATTCGCGTCTCTGAGCATTCTTAAGAGGCCACGTCAAAAGCTGAATCCTGGCTTATTCATTTTATTCTCCTTAAGTAATCACATTCCTAATCTTATGTAAAAGTATGTACCTCATCTTCGCATGTTTAATTAATTCGGCCCTGAACCAGGCATAAGGTGAAAGGGCATGAAGTAAAATCATAGCTCCAAAGCGTCAGGGATAAAATCACTATGTTGTTGTCCTTTTGTTACTTTAAACATTACTATCTTTCTAGTTAGAAGAAAACACACACATATACACCCTCCAAAACATGTAATGTGGCTATTGCTGTCTTTCATTGCCTTTCTCTCTTGATCTCTTCCTGTGTGCTTTTCCAAACTATTTCGCGCCTTACTTTTTGAATCATAAGATGAATTTTGTGGCAACTATATTTTTGCAGCTTATTTGATCCATTATTTCTATGTTCAACTTGTTACAGTCTACCTTCAAGTGATATTACAAGGCCATACATAGTGCGAGAATCCTAAAACAGGGTACTTCCAATTCCCCTCTTTTGTCCTTTGTGCAATTGCCATCATACATTTTTACTTTTACAAATGTTGCAAACTCTACAAAACAATGTCACAAAGTTTTCTTTAGTAGATTTTCTTTTAGCGCCATTACAAGAAAGAAAAAATTATGTTTACCTTTGTTTTGGCCATTTCAGATCTCTTTATTTCTTTATGTAAATGCAAATTTCTGTCTGATTATGCTTCTGCCTAAAGAACACCCTTTGACATTTCTTAGAGTACACGATTGCTGGTGATAAATTGTATGTTAATTTATGAGCCCAAGAAAGCTTTTATTTTGACTTTATTTATTTTATTTTATTTTATTTTTTTGAGATGGAGTCTTGCTCTGTCGCCCAGGCTGGAGTGCAGTGGCACGATCTTGGCTCACTGTAAGCTCTGCCTCCCAGGTTCATGGCATTCTCCTGCTTCAGCCTCCCGAGTAGCTGGGACTACAGATTCCCACCACCATGCCCGGCTAATTTTTTTCTTTTTTTTGTATTTTTAGTAGAGATGGGTTTTCACCGTGTTAGCCAGAATGGTCTCGATCTCCTGACCTCGTGATCTGCCCACCTCAGTCTCCTGAAGTGCTGGGATTACAGGCATGAGCCACCATGCCCAGTCTATTTTGACTTTATTTTTAAATAAATGTTTATTTTAGGACAATTTTAGTTATATAGCAAAAATGTGAAGATGGTACAGAAAGTTCCCATATACTCCTCATCCAGTTTCCCATTAACATCTTAATGTTATTTTTGTATGGTACATTTTGGCATAATGTTGATAAGTTATTATTACCTTAGTTGCATATAAAATTCCTCATGAAATATAAAAATATGTAAAAGTTATATTGTCATTATTACATTAGTATTGTATATCTGTTAAAATTAATAGATAAATATTAATTGTTTTATGATGGTTACAGACTGATTTACTTAGTTTTTACCTAATGTCCTTTTTCTGCTCCCAAATCCCCAGGATCCCACCCTGGGAATCAAATATGTCAAGACAAAGATTAACAAACTAAGCTACAGCACAAATCTGTGTACTCACCATGAGAATGAACAAATATGAACACTGAGAGAAAATTTACTATCAAAATTGAATGGGTCTATTACCCTGTAATATCACATTACATTTCTTCAGCATGTCTCTTTAGGCTTCTGTTTTTTTTGTGACAGTTTCTCAGTCTTTCCCTGTTATCGATGACATTGACAGTTTTAAGAAGTACTGGTCAGTTGTTTGGTAGACTGTCCCACAGCTGACTTTTCTCTGATGTTTTTCTCATAATTAGACTGGGGTTGTCAGTCTCAGAGGGAAGATCACAGAGGCAGTGTCAGTTTTTTAAAAGATTTTTTTTCAATTTTTAATTAATTAATTAATTTATTTTGAGACAGATTCTCACTTTGTTACCCAGGCTGGAGTGCAGTGGCGCAACCTTGGCTCACTGAAACCTCTACCTCCCGGGTTCAAGTGATTCTCCTGCCTCAACTTCCCAAGTAGCTGGGATTATGGGCATGCACCACCACGCTTGGCTAATTTTTGTATTTTTAGTAGAGACAGGGTTTCACCATATTGACCAGGCTGGTCTCAAATTCTTGATTTCAGGTGATCCTCCCACTTTTGCCTCCCAAAGTGCTGGGATTACAGGTGTGAGCCACTATACCCAGCTAACTTTTGTATTTTTAGTAGAGGCAGGGTGGCAGTGTGGTTTGTACCACATCATATCAAGTGTAAATACTATTGGTGTGACTTGTCACTGTTGATGCTGACCTCGATCACCTACCTGTGGTAGCATTTGTCACTATAAATGTGATAGCATTTTGACACTACAAAGCTATTTCTATTTTTTCCCCTTTCCATACTGTGTTCTTTTTAAAGGAATCACTAGGTGAACCACACACTTGAGGAATGGGGAATTATGCCCCACCCTTGTGAGGGTAGAGTTTCTCCATAAGTTATTTGGAACTCTGCATAAAGATTTCCGTTGTCTCTTCTCTCTTATGTATTACTTGTATGTTCAACTATTTACTTATATCAAATGGACTCAGATATTTTGATTTTATACTTTGAGTATTAATCCAGTACTATCTTATTCTGTTGCTTTAACAGTTCTGGGTTTGGTCATTGGGAGCTTGAAATATTTTACCATACTCTCTTTCTCACTTGCATGGTTTCTGATGAGAAGTCTACTGTAATTCATATTCTTGCTCCACTATAAACAAAATGTTTTTTCCCTCTGTCTTCTTACAAGATTTTCTCTTCTCTTATTTACTTGTTTATGTTCACTTTGAAGATAATATGTTTAAGTGTATTTTTTGGCATTTATCCTACTTGGTGCCTCAGAGCTGCCTGGTTCTGTGGTTAATTGTCATTAGTTTTAGGAAGTTCTTGGCCATTATTATGTCAATTATCTCTTCCACTCTGTTTTCTGTTCCTTCTCCTACTGGCTTTCCCATTTCAGTTATATTACTCTTTTTGACATCGCCCCATAGTTCTTGGAGGTTCTGGTTTTTTATTTCTTTGCATTTCAATTTGAGAAATTTCTGTTGACCATTTTTAATCGTAGTTATTGTTGCCTCAGTCTGGGTCAGTCTGCTTTCAAGCCTACCAAAGGCATTCTTTGTTTCTGTTACCAGGTTTCTGATGTTTGGCATTTCCTGTTGCTTCTTTCTTAGAGTTTCCATTTCTTTGCTTGTATTGCCCACCTGCTATTTCCCTTTGGTCTTTGAAATTTACTCAGTGGTGACATCACCTGGTAACTCAAAATTAAGGCTCAAAGCATAAGCAAGTGGGCTGGAAAGATGGGATGTAGGGTCCCTGGGCTTGGATCTGTTGTTCAATTCTATTGCTCTCTAGATTGTAACTTGGGACAAGTCTCTTAACTTTCTCCTAATTTCTATTATCTCACTCTCTAAAATAAAAGTGAAAACATCTATATCTTAACCCCGCAAGAGGATTAAATTAACTTATGAATGTGACAGAGTGCTCTTCAACTCCAAAGTTCCGTGGAAATATTATAACATCACATTCTCCTTCCCTGGAAAAGATAGGTCAGAATAATAGACCCACTCAATTTTGATAGTAAATTTTCTCTCAGTGTTCATATTTTTCATTCTCACGGTGAGTACATAGATTTGAGCAGTAGCTTAGTTTGTTAATCTTTGTCTTAACATATTTGACTAAGAAGATTTTCTTTTCTTGCAAGCTGAGAAATGGAAAATTAGAAAACCGTAAGACCTCAGACTTAAAACAATGGTCAGTGGAGGAAACATAAACTTAATGTGAATACCGTGGAGGTGTAGCAAAAGTCAGATTATTGAAAAGAAAAAAATTACAGCCTGAAAAGAAAATGTATTTGTATGTTTTTGGAAGACTTGCTAGTCCCAAATTTACCTTCTGGCTGAACGGTTTTATGGTGTGGAGATGAACTTTCTTTGCTACTTTTAATTAGCTCTCTGACTTTGATCTTCAACTCAGCTCCATTCTGATCAAAACTAAAATTTCTAGCTTACAAACAATAAATGAGAACTGTGGCCACAAATCTAATGCTGTACTTGAGGTGACAATGATGTGACAAATCTTTCTTCACAGCTTGAGTTGACTGTTTTATTTGGTCATAATTTTCATGGACTTATGTTAGTATTTGTATAATTCTACTCCATCTCACTTTTGATTAAAAGAGTATTAGAATACAGAGGTGTGTGCGTGTGTGTGTGTGTTTATATGTGTATGTGTGCATGCAGGCATGAATATGTACATTGGAAGGCAAAATTGGCATCAGCCAAGCATTAAAATTCCTTCTTTCATCTTTCAATTATGTCCCAAAGAACTGTGTTTATGCCTCAATATACCAACTCTTAAATGTGACTACCCATCCCCCTAGAAAAATGCATGTAAGGTTAGAGATGACC
Source organism: Colobus angolensis palliatus (assembly GCF_000951035.1). Taxonomy (NCBI): domain Eukaryota; kingdom Metazoa; phylum Chordata; class Mammalia; order Primates; family Cercopithecidae; genus Colobus; species Colobus angolensis. Next base: position 1,041,705 of record NW_012118977.1, on the reverse strand, counting down.
TCAACTTTTATTTGGCATACTATTAGAGTATCTAAAAAAATGTTTTGTATATAACAAGTGCTAATTAGTGTGTCTATGTTGTTTATCATATACCTTTGTCTATTATAATTTCATAAAAACAGAATAAAACAAGGACTATGTAGGGCAAACCAGGATGTATGGTTACCCATCAACATACATTTGTTGATTCTGAACTGAATCTAGTCTTTCCCATGGCTAATTTTTTTTTTTTTCAGAACTTAGTGAAACAGTCAGCCTGGTCAAAAGAAAAAACATTGTACTTGATTGCAATAATAATGTGAATCAACTTTGATTGAGCCCCTATGTTCCAGGTTCATCTCATTAAATCCTCACCACAACACTATGAGATAGATGTGGCTATATTTCTCCTCTTATTAATGAGGAAACTGAGGCTCTCAGATGTTGAGTAACTCTCCCAAGATTGCACCACTAGGTTCACAGTGCTGGCTCCAGATTCAGAGTGCCCAGGTTTGAATCTCAAATACAAAATTGACATGGAATCATAGTTCAAAAAATATCATGGGCATCGATGAAACAATATATTTAAAAAGTTTTGCAAATGGTAAATTACTCAAATGTGAATTGCATGCCAATGTGTAGTTCTTTGCAGGATATAGTGCCAGAGCAGTGGGAGGTGACTTTATCCCCAAGGAAATTTGGCAAAGTCAGGAAACATTTTCAGCTGTCACAAACAGGAGGGGGGATTGTTATTGGCATCTAGTGAATAGAGGCTAGGGACACTGTTATACATCCTATGATGCACAGGACGCCCTCCCATAATAAAGAATTATCAAGCCTCAAATGTCAACCATGTCAGAGTTGAGAAACCACCGTGCTGTAAAAATACAGATTAAGAAAATGTGAACCTTGGCTTTTAAAAGCTCACGGCTTAACTGGGGAAATAGACACATAGGTAGATATGAAAAATACAGTGCAGGGGCTGAGGGCAGGGACTCATATCTATAATCCCAACACTTTGAGAGACCTAAGAGGGAAGATTGCTTGAAGCAGGGAGTTTGAGACCAGCCTAGGCAACAAAGCAAGAATCCTGTCTCTACAAAACAAAAACAAAAACAAAAACCATGCAGGGTTCAGCAGAAGTGGTTCAGTAGAGTTGGAGAAATTCAGATGAAGAGAGGGAAGGGATGTAGCACATCTTGAGCTATTTAAGGGCTGTAATGTGAAAGAAAGAGAGAGGGCTTTTTATATGTAACCCTAAGTGGTAGATCTATTTCAGCTTCAGAAAAGATGAGCCAATAAGCTCCTTGCAGGTATGAAATGTGTGTGTCTCTTCAACAGTTACATCGTCATGTCTAGAACAGTGCCTGACAATGGAGTAAGGCTTAATAAATGATTGTCGAATAATAGTTACATAGTTAAATGAATGTACTCAAGCATCCAAGGGCAAGTTTTGAAAGTTAGGATTGAGTCCCATCAGAAGATTATCTGATTTTATGACAGTAATTCTCCAGGATTTGGGAAAGAGAGCTCTTCTCTGTGGCTAGTTGCCATCTGAGGTTTGCAGGAAGGGGAGAAAATGGAGCCTCTTTTCTGCATCAGAAAAGATTGTGAACAAAGGTGTGGGCTTTAGCAACCTAGAAGTATGGCTTTCTTCTAACAAAATGAGCCCTATATGAAATTCTGGAAAACAAAAGAGGAACATAGATGAGTGACCCACTTGGGGTAAGTATGATAATAGCAGCTGTTCCTCTTTTGTCAATTTGTCTTCTGTGTAGGATATATGTGTAGCTGGAATAAGCCATGAATAAACACACACACATGCACACACATATAAAAATAAATTATTTTCTGTGGTTATTATTAATTAGTCATCATATGAGGTATGGTAAATGGAAACTCTAAAACATTCTTGAGCATTTACCTTTCATCTTTCTCAAATAATTATTATCAAATAGAAAAAATAGAACAGTGTATTTAATAAATATTTCATAGAAAAAAGTTAGATGGCTGTATTTATAAAATTTACCCACTGAAACTATAGTATCTCTGTCCACTTAATATCCTCAAAGCCCCTGGATTTTCATTAACTTGTATCTTTGAATTTTTGGAATGTGTGGGATACTACAGTAATATATTTACAATGTGCCAAGATGACTTGCTGATTGCCACACTGAACAGTAGCCTGGAGGCATGTCAAACTTTGACGTGAGCTGGTGTTTTCTGTATTGTCCAAGTTTCTATTATACCTAAACGATCAAAGACTGCTCTTGTCTTTCTCAATGTGCAGCAGAAGACTGTATTTTGTTAAAAGATCAGAAATAAATGAAAATTAAAATGTCCAGGTTTTGACAGGTTTGAGCAATATGGTGATTAGTGATTCCAATTCTGCAGAAAGTTGTCATTTTCTGCATTTTACTACTTGTAATGCTAAAATACTAGTGGCAGTAGTAGTATTTAATTTACAATGATTCAGAATTCCCAAATTTAGTAAATGAGTGAAACTAAATATTTAATGTATTTCAAAATATAAATTTATAAGCACTTTGAAATGCAGGTAAAATGTAAATTGATGAAAATACTAATGTTATATAAGCACTATACTTATCATATAAAATACTAGCCATAGTGCTTTGTGGCATCCTTCAACTTCAGTCCTCAGCCATTTTGATTTCTGTCTCCTGGTTGACCTTAGGGGTAGTCTTGGCCCTTAGTTCTTCTCTTCCCTTAGCCTTGGTGGAGATAGCTGCATGCTTTATGAGGCTTCCCTCACCAGCTTCTTTTTCAGTCTTGATGATGAAAATTGTGATGATGATGTTGATTTGTATTGTTGCTATTATTAGTAGATAAGACATTAAGGGAAGATGGAAGAAATCAGGAGAGTTGTAGGAGCTCAGTGATATAAAGGGACTGGGTGAGTTCGTGGTAAGGGCATTGAAGATGAGCATGAGGAGGCTGGGAAAAAGAAGGAGAGAGGGACCAAAGAAAGGATCAAGAAAGGTAGAGAAAGTTACTGACTCATACTGAAATAATGTTATTACAGTAATAAAATTCCAGGCATTGCTATGTAAAAATAACATAGATTGAGTTTGGTCCAAGTAAGATGTTATAGACCTGTTCTTTCTGCTCCTGTCTGCTAAGCACAACTACAAACCCTGGAAATGGTATAAGAGACAACCAAAAGAGAGCTCTGACACATGGTCAGAAGCAGGTTAGCTGGTGCAGAGCCCTAGGTCTGGAGGAGCAACATAGTTTTGAAGCCCCTCACCCAACAGAAGAAAGACATCACAACTGGCATTTCCTGACACCTGACCTAGCAACAGAAAACAGTTCAGGAACACTTTTTCCCCGTGGATTGGACAAAAGTCCTTTTGACACCATCAGGTGAGCCTGATACCACCTGCAAGTGAGATAGATTGAGAGCTCTGCCAGAAACAAGAAGCTGCTTCTCCTTCCCTGCTGGGTGAAGACTCCCCTTTTATACCAAGAGATACACAGGAAAGGTGGGCAGAGCTGGCAAGAGAGGCTCAGGTATAGCAAGCTGCCCTGTCTAGAAAATATCTTTGTACCTGCAGGCCCAAGACTTTTCTCCTGACCCCAAAACTCCAGGAAGGCACAAAGAACCAGAAAAAGGAACTCAGTTACAGCAGGTGGCCTAGTCCGGGAAACCTCTTTTGTCCTCAAGGGCCAAGACTCTACTCCTATGCTCATAGTCACTGGTGGTCAGAGAGGAGGCTGGTAAAGGAGATCCCCTCACACCATCTCCCATTGAGAAACACCTGGTGGCCCAGCCTGGGGATCCTCCTTTTTACCCCACTGGGGCAGCACCATCAGGGGCTGGAAAGGGCACTGTTATCAACCACATAAACCAAGCATATCAAAATAAAACTACAGAAACTCTAAAAATTAAGCTTTTGGCCTGGCATGGTGGATCACACCTGTAATCCTAGCATTTTGAGAGGCCATTGCACTGTATCACTTGAGGTCAGGAGTTCGAGACCAGCCTGGCCAACATGGTGAAACCCTGTCTCTACTAAAAGTACAAAAATTAGCTGGGCTGGTGGCACACTCCTGTAGTCTCAACTATTTGGGAGGCTGGCTGAGGCAGGAAAATCGCTTGAGCCCAGGAGGCAGAGGTTGCAGTTAGCCAAAACTGTGCCACTGCACTCCAGCCTGGGTGACAGAGTGAGGCTCTGTCTCAAACAAACAAATGAACAAACGAGCAATCAGAAAAACTTCCACTGAAAAAGAAGCTTACAAAAATTAGGCCAAGATCTGTGTGCAAAATCTGAACTGGGTGACTGTGCTAATATAAAATATATAGAACCCATAGCCTCTTAACATAAGAGACAAAATGTCTAGCATATACTGAAAATTATCTATCATAGCAACAATCAATAAAACTGCAAACTGAATGAGAAAAGACAACTGACACCAATAACAAGAAGAATTACACATTGGAATTATCTGACAAGGATGCTAAGGCAGAAATCATAAAGTACTTCAACAATCTACCACAAACTATCTTGAAATAAACTAAAAAATGGAAATTCTCAGAAAAAAATAGAAGTTATAGGAGATAATTAAAAAATTACAGAACTGAAAACTGCAATTAAAAAAATCAAAACCTTCTGAATGGGCTAAGCAGTAGAGTAGAGGATAAAATCAGTTAAGGTGAGTACAGATCCACCCAATCTGAACTAAAAGAGAAAACACACTAAAGAAAGATATGAATTGAGCTTTAGGAATCTGTACGTTAAAAACAAAAGATCTAATATTTTATCATTGGAATCTCAGAAGGAGAGGAGAAAGAGAGTGATGCTGAACGATTGTTCAAAGGAATAGTTGTTGAAAACTTTTCTAATATGGCAAAGACATAAATCTACAGAGCCAAGAAATTGAGTAAACCTCAAACAGGATAAACCCAAAGAAATCCACATACCAAAATACAGCTTAATTACATGTTTGAAAGCTAAATACAAAGAAAAAACACTGAATGCAGCCAGGGAGAGATAGAATGCATGACCTACAAGGAATGCATGACCTACAGTAGATTTCTTGTCTTAAACTATAGATGCCAGAGGAAATGGCAGAACGTATTTTGAAGTGTTGAAAGAAAGGAATTGTCAATTGTGAATTCTATGTCCACTGAAACTCTACTTCAGGAATAAAAAGAAAATGGAACCATTCTCAGATAAAGGAAAACAGAAAGAATAAAAATTTGTCACTGACAATTCTACCCTGAAATGTTATAACTAAGGAGTTTCTTTAAACTAAAATTACAAAATAAAAAAAAAAAAAAGAATTTGGGGGCAACAGGAAGGAAAAGGGAATGATGGAAAGAGCATAAATACGGACACTCACAATAGATCATTCTTTTCAACTATTTATTTGAACAATCATTCAGCATCACTGTCTTTCTCCCCTCTTTCTGAAATTTCAGTGATAAAATATCAGATCTTTTGTTTCTGAAACCCAGATCTCTAAGGCTCTGTTCGTGATTTGTTTTCAGTCTCTTTGCTCTTTTTGTTCAGATTGGATGGATCTGTACTCAACCTCACTGATTCTAGCCTCCACTCTACCGTTTAGCTCATTAAGCAGAAACATAAATCACCCTTGGTGATTGAAATAAAAGTTGTAACATCATCTGATACTTAAGACAATGATATTTAAAAGTGGGAAAGATAAAACCTTAATGAAAATGAGGTTTCTATACTTCATTTGATAAAATGGTAAATGGTGGTAAAATGTTGATATATGTAGCTTGCTGTAAGCAGTAGACTGTTAGATCATTGTGATATGTACATATGTATATAATATATACATGTATGCATTAACATATAAACATTTGCATTTATATATACATACATGAAGATATATAGTGCATATATACTATATTGTATACATAGTGAATTTAGTATATTTTAGTGTATATATAACATATATACACTATATATAGTATGTGTATATATAGTGCATATATATATGATATTAATACACAGCTATTAAAATGTTAACATAGAAAATAGCGACAACACTAAATGCTGAGGGGGATGCAGAGAAACCAGCTCACTCATACTTTGCTGATGGGAATGTAAAATTGTACAACCATTTTGGAAAATAGTTTGGCAGTTCTTATAAAACTAAACATGTAATTGCTGTATAACCCAGGAAATGCACTGTTGGGTATTTATTGCAGAGAAATGAACTTATGTTTACACAAAAATCTATCCCTGAATATTCATAGCAACTCTATTTATAATTGTCCCAAACTGGAAAACAACCTAGATATTCTTCAATGGATGAATGGTTAAACAAATTATGGTATTATGTATGATGAACTACTACTGAGTAGTAAAAGGAGCAAACTATTGAGACACGCAACAAGATGTATGAATTTCCAGGGAATTAGGCTGAATTTAAAAAGTGAATCCCAACAGGTTATATACTACATTTTTCCATTTATACAACATTTTTGAAATAAAAATAATTTAGAAATAGAGGGCAGATTAGTGGGGGCCAAGGGTAAGAGTTGTAAGTACGAAGGGTTGGGAAGGAGGTAGGTTGGTTATAACAGCAACACAGGAATCCTTGTGGGGTTGAAATTGTTCAGTGTCTTTACTGTGGTGGTAGGTACACAAACTCACACACGTGGTAAAATTATATGTAACTGAATACACACACACACACACACCAACGAGCAAAAGTAAAACTTGGGGAATCTGAATAAGATTGGTGGATTGAGTCAATATTAATATCCCTGTTGGGATGTTATACTAGAGTTTCCCAAAATGTTACTATTGGAAGAAACTGGGCAAAGTGTGCGACATGATGTCTGTATTATTTCCCACAACTTGTGTGAATCTACAATTATCTCAATAAAAACCTTAATTGAAATTGATTTTTTCCAAAAAACATAGATTATTAGAATATTCCCAAAGCAGGATTGCAAATATCAATATGGCTGGCATTTTGTATGGCAGGAACCCTGAAACATGGTAGGGATACAGTGTGATGAGATAGGTGAGAAGGTGGTGTTAGAGGTTGAGATCAGACTGGCAAATGAAGGCCGGTGACAAAGACTCCTGTATGTTTTGTGAAAGACACTGGATTTTATCTAGTAGGCATTAAATAGCCAATGGAGGGCTCCAAGCTGGGACAGGAGAAGGATGGAAGCAAGTGGAGGCACTCTTTTATGTAGATAATTACCTTAATATTGTGGAAAGGAAACAAACACAGATTTAAAAGACACTTTGATCTTCTAGCTGTATGTTCTTGGCAAGACATTTAATCTGTTTTATGCTTTGTTTTCTTAGCTGTCAGTTGAGTTAGAACACAATCCTCCAATTATTTTATAGTTTGTGTGAGGGTCAAAGAGCATCATGTGTACAAAAATCCTTTGTCAACTGTAGTATGCATTTCTCATCTAATGCATGAAGGTTGTCACATTGGCACATGTTTCCATGCTTCAATTAATGTTCTATTATAGGCCAGGCACGGTGGCTCATGCCTGTAATCCCAGCACTTTGGGAGGCCGAGGCAGGCAGGTCATGAGGTCAGGAGTTCAAGACCCGCAAGTTCGAGACCAGTCTGAACAATATGGTGAAACCCCATCTCTACTAAAAATACAAAAATTAGCTGGGCATGGTGGCATGGCACCTGTAATCCCAGCTATTTTGGAGGCTGAGGCAGGAGAATTGCTTGAACCTGGGAGGCAGAGGTTGCAGTGAGCTCAGATTGCGTCTTTGCACTCCAGCCTGGGTGACAGAGCAAGACTCTGTCACAGAAAAAAAAAGAAAGAAAGGAAGAAAAAAAAAGATTCTACTATATATGTTAGATCTGACATCATATATAACATGGTCATTAATAAATGATTTGATGATTGTCTCATACATTAAATGGCTTCACTTAATTTTTTTAAAAAATGTGCAATGCCAGTACGAAGCCAGTTTTGTTTCCCTCTTGTGACACTGGCATATGCCAGGAAACATTTGAGTTTAAAGAAAATTAAAAGAATTCATCACGTCTCTCCCTTTTGGCTGCAAAAGTTTCCCTGCTCAGATTTTTCACTGTGCTGCAGTGAAGTTTCGTAAGGGTTGCCCCATCACAGCAAATGTATGTTGCTTATTTCCACACATAACAGATTATGCTTTCATTAACATCCCAGCTGCTGCATTTCTCTTCCAGCTTTTTAACTTCCGTAAATTCACATCTTTACATGTTCTCGTTATATAGATTAAGTTCCACAAAGCGACAGAAATGCAATTTGTTTTTAAAATTTCGAAGCAATTTTAATGTGGACAAAGCTGTATCTAAGACAATCACACTGAGAAGTTTGTTTCCTATGTTTTATTATCTACAAAGACTTTTTTCCTTAATGCAGTAGCATCACTATTCTCATCTCACCATGTTTGTTCATTTTCACTCCTCCATATCATCTTTCTGTAAAATTAGGACTTTTCTTTTGAGGCTCACTTCCTTGGAAATCTGAGCTACTCTTTCCTGTGGATGACCCTTAATTCTGTACACTCAGATCTGGCCTTTCTCCTAGATGTTAATTAGACCTTTCTAACTTCTGCCAGGCATTTCTGCTTGGCTATCCCATCTTTCCATCAAATGTACCAGAAAGACCCCATATTACACTCAACACTCTGTTCTTTTCCCATCTTTCAAATAGCTCATGTCCTTTAAGTGATTGATGCTACCTAGAGCTTCTACTCCACTAAACCAGAGATACTAGAATTATCCTGGCATCCTTCTGCCTGTTATTATCATTTCCAATCGTTGAAAACCTCTTAATTTGCCCATCAGACAATTTCCCCAGCAATTTGTTCTCCTTGATCATTGTTGTTACATTATGCTATTACCATATATCTAAAGTGTTGCACTTGCTTTGCAACTCTTCCAACTTCTTATCTTTGCTCTGCTAAAATATTTCCAATGCCTGCCACTCTGAAGCTCAAAATGTCATGGGTCTTTATTGCTTGTACCATAAATTTAAAGCTCTCCGACTAGCTGCAATAGGTTGTATTTGCTCTTTCCAATTCTTCACTTCCCATAACAGGAATATATCTCCTAGCCTTTGCAGTACCTCTCCATGTCAGCAGAGTATATACTTTTCCACTGCAATGATGTTGAACTTAACCATGTGACTTGTAGGGCCTGAGGGAACGGGAGTGAGCACGATGTAAACAGAGGTCTGCTGGCCAGGATTTCCTTTCTGTACTCTACCATAAGAAAAGCATGTCCCCAGCAGTCCTTATCATATTAGCCTGGCTGCAGAATGAAGACCTGCGAGTGACCGTGAGCTCAAGCCACAGTCTCAGGCAGAGCTGCTGGCACTGACCCAAACGCTCATGACTGAGAAAAAAAAAATGAATTCCTTGTTGTAAACCTCTGGGATTTGGGAGTTGTTGGTTACACAGTATTACTACAGCCCTAATAAATGACTGTCCTGACATTCGAGGACTCATATGCTCTTTCTCATCTTTTAAACACTCCCACATATGGGAATGCTTACAGCTGGTAAAGTGGTCTCTGTAACATGCCCCCTTCACATTTTTTGACCATTTTCCTCACCTTTTGCTCTTTCACTGGTTCTTCAAGTTCCAATATCTTTCTTCTTCTGTCGTTTTTGCTGCGATGAACACAACTCCTAGGGATGTTTCCCTTCTTCAGACTACTTAATGTTCACATCTCTTATTTCACAACTCAAACTTTGTCTGGTATTCTTAGTTCTCTAGAAGCATACATCAGACCACATTAGTGCCCTTTTTAAAATCTCCCAAGAGATACCTCTGTCCTCAGGATGGGGAACAAGATTCTTACTAGAACCCGCACAGCGCCAGCCTCATTTCTTGCTGTCTCCCTACTCATAAGTTCTCCTCTAGCCGTGTTGGGCAATTTTCATTTCCTGGAACACATTGTACTATCTTCACTTTTGGATGTTTGTGCATTCTGTTCCTTACATTTGAATCACTTTTTCCCCTACCTCTGTCCCCTCAACACATACTTGAATCCAGACAGTTACCATAGTATGCCAGGCATTACATTGCAAAGCCTCTTTCTTCCTCTCCATAGCTAGCTCACGTCCCTTGTCTCAGTCAAGATGGGCTGCTCTGTGCTGCAGACACAAATCAGAACCCAGAGCCTTGGTGGCTTTACCAGCAAAACAGAATTTCTTTCGCTCATGTCCAACAAGTCAATTTCAGGGAGGATGGGGATGCTCTACTTCACTTGCACACTCATCTACAGGTTGAGAGGAGCTCTGCCACGCTGGAGCTGCACCAATTAGAACCTATGATTCTACTCTTCTTCTGGACCACAGCCCCAGCTGGCTCCAAGGCCGTGACTTCAAAGCCAGGGAGGCTTGGAAGCTTAGTGGGTCTCATAGAATACTTGGAGATCACTAGCTATCTTCACTACATGTTTCCCAGAGGTGCTTCTGTGAATGTCCAGGTCTTATCCTTTATCACACTCAGCATCATGGCATCTTCTCATCTTGTCTGTGTCTGTATGAACTTAAAGATCCTGAGGGCAGACACTGTACCTGATTTCATGTCATCTTTTCAGGAGCAAATTCAGAACCTGACACATAAGAACTGGTGGAGAATTATCCTTAGACTAGATACTGAATCTTTGTGTCTTTCTGCTCTCCAAGAAGATGGCCTGCTCCTTGATGACAAGAGCTACCTCTGATCCCCCCCATCCAGTCAACATCTTCCAGAAAACAGACCATCAATATGGATTTGCAGCATATATTGTGATTGTTTAACATAATTTTCCAACAGCTAGTTATGTGTGGCCACCTTACATAGATATTTCTGTAGCTCATATTTTAATACCTTTCCTGTCATTCTACATTACATATGTGGAACACCTTTAACCCAGTTTAGTTTATACATAATAAGTACAAAAGGGAAAAAAGAAAGCTTCATTTCGTCACCTCTTTGGGGACTTCTTCAGTCTTTTTCCAGATGTGGAATCCAGATTGTGTTATTTTCTTTCCAGATTGGGCCTAGGAGTCATACTTCAAGAGTTAGCAAAGCCTCAAGAATCATCGAACTCTTTTCTCCTCTTCAAAACTGGCCTTCTCTTTGAACATTAATGTATCTCTCTGCTGTGCAGCAAACTACCTCAAAACGTAGCACTTTCAGACAGCAAACACTTATCAGTTTCTGAGATCAGAAATCAAGGAGTGGCTCACGTTGGTGGTTCTGGCTCAGTCTCTCATGGGGCTGCAGTGGAGGTGCAGAACCTGATGGGGCTGACGACTCACTTCCAAGCTTGCTGGTGCAGCTGTTGTCAGAATTCAACTCCCTGCCACACGGGCCTTTCCATAGAACACTTATAACACAGCAGCTGGCTTCCCCCAGTGTAACTGATTCAAGAGAACAAGCCACCAAGGCCGGGTGCGGTGGCTCATGCCTGTAATCCCAGCACTTTGGGAGGTGGAGATGGATCGATCACCTGAGGTCAGGAGTGTAAGACCAGCCTGACCAACTGAGTGAAACCCCGTCTCTATGAAAATTACAAAAATTAGCCAGGCATGATATGATGGTGGGCGCCTGTGATCCCAGCTACTCTGGAGGCTGAGGCAAGAGAATTGCTTGAACCTTGGGGGCAGAAGTTGCAGTGAGCTGAGATAAAAAAGAGAAAGGAAGCCACCAAATTGGAGCCACACACCTTTTTATAATTTGGTCTCTGAAGTCATCCATTGTATCCTATTCTATAGAAGTAAATCACTAAGTCCAGTCCTGGAAGGGCAATTAGGCTCTCTCTCGAAGGAAAAAGTACGAAGTTTTGCATGTACAGTCATGCACTGCATAATGACGTTTTGCCAATGATGGACCACATATATAATGGTGGTCCCATTAGATAATGGAACTGAACCATTCCTGCTGCCCAATGACATTGAGGCCACTACAACATCATAGTGCAAGACATTCATTATGTGTTCGTGGTGATGCTGGTGGAAACAAACCTACTGTGCTGCCAGTTGTACAAATGTCTAGGCCATACAATTATGTACAGTGCATAATACTTGAAAATAATAACAAATGACTATGCTACTAGTTTATGTGCTTAATATATTTTTATCATTATTTTAGAGTGTACTCCTTCTATTTATTTTTAAGGAAAAGTTAGCCATGAAACAGCGTCAAGCAGGTCTTTAAGTGGTTCTCCAGAAGAAGACATTGTTGTCTTAGGAGATGACAGCTTCATGTATGCTATTGCCCCAAAGACCTTCCTGAGAATTAAGATGTGGAGGTGGAAGACAGTAATATTGATGATCCTGACCTTGTGTAGTCCTAGGCTAATGTGTGTTTTTATGTGTTAGTTTTTAGCAAAAATGTTTAAGATGTAAAAAATAAATAAAACTTTTTAAAAAGAGAAAAAAGCTTAAAGATTAAGGATATAAAAAAGAGAATGTTTTTGTATGGCTGTACAATCTGTCGTTTAGGCAAAGTGTTATAAGAAAAAAAAGTCAGAAGTTTAAAAAATTTTTAAATTTATAAAATAAAAAAGTTATAGTAGGTTAAGGTTAATTTGTTATTGAAGAGAGACAAATATTTTTTATAAATTTAATGTGAATTTTAAGTGTAAATTTTAAATTGAAATTTATTTTTACCATAATAGATTCAAGTGAAGTCTTTGTTGCATCTGATTTGGCATAAGTGTACAGAGTTTACTAAGTCTACAATAGTGCACAGTAATGTCCCAGGCCTTCACATTCGCTCACCGTTTACTCAATGACTCACCCAGGGCAACTTCCAGTCCTACAAGCTCCATTCATGGTAAATGCCCTAAAGAGGTGTACCATTTTTATACCTTTTATATGGTATCTTTATTGTATCTTTTCTATGTTTAGCTACATAGATCCTTACCATTATCTTCTAGTTTGTCTACAGTATTCAGTAGAGAAACATGATGTACAGGTTTGTAGACTAGGAGCAACAGGCTGTCCCATACCGCCTCGGTGTATAATGGGCTATGTCCTCTAGGTTTGTAAGTACACTCTGAGATGTTCACACAACAACAAAATCACCTGGCCGCACATTTCTCCAAATGTAGCCCCATTGTTTAGCAAGGCATGACTGTATTTTTAAACCACCACACTGTCCCTTGGACAAACTTTGGAGGCGAATGCCATTTTCATAGCCCCATCTCCCATGGTTGCTGAGGCAAACGTATCCCTGTGTCTCCTCCCTTCACCTCCCTGGCTTCAGGGTGTTTATTTCCAGTCACCAAAGTGAAATGAATAACAAAGATTTAACATCAATAAGATGCAAAAATAATGGGTAAATTTTATATGTGTCTAAGCATTCTGGAAGCCATTGAGCAGTCTGTGGTCCAGACCTTCTCTCTTAGGTGGACATTTCATCAACCTTGGGCTTCAGTTTTTATTTCTGTGGTTGAGCTCAGGAGAAGCTGTAGTGCATCCTTGAGATCCACCCTTTCCTGGATTATGATGTAATTCCTGCAGGAAGACCCCTCTCTTGTTGGCATGGTCCTAGATGTGGACAGTGCTAATGCAGGGGGCCAGAGGTCCTGGAATTGCCCCTTTGCCTCAGCTGACACTCTGTCATCTGGGGGCCCTGAGGGCCAAGTAGCATCATCTTGGTTTCCACGAAGAAGCATATTTTTCTAATGACTCCTCAGTCTTTGATATTCTATGTAGAGGTTTTCCCAGGCCAAAAAGGGGAAAAAATGGAATGAAAGAGTGTGGGGCTGAGCAGAGAGAACAAAATGCCACCCCTGATATTTATCTTGATGCTTAGGGATCTTTCCATATGCATATATTTCCTTCTTCTGCACTCTCTAGCATCATCCTCATGAAGCCCTAGCACCACAGTGAGAAGGAAAACTTCTTGTGTGCTTCTAACAAAGAGCAACATGGCATACTGGAGACAGTATGAGCTTTGAAATCAGACAGACACTGGTCCAAAACCAGCTCTACTGCTTTGTTTCTGAACTTGGAGAAGTTATTTAACATCCCTGAGCTCCCAGTTTCTTGATCATTACATAAGGATAAAGTGAGGATTGAATGAAACAACATACAGAGGAAAATATTAGGTTGGTGCAACATAATTGCGGTTTTTGCCATTACTTTTAAACCAACCTAATAAAACATGTCAGGCATACAATAAGCATCAACCAATGTTCATTCAGCAAATGAATGAATGTTCTTCAGAGCTACCTGGAATCCCTATGGAAGATACTGATGGAATATTGTGATCCTGAATGTCTTTCTCTTGCTTGTAGAAACTGACAAGGAGCTGGTTTATATACTTCTAAGGCAGCATGTTGCTTGGTATTACATGATTTGCTGAGTTCCTTGAATGCATTCTCTTGGAAGATTTTCATTTGTGGCAAACAGAAATGCAATTCGTCTTGTATTTGAAAACTCTGACAACAAAATGTGAAGAAAACCGAAAGGGTGTTTTTTTTCTTTAAATTATCTCGTATTTTAAATAAGCTTCTAAGAAATCAGATCTTGCTTTCTACGAAGAAGCATTTTTCTCTAATGACTCTTCAGTCTTTGCTATTCTGTGTGGAGGTTTTCTCAGGCAAGGAAGGGGGAGTGTGGAATGAAAGAGGGTGGGGCTGAGCAGAGAGAGCAAAATGCCACCCCTGATACTTATCTTGATGCTTAGGGAACTTTGCATATGCATATATTTCCTTCTTCTGCGCTCTCTATGCAGATAACTGCCCCAGCCTGATGGATGGCACAATGCAATCTGCTTCTCTTGCTTTCTCTCCCACTAGAGATGTGTGGGTTCACCTTAATATATTCAAGGGAAGTCTTCACTGCATCTGGATTGGCATTTGTAATTATGCACTGCGAAAATATAATGTAAGGGGAGAGTATAACTTTTCTTCCCAGATTACGCAGAAGAGTTTAATGTGTTCATTTGCTCAGATACCCACACACAAGGAGCAACAGATCAAGCTCTGCTTGACTTCTTCTGTATAATAATCACGTTCTGTGAACTTAAAAAATGTGCAATATTTTGTTGTGTACTGCACAGAACCTCTGCAATATTCCCAACTATTTTTTCTTTGGTTATTTTCCAAGTGATTATATGTTTTCAACAGCACTAATTGCACCAAGGTCTAATAGATTGTAATTCATATATTTAGATCTTCCTTCCTTAGGCTGAAGGAAGTAAACAGCAGACACCCTAAAGTAGAGAGGCTTAGATGATGACTGGTGGAATCTTAAAAAAAAAAAAATCAATAGCTGTTTATACATTACACAATCCAATAGCCAGATAACTGTATGGGCAGATAATTTTATCTTCCTAAATACATATTCTGTCATCATGTTCTTTAAGTTATTTGAAAGAAAACAAGAGTAGCTCATCTACAACAACTAGAATTATTCCAGTAATTAACAAGCAGACCACAAATACAAAGTGTCAAAAGATTTTTTCTGTCTTTCAGGGATTTTTTGTCTAATAATATGTACCTCCTGACATCTTTACTGATCTGAACAAAATGAAATGGATTAAAACCTTAGTACAAGAAGCTTAAAAGAGATAAAAATAGGACTTTCAAAACTGAAGGTTGTTACTGTATGCACATTTATTATTTGTGCAATCCTTGCTCCCTTATTTATATAAAAACTATTCCTTACCTTTTCTTGGGGAAACCATTCCTTGCACACTCTTAACTCAGGTGATTTAAGGTTCACTGGTTCCCTCAGGTGGGTCCAGATTGGTTTCAGCCAATTATAATATCCCATTCCCCTGACCATGTGGTGATTGGCTTGGGACGGGCACACGGCCTAACTCTGGCCAGTGAGCATCATACCCAAGACTTACCCTTGACTATTGTGGAGTGTGCAGTGCTTTAATCTCAGTGGTTGGGAAGCTGAGAAGAGGTAAGGTCTGGAGCTGCAGCAACTACTTTGAGAACAGGAGGAGAGCCTGGGTGAGAAAGAAATCACATGGGGAGAGCAGAGCCGATCTCAGAGACAGAACGGATTCTTGAGAAATCATTTGGTCCACTATCTGAAGTTGAGTTTAGATACACTGTTAGCCTTGGAGTTTCCTGGTTCAGAAGTCAAGGAATTTCTGTTTCACTCAAGGAAGATTCAATTTCCTGGCACTGGCAATTTGGAAGACTTCTCTTTTTAAAATATATTTATTTTTAATTATTATGGTTACATAATAGGTGTATGTATTTATGAGGTATGTATGATTGAGCCAGGCTATCGGGGGAACCAGCCCCAAATATTTCAATGTAAGTTCTTTTCTAGTTTCCCTAAGTGTCGGCCAGTCTGAGAAATAAAGAGAAAGAGTACAAAGAGAGGAATTTTACAGCTGGGCCTCCAGGGATGATATCACGTATTGGTAGGACCGTGATGACGACCCCAAGCTGCAAAACCAGCAAGTTTTCATTAGGGATTTTAAAAGGGGAGGAGGTGTATGAACAGGGAGTAGGTCACAGGATCACATGCTTCAAAGGGCAATGAAGATCACAAGGCAAGGTAAAATTAGAATTACTGATGAGGGTCTATGTCCTGCTGTGCATGTATTGTCTTGATAAACGTCCCAATAGGAAACAGAGTTCCAGAGCAGAGAACTGGTCTGACTAGAATTTACCTGACTGGAATTTCCCAATCCTACTAAGCCTGAGGGTACTGCAGGAGACTAGGGCATACTATAGTCCTTATCTCAATCGCATAAGACAGACACTCCCAGAGTGGCCATTTATAGACCTACCCCCAGGAATGCATTCCTTCCCCAGGGTTATTCCTTGCTGGGAAAAGAATTCAGCGATCTCTCTCCTACTCGCACATCCATTTATAGGCTTTCTGCAAGAAGAAAAATATGATTCTACTCTGCCCGACCCTGCAGGCAGTCAGACCTTATGGTTATCTTCCCTTGTTCCCTGAAAATCGCTGTTATTCTATTCTTTTTTAAGGTGTGCTGATTTCATATTTTTCAAACACACATGTTTTACAATCAATTTGTGCAGTAGTGGTCCTGAGGTGACATACATTCTCAGTTTATGAAGATAATGTGATTAAGAGATTAAAGTAAAGACAGACATAAGAAATTATGAGAGTATTATTAGGGAAGTGATATAAAATCCATGAAATTTTCACAATTTATGTTCAGAGATTGCAGTAAAGGTGATGTAAGAAATTATAAAAGTGTTAATTTTGGGAACTGATAAATGTCCATGACATCTTCACAATTTATGTTCTTCTGCCTCGGGTCCAGTTGGTCTCTCTGTTTGGGGACCCTGACTTCCTGCAACACCAGGCACCAAGAGGACTAGTGCTGGCCCTTTGCATTGGGGAGTGGGGACCCATTTTTTTTTTTTTTTTGAGGCGGAGTCTCGCTCTGTCACCCAGACTGGAGTGCAGTGGCCGGATCTCAGCTCACTGCAAGCTCCGCCTTCCGGGTTTACGCCATTCTCCTGCCTCAGCCTCCCAAGTAGCTGGGACCACAGGCACCCGCCACCTCGCCTGGCTAGTTTTTGTATTTTTAGTAGAGACGGGGTTTCACCGTGTTAGCCAGGATGGTCTCGATCTCCTGACCTCGTGATCCACCCGTCTCGGCCTCCCAAAGTGCTGGGAGGGGACCCATATTTTAATGGGCAGACATTTATCTTTGATGAAAGATGGTCATCAAAGTGATGGCTTGTTTGGTTTGGACTAACTGGCATTCCAAGATCCCTCTCCATGCAATAATTTCAACCTGATTTTCTTCTACTGATTATTTAATTGCAGTTTAGATTTCAGTAATTCTCTCAACATGTTTTCTAGTTTATCTTTTCTCTTTTTTTGTAAAAGTAAATTCTGGCCACTGATTACCAATATTAACCGTAACATATTTTCATTCTTAAAATCTTATCCAAGCCTCAAGTGAAAGGGGAGATTTCATTTCAACAGCTTCTACCATATTGTCTTTTTATCTTCTTCTTTCCATTTCCAAGTTTCCCTGCCAAATTTAATAATCGGCTTTGTGACTATATTGTAAATCTTCTTTAATGTTCTTTACTGTGATAAATTTCAATCTCTTAACTTCAGGATTCGTTCCCCTTCTGGGCTAATGAGATTTTCCAGGTATTTAAAATGATTCACCTGCTTGACTAGTTTATTATCCACCACTCTATATTTTCCCACCCCTCCCAAAGATCCACAATTCTTTATAGATATTGCCACACTTATATTCAGGCTGTTTTAAAAATTGTCATGGTTTAAATTTCTCGCCTAGTTCTTTCCAGGGTTCATACAATGTTGTAGCATTGGCAGATAAATCTTTGAACAATTCAAGGCCAATTTTTAAATCTTTCATTTAATAATTCTTTCCCCCATCCTCAAAATGCACATACACGTGCTCTCTCTCTCTCTCCCCCCACACACATTTATTATTCTTGTTTTACAATTAAAAAATAGGTTTCTTAGACAACTGCTCACTCCTCTCCTCTCTGTGCCTGGAAGCCCTAATGTTTCTCTCGTTACTTATCATAGAACTTCCAGTCTGTGAATGGGCCAGATGGGATCTAGAAATGCCATTTTTTCCCATCTCTCTGCCTCTATGCAAATCATGACTTAAATAAATCCAAAAAGAAGCCAACTCCTATGTTCTTTAAAGGGCCTCAGGAAAAGAAATACAAAATCTTCCTTGGGGAACTATTTCAGTTTTATGACACTTTCATTTTCTGTTGGCTCTTCTATCTTCCTCGACTAGTAAGAACACTTTCCTCTCCTGACTTCTATGTCTTGTACCTCTCTGTCCATTTCTCAGCTCTACCATTGGTTCTGTGTCTTTGGTCTACTTCTGAAATGTAGGTGCATCCTTCAAGAGCACACTATATATCAGTATGGAGTACCCCATCCAAATTTCCTTCTTTCAGTTGAATATACCCAACAAGGTATTTCATTGGTACCTCAACTCAATATGTTCAAAGAAAAATCCATCAATTTTCTACTCTCCTTGCCCCTCAAAAGCAAGTTTGTTTGTCCACCTCTGTTTTTGCTTTAGTCAGTGGTTCCACCTTCATCCTAATTGCTCGGGCTGGACACCTGGGGTATCTTTGACACCTCTATTTCCTCACATCACCTCCTATGATGTGGAATATGAGCCAGGTAGTGTCATTTCCTCAAGTACTCTACCTTTATCTTAACTCCACCTAGGACAGTTGCTCCCATGGCTGCTTAGCTGGTTGCATTGCCTCTAACTATTTGCCCCTGAAATGCATTCTCCACATTGTTGCCACAATGATCTGCCTAAAACAGATATTATATAATGTTGGTTTTCTGTTCAAAAGCCATCAATAACTCCCCATTGCCACATACTGAAATCAAACTTCTTGGCATGGCATTCAAAGTCATTTATATTTTGGCTTCAAGTTTATGCAGTGCGTACTTTGCACTACAGGATTCTGATCTCCACTGCTGCATAGTTTGGTGCAGACTTTAGGAACCCAGACTTGACATTATGTAGATCTGGATTCTGATTTTAGCTCGGCTACTTACTGTCTAACTTGGGCAAATCTCATAGTTTCTCTAAGCCTTGGTTTCATAAATGAAGATAATAACTGCCTTCTAGAGTTGTAAGGATTAAACTAGATGATGTCTATAAAGAAATAGCACAATAGCTGAGACTTATGCAGCACTCAGCAGGTGATCCTTGCTGTTACCATGATTGCTGTTGTTACTCTTGTGCAGCAGTATAATAATAATAATAGTTGTTATCAACTTGGCCTCTGAAGTCAGCAGGCCAACTCTACCTCTTCCTGGCTATGTGGCTACTGGAAAGTTGCTCAACCTCTCTTTGCCTCATCTGTGAACTGGAGGAAATAGTCATAGCTACCCCATATGGTTTATTTGGAAGAACTAAATTGACCAGTACAGAGCAGCATTTGAGACACGGTAAAGCACTGCAAAAATGGTGGTCTTGATCTTGTCATTTTCAAAACAGTCATGCAGTCAGACATCTATGCTTTTGTGCATGCTTTTTTGTGACATAGGAGCCCACTCATTTCTACCTGTCTTAGCATGGGTTCTTAGCTCTCTTTTTACCATGAATCTACCTGGCACCTGGTGGAGTCTATTCACATCCTGTCAGAATAAAATTTTAAATCAATAATTAAAAATTCATAATTTTACAAAGAAAACTAATTATATTTAAAAATGGTTAACAAACTAAAGAAAAACTAAAATAACTAAACTGGTGATGTGGCAATAAATGTGTTTTTAATAGACACATTAAATAGCAAGATCCAATAATTAATCTAATAATTACTGTTGTTTTAAAATAGTGATTAACATAAATAATATTTCAGTTATCTGCAATAGTAGTAGCATGACATAAGAATATCTGGGATTTGTGCTGGTGACAAAAATCACTGGTTCTGCTAATACTAGGGTGCATGTAGTCTACCTTAGTAACTGAAGGAAACACTGAATGTCAGCTAGAGATTGGTGAAAACAGAGATGTAATTTGTTTCCTATTCAAATTCACAGACTTCACCTGAAGGTCCATGGACTTCAAGTTAAGAAGTCCTCATTCAAATCCTACTCATATTCTAAAGTTTAGCTCAAATATACCTTCTCAAAGAAGTCTTCCCAAATCCCACTCAGTTAGAATTAACCTACCTCTTTTAACCCCTCATGGCATTATGGCTTTTTGTTTTTTAAAAGCTCATGTGCATTACTTATGGTTTGCTTATATGCTACCATAAGCACATATACAGTCCCATGAAGAGTGTCAGGCCATGTTTGGTCCTCACGCTGACACGTACTGCCTATGGCCCAGGCAGTAATGGTTGGGTAGGAATGAGAGAATGCAGGCAGCAGCCCATTACTTATCTCTTTTTCCCTGACTGCCCATTGCAACATAAAGTACAGCATTTCTGAGAATGTAGCTCATTTCATTTTAGTGTTATTTACTATGCTAGTTCTGCCAATGGGGCTGACAAATTGCCCCACCAAAAGGCAGGTTCTAATCTATATGCAACCACTGTTCAGTGGCAATTTATGTGACAAGCTTTCCGAGTTTAGGCAAATATCCTGATATTTTAGCTTAGTTATTCTGACAACAACAATTTCTGCCTTATGGAGGACATATGTCATAGAGAAATTCAGCTTCCCATGTTTCCTGCCTGTTGCAGGAAGCATACATCTTTATGGTAAAATTGAAATGCAGATTATTTGGCTTGATCTTGTTCTGCACCTGGCAGCCATCTTTACAGAATTTGGACAAAAAGGAAAGAGAGTAAATAGAAGGAGGGACAGAGGGAAGGAAGAAAGTAAGGAAAGGATGGAGGGAAGAAGGTGTATTAGTTCATTTTCACACGGCTATAAAGATACTACTGAGACTGAGCAATTTATAAGCAAAAGAAGTTTAATAGACTCACAGTTCCACATGTCTGGGGAGGCCTCAGGAAACAAAATAATGGTGGAAGGCAAAGGGGAAGCAGGCACCTTCTTCAAAAGGCGGCAGGAGACAGAGAGGACACAGGGGAAATGCTAGACACTTATCAAACTACCAGATCTCCTGAGAACTCCCACATTATCACAAGAACAGCATGGGTGAAACTGCCCCCATGATCCAATCACCTCCCACCAAGTCCCTCCCTCTACACATAGAGTTTACAATTGGAGATGAGATTTGGTGGGGACACAGAGCCAAACCATATCAGAAGGGAAGGAAGGTAGGCTTTATTTTCTGCTTTTTCTAATACCTGGAACTGAGCAATAGTGAACTTTCTTGACTCTTGTATTTTAAGAAAACAATTATTTAATTTGAAAATGTAGCAAGAATTAATGTCTCATATTTATAACTTGCTTTGGCATTTGTTCTAGCACTAATTTAGAGCAAGGTTTCTTAACCTTGACACTATCAACATTTTGGGCTGGTTAATTTTTTGCGTGGCAATCTGTCCTGTGCATTGCAAAGCTGTTTAGCAGCATCTTTGGGTTATACACAGTAGAGGCTGGTAACATGCCTCCCCAAGTAGTGACAACTCCAAATGCCTCCAAACATTGTCAAATGTTCCCCGGGGAGAAAATAACCTTCTCTCCCCGCTATAGAGAGAGACTGACTTAGAGGATAATGAACATTTATGCCATTATCTGAATGTTTGGGCCCCCCCAGCATTCATGTGTTGAACTCCTAACTCTCGGCTGGGCGCGGTGGCTCAGGCCTGTAATCCCAGCACTTTGGGAGGCCGAGGCAGGTGGATTACGAGGTCAGGAGATCGAGACCATCCTGGCTAACACAGTGAAACCCTGTCTCTACTAAAGAATACAAAAAATTAGCCAGGCGTAGTGGCGAGCGCCTATAGTCCCAGCTACTTGGGAGGCTGAGGCAGGAGAATGGCGTGACCCAGGAGGCAGAGGTTGCAGCGAGCCGAGATTGTGCCACTGCACTCCAGCCTGGGTGACAGAGCAAGACTCCGTCTCAAAAAAAAAAAAAAAAAAGAAATCCTAACTCTCAGAGTGATGGTATTAGGATGTAGGGTCTTTTGGGAGGTGATTAGGTCATGAGAGTGGAGTGCTCATGAATAAGATTAGTGTTCCTATAAAAGATTTCCCAGAGAGCTACCCTGCCACCTTCTACCATGTGTGGACAGAATGAGAAACCTCTATGAGTGGGCCTTTATCAGACACCAAATCTGCAGGTGCATTGATCTTGGACTTTCCAGCCTCCAGAACTGTGGTGTATTTGCTACTCAGTCAATGATATTTTATTATAGGAGCATGAATAGAGTAAGACAGTCTATCATGTGTCAAACTCTGTGTTTATTGTTCCATATACATTATCTAACTTATTCTTCACACAGTCCCATAAAGTAAGTGCCATTATCTCCGTCATAAAGTTCATAGAGGTGAAGGATAGTGCATAAAAAAGGAAATGCTATAGACTCAATGCTTGTATTTCGCCAAAATTCAGATGTTAAAACTTAATCCCTGGTGTCATGGTAGTTGGAAGTGGGGCCTTTCAGAAGAGATTAAGTCATGAGGGTAGAGCCCATGCAATGAGATTAGTGCCCTTATACAGGAGGCTCTAGAGAACTCCCTTGCCCCTTCTGCCTCCATGTGAAGACATAAGAAGTGCCTTCATAAGCCAGGGAGCTGACCCTCACCAGACATGAAACATGCCAGAGCCTTGGTCCTGGACTTTCTAGCCTCCGGAACTGTGAGAAACAAATTTCTATTGTTTATAAGCTACTCAGTCTATGATATTCTGTTACAGCAGCCTTAAAGGACCAAGACAGGAAACTAATACAAAGAGATGGGAAACCAATGCAAAGAGATAATCATTAAATGATGTGATCCAAGGTATCAAAGTAAGGATAGCACCGTGACCTATCAATCACAACACTCTATCCTGAAGGGCCAAAACAACTCTTCAGGTGGGCATTACCAATAGGTTGAAATTGGCAAGGGATATAAAAATAATTTACCAACCTTGGTTAGCTTATGTCTTTTCCAAAAGTCGTTTGTTTACAAGACTACATACTTCCATAGGGCAGGAGCCACTTTCGTAGGGCAGAGCCATAGCTCTGTATTACTAACACATAGGGAGGGCCTTGAGCATGGATCCTCAATAAATGTTTGTGGAATGAACATGTGGTGCTTGAAATCTCACCACTGGTGAGTCTTGCCTTACAATACAGCATTGTTGTCTTTTTATATTCTCCTTGAAATTAATATGTTATTTAAAAATGAAGTTCCCAGGGGTGGTGACTTAATAGTAACAAAATTGTGGGACATTGGAGGTAAAACCATGGAGATCAATGTTTTCATTTGGTAGGTGTGGAAACTGAAGCACAAAGAGGAGAAGAAACTTTTCCAAAATAAACTATGAGCAAAGTCTGGACAGAAAAAAAATCTCTGGAGGCCAAGTTCCAAGTTCCAGTGCTCTTTGTAATGTGTCACTCGTCACTTAATACATTCCAATGTACACATCACAGGCTACTTCCTGAAGGAAAGGAAGGTCCTTGGTTAACTTGAAAGACATAGGATGTGGAGGACTGAAGCGTGAGAAGAAACTGAAGCAGTAGGGCAGAGGGAAAAGAACACAGGGAAGCATGTAATCCCAGCACTTTGGGAGGCTGAGGTGAGTGGATCTTTTGATGTCAGGAGTTTGAGACCAGTCTGGCTGACATGGTGAAACTCCGTCTCTACAAAAAATAAAAAAATTAGCCGGGCATGGTGGCAGCCACATGTAATCCCAGATAGCTATTGAGGAGGCTGAGGCAAGAGAATCGCTTGAACCTGGGAGGCGGAGGTTGCAGTAAGCCGAGGTTGTGCCATTGCACTCCAGCCTGGGCGACAGAGTGAGAGGTCTCAAAACAAAAACAAAAAACAA
Source organism: Colobus angolensis palliatus (assembly GCF_000951035.1). Lineage (NCBI taxonomy): Eukaryota > Metazoa > Chordata > Mammalia > Primates > Cercopithecidae > Colobus > Colobus angolensis. The sequence goes on along the minus strand of NW_012118977.1, from coordinate 1,017,385 downwards.
AACAACAACAACAACAGCAAGAACACAAGAAAGAGTATGGAACCCCACAGAAATGCTTCACCTGCAGCTTCAAAGGCCTGGGTTATATTTAGTAACAAATATTTTGGACCTTACCTCTTATATGTGCATTTCATTTCCATTTTCAGTCTTTTAAAGGCAAATAAAAGAAATTTAAGAGTCAAAGATTTTTAAAAATTGCTCAGAGGCATATTAAGGAAGCATAGGCAGCACTGGACAAAAATGAGGGGGCTGATAAAGGGGCAGAGGGCTGGTGTTCAGAATGACAGCCCAGCAGCTCCAGACTAGTCCCCCATAAGGACCTGCATTCAGTCCCCTTATGAGGTCTGTAGCACCACAAATGTTTTTTAAGCACCTACAATGTGCCAAGCTTTGTGCAAGGGGACTACAGAGTCACATCAGATATAGCTTAGAAGTGTGCAGGAATTGCTAAGGAAGCATAGGGAAAGAACCAAATCATATCAACAGAGGAAGCTTTGTCTCGGAAGAGGTGGCATTTGATCTGAGGTTTTAAGAATGGATGTGGATGTGACGTCAGCAAGAATGGTGCAGTAAAGACCTCAGAAAGTCTTCTCCAGCAGTCAATGAAAGCACAACAAAAAGTGTCAGAATCAAATTTTAGAACTCTAGAAATTAATCAAATGATGTAGTCATTTGGGGAGGGTTTGCTTAAGAACAATGGCTGAATCTCAGGAAGAACAGCAAGCATTCTGGTGTTTTCTCTTATTCTATTGCCCTCCCCATCACCCTAGCATCACAGTAGCCTTGTAAACCCATATTCTATGGGCATGGTGAAAACCAGAGTCCTGGGAGGCACTGGAGAAGGTGTAACAGAGTTGGAAATTCTTCAAAACCCCATTCGCAGAGAATTGTCATTAGACCGGTCAGGTGGAGGATTGTCCTTGTTTGACCTGACTCGGAGCTCACCTAGTACAAATAGCCTTTCCTTGAAGGGAGTATTTATCAAAAACAATAAGCAACAAATTGGTTGATTAATATTGCAACTGCCAGAGGCAATACATAACAGTTAAGGCAAGCAATAGGCTAACCAGAACACTTAAAAGAAAAATCTGGGGAATTAAATGTTCATAAGGGGTTCTAAAAAACTCTTACATATTCCTTGGAACCTGGACTTTTATGCACTGTGCCTTATATAAAATTAAAAGTATGGTTTCCTGGTGGGTCTAGCACATTTTAGAAGCTCAATAGCCACACATGATTACCATACTAGATAGCACAGAAATTCCCACCATGTCAGAATGATAGTCCAAGTTCTACTGGACATTGGTGGTTTAGAGAGAGATGACTTGAGAAGAGAAGAGGGGTATCAGGAACAGTAAAGGAGTCTTTGAAAGTTTTTTGAATTTTAAAAATCCTCTAAATTCCAAAACCTTCTAAAAGTTATTCAACAATCTTTACTGACTGCCTGTCTAGTTATGTCTACTATGGATCTGGAAGATGAGGCTGGAAAATGAGGATTGACTAACTGCTTTATTGATTCATTCATTATTTATTGAACAGCAGCTCATCTAGGAACTGTGCTAATTGCACAGTATAAAATGATAAAAATAAAAACTGGAATGTTATCTCCTCTCAAGCAGCTTACATTCCAATGGAAGAGGGACAGATATTGATGAGGAATGACATGAGTAAATATAAAATTACAACTGTGAGAATCGCTTTGATGGGGAAGAATTAGGAACAATGAGTGCATAGAAGGGGTGTGCTTGATCTAGTCTGGAGCACATTTCCTAAGGAATTGGACTGATATAGATGGGATGTTTGTCCCCTCCAAATCTCATGTTGAAATGTAATTCTCAATGTTGGAGGTGGGGCCTGGTGGAAGGTGTTTGGGTCAGGGAGCCGGATCCTTCAGGAATGGCTCAGTGCTGTCCTCACAGTAATGTCCTGGTAATGTCTTCACTCTATGAGTCCATGTGAGATATGGTTGTTTAAAAGATCCTAACACCTCCTTCCTCTCTTGCCATGGGACATGCTGACTCCCCTTTGCCTGTCACCATGATTGGAAACTTCCTGAGGCCCTCATTAGAAGCAGATGCTGGCACTACGATTTGTGTATAGTTTGCAGAACTGTGGGCCAAATAAACCTCTTTTCTTTATAAATTACATAGTCTCAGGTATTTCTTGATAACAATGCAAGTGGACTAACACATGGACCCTGAGCTAATATTTAAAAGAGTAGATTAAGTAAACGGAGAAGAAAAATCTAGCCCAGAGAAACAGCATGCACACAGGTCCTGGGGCAGGAGGAAACATGAAAAGAAGGAGAGGCTGAGTGTGGAACATCCCAGGAAGTGAGGGAGAGCCAGGTTGAAAGTGAGGCTAGAATGATAGAGACACTATTCTCTGGACAGGCAGCATCAGAATCAGCTGTGAACTTACTAACAATGCAGAATCTCAGACTCCATCCCAGATTTTTTTTTTTTAATACAGATTTTTCACTCCTGTTGCCCAGGCTGGGGTGCAGTGGTGTGATCTCGGCTCACTGCAACCTCCACCTCCTGGGTTCAACCGATTCTCCTGCCTCAGCCTCCCAAGTAGCTGGGATTACAGGCGAGCACCACCTTGCCCAACTAATTTTTGTACTTTTAGTAGAGACAGGGTTTCACCACGTTGGCCAGGCTGGTCTTGAACTCCTGACCTCATGTAATCCCCCTGCCTCCACCTCCCAAAATGCTGGGAGTACAGGCGTGAGCCATAGCCCCCAGCCTCCATCCCAGATTTATTGTGTTCAAATCTGTATTTAACAAGATCCCAGGTGATTACAGTGTGAAATGCACAATCCATACCAAGGGTCAGCACCCTATTCTTGCAGGTCAAATCATTCTGCTGCCTGTATTTGTACACAAAGTATTGCTAGATCACAGCCATGCCTTTGCATTTGCTAATTGTCTATGGCTGTGTGCATACTACAATGACAGAATAGAGTAGTTGCTACAAACATTGTTTGGCCTGCAAAGCCAAAAATGTTTACTATCTGTCCTGTTACACAAAAGTTTCCCAATCCCAAGTCTATATTGTGGCATGCCTTATAAGGAACATTAAGGATTTTACATTTATTCTAAGAGAAAGGGAAGCTAGTGAAGATTTTTCATTTTCAAAAGATCACTGGCTGCACAGAGATAAAAGGCACACAGACAGTACATGCCCCAGAGGAGCTTAGGGTCTGGTGGGAATTCACTTTTATCATCAAAATTGGATGTTTGCTGCTTTCATTAGATGGATGACTGTGTTATTCACTCATTCTTTGTTGCTGTAGTTAACTCCCTCAGTGCCTGGCAGAGTTCTAAGTATTTAACCAATGTTAAGTGCTATTTCCTGACTCAATAAATGGTTTAAACCTATAACAGTTAATGTCTACCAACCTTAGAAACTTATTTTGCAGACATTTCAAGAATCAAAATACTATGACTCCTGACCTACTTTCAACAGTTTCCTTTTACTTGACATCTAAGCTGTTTCTGACATAAAATTTAGACTACCATAGTGGAAACCAAGCCCTTGATCACCTTGTTAATTTCAAGAGAGAGCAGACAGATAAGAGTCCTATTCCAGTCTCCAGCTTGCATAGGACTGCAGGAAGGAGTTGCTCTGAGCTTTAGGTTCTCTGTCTGTGACATGGGGAAGCTGAAACAGTTTGTCTCTAAGGTTTACACAGCTTGAGCATTCTTTTTATCCTTAGAGTTGTACAAGGTGACAAAATGGGAACACTAGACAGGTCTCTGGCTTACCTGATTCAATTCCCTGCATCTTTATTAAGTCTAAATGGAGCTCTTTATATGGCATACATGAATGACAGTTGATGAGAATGTTGGAGAGAAAAAAAAAAAAAAAAGGCAGAAAACCTGCAAAATTCCACAGTCACAAAAGAGGATTTTGTGCACTGTTTGAGATTTTATGCATTTCTGTTCCCTTTCATTTGTAAAGGTGATTTAACATTACTGGCTCAACTACTAGTCCAACCTTTTCTACCCATTAGGTGTGATTGTGTAGATAATGGCTTTACCAGCTGGTTAGCTTACTTTTCATGTCATGAGTTGGTAGTACTTGAATAAACTAAATATTCCATGGCAAGAAGCTGGATGCCTATAAAATCACTGTGACAAATGGACCTATCATCAAATCCACAGTGCTGCTGAAAGAGAGTGTTTTGAGAAAGTGGTAGGTGATGTTTTCTGGGCGAGGTTACAACTTGGTGCATAGCAAGAGGCAAAAGAGTTGAGGATAATAAATGGTTTTGCGCAGAGATAGATTTTTAGCAGTATTGTCATCTTCTGGGCAATATGCCTGTTACAGAAGTGTTGATTCAACCCATAAAAAAGCAGTTTGCAAGTTAAGCAGACTATCTAATGGATACTGTTAAACTGGAGGAGAATATTGTGGAGCCATGTCTATTACGTTTTGTGGATGTTGTTGCTTGGCATTATCTTCTGTTGATTGTTGTTGATGGCATTCAATTAAAATAATATTTTATCAAGTCATATTATGTTACGTGCTGTGGAAAATAGAGAAACAGTGCTGACTTCAAGGGTATCTGACTTGTACAGTGGCACAGAGGCTTGCACTTGGATTAATGCTCTGCTATTGCCATCTTAAAATTATTAAATTTTGGACAAGGGGCCCTGCATTTTTATTTTTAAAGGGCTCTGCAAAAGAGGCAGCTTTCTCTGCATAGAAGATGGCAGATTCTGTTTCTTACCTAAGGAGTTCAAAACATTGTGTATTAGAATCACGTTAGGACAGTAACGTAGGAACTTGCTTAATTGTTCTGAGCCTTGGTTTCCTCTCTTTGTATATATAAAGAGACTGCACTGCATGCTGTCTAAGGAGAGAAGCCAAAGGCTTAAACTCTAAGGATTATTTTTCCAAGTAAGCAGTAGAGACAGGATGTTGAAGCTTCCTCTCCTGTCTATGAGTCCAATGAGAATAAACTGTGTCAACAAGCATTTTTGCTGAGTTCAAGATATGACTCAGCACAGGATTAGTGGCATCGGAACTCCAATTTCCAGGGAACTAGAGAACATCTGGGTGTGTTAAAAAGAGTGCTCAATAAAGTAGCTGGAGAGCTGCAGCAAAGCTGTGGGAAGGCTGTGGCTGAAAGGTTCATCAGAAATGGGAACCAGTATCAACAGGCAAGCCAGGAGTCTGTTCCCCAATACCTTATTTAAACCTCTAGGGTCAGATTTATTTCAGAATTCAGGAATTTTCTTATTTTTGAAAGGTAACATGATGCATTCTCCATTAATTATGTAAAATCCCTGCAGCATGTCTGGGCAGCAACTCATAAGCAAGTGTGTCGCTTTTTCTGCAGTGAGATGTATAACTGCTAGTATCAAATAAGAACATTTTTAAGCATATGAATAGTTATCTCAGGTCAGTCAGATGTTGCTGCTGAATGTGTTCAGGTCAGGGCATGTTTCACAAAAAAAGGAGTTAAAAGTGTTTGGTTTTCAGCGTTTGTGGTTTGAAGTTGTGGATAAAGGATTGTAGACCTGTGTCAAAAAAGGGACAGGAGATGGATCTTTAGCGCTCAGAAGAGCAGTGACAGTTTAGGCATTTGTCAGATGAAGCTGTCTTGGTCTAGGGACTTTTTCTGATGGCTTGTTAAGAAGCCCCAACCTCCTTACCATGACACATTCTTCCTAGTGAAGCAAAGGCATAGATGCAAGGCGGGGAGCCTCCCTTCTCAGCAGCTTTTAGCAACTTCACTGCCCTCTTTTCCCTGCTACTCTAGCTTGGCGGCTTCTTGAACACATGGTCTCTCTGGCCATATTTTCACTGTGGAAAATTACATTTTCAGAACTGACTGTCCCTGGGATTCATCTGTCACTTTCCCTCCGTGTTCTTCATATGGCAGTTGGCACACGAGGCTCACTCTTCACTTCTCAGATGGGTTTAAAAAACCTTGGCCAAATATATAGCCTCTTCATTAGCACCCGTCTGGTCCTGGCACCAAATAAAGCCAATGAAATGGACCGATACATATATATATACAAACTCACACACACAACATGCACACACACACAGACACACACACTTTATATTCAGAAGCATTTTCCCCAGGAACATAGAAGTGAAACCTATTCAGGTTTAATATTGGCTTCTTCATTTACTTGCTGCTTTGTTTGGAACATAAAATTGACTCCAGTAGAAGCTGTTACAGACAAAGCAAAACAAATCCAGTCTTCTTTTTGCTGGAAAGAGGCTCAGACTTGTCCTGGGGACGTACACTCATAGTTAGCCTTCTGCAGTGCGGACTCCATCTTCATGGTCACAAAGTGGCTGCTCTCTTCCAGACATTGTGTCTGCCTTCGAGGAAGAAAGAAAGAAGTACCTGTTTTACTAGGTAAGTGGTTCTCAAAGTATGATCCCTTGACCAGCAGCATCAGCATCTCCCAGGAAGTTGTCAAAAATGTAAACTTTCAGGCCACACTCCAGACCTACTAATCAGAAACTCTGGGAATGGGGCCTGACGATCTGTGATTGTGATGCTAGTTAAAGTCTGAGAATCCCTGCATCAGACAAATTGGTTTTCTTCTCATATGTCCAGAACTTCAATTTCCCTTAAGAAATATTTCTAGTTAAAAATCTTCTCTTCCCTGTGTCCCTCAGAGTTAAGATTGCCATGTGATTCACTTCTTACCAATGAAATATACATAGAAATGTACAACATCTTCACAAGGGATGATAATTAAAAGAACTGACAATCTATATGAAATACAAACTATAATATACATTACAGGCATATGGAAAAATTATATATCAATTATATATCGCTCCATATAGCTCTTCTTTTTTTCTTCCTTGAAGGCAGACACAATGTCTGGAAGAGAGCAGCCACTTTGTGACCATGAAGGTGGAGTCCACACTGCAGAAGGCTAAAGAGAAAGATACTATGAGCGTACGTCCCCAGGACATGTCTGAGCCTCTTTCCAGACTTCTTGTTAAATGAGAAAAAGGGACCTGTGTTCCATTAAGCCACTGTTTGTCATATGTTGTTACTGTAGACGAACATAATTTTCAATGAAATATATTGAGTCAACATGTATTAGCATTTTATCCTTGTTGTTAAATGAACACAGCCACTCTTCTTCTCCAACAACCATACACTTTCAAGAGTATATATTTCATCTCACAGATACAGAAATAGAAGTTACAATAGGCAAATAAGTTACTCAAATTCTCACAGTTAATAAACAGCAAAGCCAGAGATAGTAAATTGAGGTTTTACTATCTCTAAAACCTTGAGGTAAACTTCTATATTGGGGTAAAACAGGGACAAATGTAAGCTTGGAGGGGCCTGAAACCTATAATATTTCAAGGACCTTCTTTAAGACAAGAAAGAGAAAAGTATTTATTAAATATGGTCCAGGCCCTCTACGGGCCTTGAGAGGCATCTGGGAAAATGAAGAGTACTTATCTTTACAGGAAATCTGCTTTGATTTCACCATTTATTGTTAAGGATAACCCTTTTCTATCTCCATGTATCATTCTTACATGAAAACTGAATATTATAAAATACCAGGAGAAAATATTTAGGTATTTCTTGAGACTCTCAAACCTATTTTCATTTCTAATAGCCACTACTTGCTTAAATGTAAACAAACAGATGGTTCCATCACCATCACTTTATAAGCTGGGTAAATTCTTCCCTTTCTGTGGATACTGTCAGGTATTAGACCAACTGTTGACAAGCGGCTGTGGGATTGAAATGCAAGCCTGTTAAAGGGATAATTTTTTTAAATGTTGGAGTTAAAAGAACTCTGGATAATGCAGTATGACAGTGAGTAGAAGCACTTTCTCTGATGTCATCCTGCCTAGATTTAACTCTCAGCTCAACAGTTTCCCAGCTCTATAGACTTGGGTCTCAGCATTCTTATCCAGAAAAGGACAGATAATAATAGTACTTATCTCAGAGGGATTTTGTGAAAATTCATGAAAATAAGCTATGCCAAGTACTTTTTACCAGGTACTTGGCACATAGTTAGTATTCAAAAAAGGTTAATAATGCTTATTACCACCCGTGATCCTTCTGCCCACTACCTGTGTAATGTTAGGAAAGTCATTCTTGGGGCCTCAGTTTCTCCATCTGTATAGTGATAAGGTAGGCTGAATTGCTCTTCATGATATCTTAATTAGAAATGGAAAATTTTAAATTCTGCATGTGCCTGCATCTGTATGTATTCATGAGGACACAGGCTTTGTCTGTTTTGTTCATACATGTTTACCCAGTCACCAATGCTTGACACACAGCAGCTATTCAATCAATATTTGTTAAATAAATGAATGTTTGCAAATATTTAGCTCCTTAAGAATAGGACTCTATGGCTTATCCATGAAAAAAGCTGCACAACTGAAGTCAAAAGCAAGTATGTCTCAGGAGAATCTGGCATCGGTAAAGGTCAACACTTAGTCATGCATAAAACTGGAAGGGTAGTGTGATTTCACTCCTGCGGTATTCACTAGCAAGGATGATCTAAAGCCCCTTAACCCAGCAGGAATCCAAGTGGAAAGTATTGAGGTCTCTGGGGAAAAAAAAATCAACAGCTATTATGCTTCCTATTCATCTACTACTTGATAACATCTTCTATTTGTACCTTGTGAAAATGTCAAACCCACTTTCATGTACTTATGGTCACTATTGGATTTAACTCCAACTTCAGGCTTTTCTTGCAATTTGGCTGTGAAGGTGATCTTGGTCCAATATCTATCACTGTGCAAATGGCCAGGACTAACCCTGTTGATCTAGTTAATGGAGTAGACAGCCTCTTCCTCCTTCCTTGCTGTAGATGTGGTAGCTTTTACTTAAGATGACTTTCTCAGAGAGGAGAGGTCCATTCTCCAGTCAAGGGCAGAAAGTGGTAAATTTACTCTAAAAACCTTGAAGTGGGTCCATAATGCCCTTGCCATTTCTGGGATGTTCCCTTCAGTCTGTTTACAAAGCAGTCCTGAGACAGAAAGCAAAGACAAATCCGTAGTGTGTCCCCATTTGACACCCACAATCACCAGACAACAATGACTATTAAAGAGTGTTTAGATTGCCAGTCATATAATGTGGCTTTTTATCTCTGAGAAGCAGATCGCTGAAACTCATTAATAAAACTCCAGGGTCAATTTTATTTTCCCACTGGGGGAAATACTGACATTGTCATCACAGGCACCAGAGAGGCCTGATTGTACCAAGGACAAAGAATCAGACACTGTGAGGCAGGTGACAAAAGTAACAATATCCATGCACTGAGATCAAGCAGGATGCAAATCTCCCTGTTTCACCTCCAGACAGAAGACCATGAAAGTAATGAGGTGGAAACAGACCCATATGATATCCTCTCTCCGCCTTCCCCTCCACCTGTCCATGCTGGCATCTCCAGCAGAAACAAATTCTCACTTGTCTTCACAGTTATTTAATTATAATTTTAAACAGGAAGTTGATTATGCACTCTCTTGCTTCTTCAACTGGGGTCCCCCTTCCTTAACATAAAATGCAAACTCCTCCCCATGGCTTTCAAGCCCTTACATACCTGAGCTTTTCCTATGTCTGGGCCTCATCTCAGGCCCTCCTTCCCCACATTTCCTTGTTCCAGTTGCTTGTCTTCCTTTCCCTTTGTTGCATACCACAGTTTATTCTGCGTCCTGTCCTTCATACCCTCTTTACTCCAACCAGAACTTTCCTTCCAGCTCTGCCCCGAGCCCCTTCTCAGCTCCAATTTCTCCTCCTAAGAGGCACTCCCTGAATATATATATTCTCCTCCCAAGAGGCACTCCCTAAATATATATATGTAATATATATATTTATATATATATAGCAGACACTAAAGGAGTAGCAAATAAATGAGATATTTTCACTTACAGTAAGTGCTTTAAATATACATATATTATAATATATGTATAATATAATATACATATAT
>NW_012118977.1:998580-1007168 GCF_000951035.1 Colobus angolensis palliatus | reverse complement strand
TGTATATAATATACATATATAATATATGTATACTTAAAGCACTGTAAGTGAAAATTATCTCATTTATTTGCTACTCCTTTAGTGTCTGCTCCCATCATTAAGATGTAACTGCATGAGGACAAGGCCTCAAGCAGTGCAGCAAAGCCCAGCATACCTTACATGTCTGATTAAGTATTTGCTGAAGGAATGCATGCTCTCCTGTACATAGTGTATCATCTCATCTACACAACAACCCTGTGAAATAGCTTGGGGGGCTGTTACTATTTTTTATTGTGACTACCCCTACTATGCGGTTAAGGAACCAGACAGTGGCCATTAGAGATGAGATTGTAGCCTTTTTGTTCTGATTCAAAGGCATGTTCATTTCTCACTATCTCATACTGCCTTAAATATAAAAAGGCTATGATTACAATTTGAAGGCTAAAGTACTTTGCAAATAGAAATTATTATTCCCACATCCTACCTACTTATTAAAGGCACTACACAAATTCTCTTTAGTTGCCTGAAAGTACTTGCTTGACACCAAGCCTTCCACCCCTAACCATTTACAGCAATTCCATCCAGAATATATATTCATTCATATATAAAATGAGGTCTCCAAGAATGTCCCCCTTCTCCAATATATTTCACTTTTTTTCAGAGATTTCTAACAGAGTATAGAAGCTCTTAAGAGCAGGAATTTTGTCTTCATTGTCACTATTGTCAGGCTTAGGAGTGTGCCATGTGTATAAATGTAATGCAAATATCTTTTGAATAAATAAATGAAGATCAGCTGCTTATAGCAATAAAATACAGTTAATTATAAGAAAATAGTTATTAAAATACTTAATATGCACCAGACTTTTCAAAGCACTTCTTGTGTTAATGTATTTCATCCTTGTAACAACAAGATGAGGGAGAGACTATAATTATCTACATTTTACAGAAGAGGAAACTGAGGTATAGACAGGTAAAATATTTGCCTTTGGAGGCATGGACAGTAAGTAATAGAACTGGGATAAGAATATTGCTGTTCTTAGTCTTCTTAGGTAAATCTCCAATCTCCTTTCCAGGACTCAGTCAGTGAATTCACTGAGATTTTTTGGAAGAGAGGAAATTGTGGCATGAGAGTGAGGTTTTCCTCTGCTTTTGGAGTATCACCATCCCACATTTCTCTTTGTTTCCCTAACACCTACCCAAGAACCTATAGTGAAAAGTAAAACTAAGGTTTTCTCACACAAATGTTGGGGCCTCCACTTCTATACTGTGAGTTCTCTGGCATCAACTTCTATGAGCAGATGTCTGTTGGTGTCTAAAGAATCAAAAAATAATCTTTCTTTATTTCGCTGAGAGCTAGCCAGTGAGAAGCCATGAAAACGAAGATAGAAATAGTATCTTTATTGCCAATGGCCTTAGGCGTGTGGCAGTGGTGGGATTCTTTACTTTCAACCCTTGAGTGTTACAAACTTTGCTCCCCAGTCTAAGATAACACTGCATTAACACCGTCCCCCTCTCTCTCTTACCTGGGGACCTGATCAAGGGCACTGATCAACGTTCCCTTGGGGGAGGAGACCAGAGCACATAATCCGAAGAGAAAAAGAAAGGGAGGGACCAGGCCACACATGCCCTATTCCTTCTTTCACATTTCTTACTGAGGAAGAGCAAGTGAGAGGGTAAGTGGAGAGAGGCTGGAAATGTTCCAGTGATGGATGGTTCTCCTTCCACAGCACGGGGAAATCTGTTCTCAACATGGGGTCATGGAAACATAAAGCAGGTGAGCTCAACATTTGGAAGAGGCCCATATTGTCCAAAATTTCCTTAGTCATTTTGACTAAGACACATTTAAAGTCACGTGATGTTTGCCTCACAATCTTCTCTTCTTCTTTGAGTACATGTCCACCCAACCACTGGGAATCAATTTTCTTTCAATTGATGTATTTTGGTACTTCTCTTCCAATGGTGGAAAATAATACTTTGGTTATTATGAGGTTGAACTACATGAAGCTTGATTTTTCACCCACCATGAACATCAACTTCCTGTAGCTCACCCTAATAAATACCGATAGAACATGTTGCAGAATATTTATAAGAAAATGAGGAAAGAGAAAGAGTGTTTGAATATTAATCAGTTAATTAACCCATGGTCATTGGTTATAGATTTAGATAATAAGTTAAGTATGGAGTGCAAAATCTGTAAGCACTATGGATTTTGGTTGTGGAATTAGACTGGAGGGCTCCAGATTTGGCCTTTGAATGCTCTGATTAAGAATCTTTGACTGTAAGTGACAAAGTCAACCAACTAGCAGGAGGAGGAGGGAAGAAAAAGGAGTGTACAACTAGGAAACAAGCTCTTCGAGGAAGGAACTGGGGTCTGTGTGGAGGGATAGCATGTTGTATTTATCCATGATTACTTGCCAGTATCTGACTCCAAGCTTAGCTCTAATTTTTTCACAGGTGGAAGTAGGAAAGAAAGGGAAGAAAGACATAATTTAAGACAGTAGTTATCAAAGTCTTCTCAGTAATCCCCTGGGTTTCCCTGAGGCCCTTTCAGAGACTCTGAGAGTTCAAAACTTTTTTCACAGTAATACTAATATGTAATATACTTTGCCATTGAAATTTTATTGATGATGCAAAAATAGTGACATAAAACTACCGGTGCTTTAGTACAAATCAAGGTAGTGACACCAAATTATATTAGCAGTTACTGTATTTTTCATACCATGCACTTATATGGAAAAATAAAGTCAGCCTGGAGATGGAGCAAGATAGCTGAATAGAAACCTCTACTGATCATCCTCCCTGTGGAAACACCAAATTAAACAACTATCCACACAATAAAGCACCTTCATAATAACCAAAAGTCAGGTGAACAGTCACAGTACCCGGTTTAACTTCATATCACTGAAAGAGGCACCAAAGAGAGCAGGAATTGAATTGCTGATACCACTCCTTCCCCATACCCTGAAAGTGGCCACATGGCACAGAAAAAGAATCTGTGTGGTTGTGGGAGGGAGAGCACAGTGATTGTGGAACTTTGCCTTGGAACTCAGTGCTGTCCTGTCACAGTGGACAGCGATGCCAGGCAGAGCTCAGCTGGCACCCACTGAGGGTGGGTGCATTTATACCAGCCCTAGCCAGAGGAGAATCACCCATCTCAACACTTGGGACCTGAGTTCCAGCAAGCCTTGCACTGGAGGCTCTGGGGTCCTAAAGAAACTTGAAAAGTAGTTTGGGCCACAAGGACTACAATTCCTGGGCAAGTCCTGGTGCTGTGTTGGGCTTGGAGCCAGTGGACTCGGGGGGACATGACCTAGTGAAACACCAGCTGGGGCAGCCAAGGGAGTGCTGGTGCCACCCCTTCCCCAATCCCAGGCAGTGCATCTCTCAACTCCAGGAAAGACTCCTTCCCTCCACTTGAGGAGAGGAGAGGGAAGAGTAAGAAGAATAAAGAGAACTTTATCTTGCAACTTGGATACCAGCTCAACCACAGTAGGATAGGGTAACAGGCAAAATCCTGGGGCTACCATTCTAGGCCTTAGCTCCTTGATAACACAGATACACCCTGGGCCAGAAAGATAACCTGCTGCCTTGAAGGGAAGGATCCACTTCAGGAAGGATTCACCACCTGCTGACTGAAGAGTACGTGGGCCCTGAATAATCAGCAGTGGTAGCCAGGCAGTACTTACTGTGGACCTTGAATGAGATTCAGAGATGCACTGACTTCAGGTAAGACCCAGCACATTCCCAGCTGTGGTGGCTATGGGGAGAGACTCCTTCTGCTTGAGAAAAGGAGAGAGAACAGTAAAGGGGACTTCATCTTGATACTTAGGTACCAGCTTGGCCACAGAGGGGTAGAGCAGCAAGCAGGCTCTTGGCATCCCTGATTTCAGGTCTTGGCTCCTGGATGGCATTTCTGAACCTGCCTTTGGTCAGAGAGGAGGCCACTGCCCTGAAGGGAGGGTTCCAAGCCTTGAGTGAACATCGGCAGTAGTTAGGCAGTATTCACCATGGTCCTGGGGTGGTGGTGGCCACAGGGAGAGACTGCTCTGCATATGGAAAGGGGAGGAAAAGTGGAAGAACTTTGTCTTGTGACTTGGGTGCCAGTTCAGCTGCAGTAGAATAGAGCATTAGATAGATTCCTAAGGTTTATAACTCCAGGCTGTGGCTCCAAGTTGGCCTCTCTGGACCTGCCTGAGGTTGGGGGGATCTCACCACCCTAAAGGGAAGGACACAAGCCTGGCTGGCTTTTCCACCTGCTTGTTATAGAGCCCTAGAACCTTGAGCAAACATAGGTGGTAGCCATATAGTGGTTACTGTGGGCCTTGGATGAGACTCAGTGCCATACTAGCTTCAGGTCTGACCCAGTACAGTCCCAGTGGAGGGGCTTGTATCACCCCCTGCCCAGCTCCAGGTAGCTCAGCACACCGAGACAGACTCTGTTTGAGAGAGAGTAAGAGAAGAGAACAAGAGTTTCTGCTTGGTAATCCAGAGAATTATTCTAGATCTTATCTAAGACCACCAAGGCAGTACCTCTAAGTGTCTGCAAGAGCCACCACAGAGTTACTGGAGTTTGGGTATCCCCTAATGAAGATATGGCTGCAGAGACCAAAAATTTAGATTACAATACCCAAATCCCCTCAAATACCTGGAAAACCTTCCCAAGAAGGATGAGTACAAACCAGCCCAGACTGTGAATACTACAATAAATCCCCAGCTCTTCAAAGGCTGGGTACCAATGGGCATCCATAAACATCAAGACCATCCTGGCAAACATGACCTCACTAAATGAAATACATAAAGCACCAGATACCAATTCTTGAGAGACAGAGATATCTGATCTTTCAGACAGAGAGTTCAAAATATCTGTTTTGAGGAAACGTAATGAAATTCTAGATAACACAGGAAATTGAAGAGAATGAAGCAGAAATTCTGGAGGTGAAAAATGCAGTTGACATACTGAAGAATGCATGAGTCTTTTAACAGAATTGATCAAGCAGAAGAAAGAATTAGTGAGCTTAAAGATAGGATATTTGAAAATACACAGTCAGAGGAGACAGAAGAAAAGAAAAGAATGAAGCATGTCTACAAAATCTAGAAAATAGCCTAAAAAGGGCAAATCTAAGAGTTATTGGCCTTAAGGAGGAGGCAGAGAGATAAGGGTAGAAAGTTCATTCAGAGGGATAATAACAGAGAACTTCCCAAACATAGAGAAAGATATCAATATTCTAGTACAAGAAGGCTATAGAACACAAAGCAGTTGTAACCCAAATAAGACTATCTCAAGCCATTTATTAATAAGACTCTCAAAAGTCAAGGATAAAGAAAGGATCCTAAAACCAGCAAAAGTAAATAAAAATAATATACAATGGAGCCCCAGTGCATTTGGCAGCAGACTTTTAAGTGGAAATCCTACAGGCCAGTAAAAGTGCCATGACATTTAAAGTTCTGAAGGATAAAAGTTTTATCCTAAAATAATATATCTGAAAAATTATCCTTCAAATATGAAGAAGAAATAATTTCCTAGACAAATAGAAGCTGAGGAATTTCATCAACATCAGACCTGTCTTACAAAAAATGCTAAAGGGAGTTCTTCAGTCTGAAAGAAAAAGATGTTAATGAGCACAAGTAAATCATCTGAAGGTGCAAAACTCACTGGTAATTGTAAATACAAATAAAACACAGAATATTATAACACTATAACTTGTATGCTGTGGTGTGTAAACTACTCATATGTTAAGTAAAAAAAAAATATACAAATCAATTAAAAATAATAATTGCAACAACTTTTCAAGACATAGTACAATAAGATACAAATAGAAACAACAAAATGTTAAAAAGCAGGGTGACACAATTAATGTGTAAAGTTTTTATTAGTTTTCTTGTTGTTTCTTTGTTTGTTTATACAATCAGTGTTTAGTTGTCATCAGTTTAAAATAATGGGTTATAAGATATTATTTCCAAACCTCATGGTGACCTCAAATCAAAAATGTACCACAGATACGTGAAAAATAAAAAGCAAGAAATTAAAACATACCACTGGAGAAAATCACCTTTACTAAGAGAAAGACAGGAAGGAAGGAAAGAATGAAGAGAAGATCACAAGACAACCATAAAACTTCCCAATAAAATGGCAGGATTAAGTCTTTATTTATCAACAATAACATTGAATGTAAGTGGACTAAACTCTTCAATCAAAAGACATAGATTGGCTAAATGGATAACAAAACAAGACTGAATAATCTGTGGCCTACAAGAAGCACACTTCACCTATAAAAACACATATAGGTTACAAATAAAGGGATAGAGAAAGATATTCCATGGAAACGGAAACCAAAAAGGAGCAAGAGTATCTGTACTTGTGTCAGACAAAATAGATTTCAAGACAAAAACTGTTAAAAAAAAAAAAAAGGCAAGAAACTCACTATATAATGATAAAGTAGTCAATTCCTCAAGTAGGCATAACAATTGTAAATATATATGCATCCAACACTGGAACACTTAGATATATAAAGCAAATTTTATTATTAAAGAAAGAGATAGATCTCAGTATAATAATACCTGGACTTCTACACCCCAGATCATTCAGATCTAAAATCAAGAAATAAACATTGGACTTAATCAGCATATGGACAAAATGGACCTAAAAGATATTTATAGAACACTTCATCCAACAGCTGCAGACTATACATTCTTTTCCTCAGCGCATAAATCATTCTCAATGATAGACAATATGTTTGGGTACAAAATAAGTTGTAAAGATTTAAAAAATGAAATTATATTAAGAATCTTTTCTTACCACAATGGAGTAAAACTAGAAATCAGTAACAAGAGAAATTTTGGATACTATACAAACACTTTAAATTAAATAATATGCTCTGGAGTAACCAGTGGGTCAATAAAGAAATTAAGAATGGGATTCAAACATTTATTGAAACAAATAATAATGGTAACAAAAAATACAAAAATGTATGGGATATAGGAAAAATAGTACTAAGAGGAATGTTTATAGCTATAAACATCTACATCAGAAAAGCAGAAAAACTTCAAGTAAACAATCTAACAATGAATATTAAAGAAACAGAAAACCAAGAGCAAACCAAACCCAAAATTAGTGGAGGAAAACAAACAATAAATATCAGAGCAGATATAAATGAAATTGAAACAAAGGAAACAACCCAAATAATCAACAAAATGAAAAGTTTTTACAAAGATAGGCAAAATCCACAAACCTTTAGTCAGACTAATTAAGAAAAGAGAGAAGACCCAAATAAATAAAATCAGAGATTTTTAAAAAAGGAGACACATTACTACACATACTGCCAAAATTCGAAGAGTCTTTAGAGGCTACTATGAGCAATTATCTGCCAATAAATTGGAAAACCTAGAAGAAATGGGTAAATTCTTAGACACATACAGCCTACCAAGATTGACTCATGGAGATATCTAATACCTGGACAGACCAATAACAAGTAATTAGATCAAAGCCATAATATAAAATTTCTCAGCAAAGGAAAGCACAGGATCCAGTGCCTTCCCTGATGAATTTTACCAAACATTTAAAGAAGAACTAATACTGAAACTATTCTATAAAATAATGGAGGAGGGAATACTTCCAGACTCATTCTATGAGGCCAGTATTACCCTGATACCAAAACCAGACAAAGACGTATCAAAAAAAAAAGAAAAAAAAAAAAAAAAGAAAACCATGGGCCAGTATTATTCCTAATGAACATTGATGCAAAAATCCTTACAAAATACTAGCAAACCTAATTCAACAGCACATTAAAAAGATCATTCATCATGACGAAATGAGATTTATCCTAGGGATGCAAGGGTTTCAACATTTGCAAGTCAATCATTGTAATACATTATATCAACAGAATGAAAAAAAAACCATATGATTATTTCAATTGATGCTAAAAAGGCATTTGATAAAATTCAACATTTCTTCATGATAAAACCTAAAAAAACTGGGTACAGAAGGAACGTACCTTGACACAAGAAAATATATATATGACAGACCCCAAACTAGTGTTATACTGAATAAGGAATAACTGAAAGACTTTCCCCTAAGATCTGGAAAAAGATAAGGATGCCCATTTTCACTGCTGTTTCTCAACATAGCACCAGAAGTCCTAGCTAGAGCAATCAGAGAAGAGGAAGAAATAAGGAACATCTAAATTAGAAAGGAAGACATCAAATTATCCCTGATTGCAGATGATATGATCTAATATTAGAAAAAGCTAAATATTCCACTAAAAAACTATTAGAACTGATAAACAAAGTCATAAAGTTGAGGAGACAAAACCAACATACAAAAATCAGTAGCGTTCTATATGCCAACAGCAGACAATCTGAAATAGAAGTCAAGAAAGTAATCCTGGCCAGGTATGGTGGCTCATGCCTGTAATCTCAGCACTTGTGTAGGCCAAGGCAGGAGGATCACTTGAGGCCAGGAGTTTGAGACCAGCTTGGCCAGCATGGTAAAACCCCATCTCCATTAAAAATATAAAAGTTATTTTGCTCATTAGTTGATTTACATTTTGGCTTGTTTTTGCAATGGCTGGTACCGGTTGTTCCTTTCCATGTTTAGGGCTTCCTTCAGGGTC
>NW_012118977.1:915991-993960 GCF_000951035.1 Colobus angolensis palliatus | reverse complement strand
TGAGTATTGCTAAAATGCCCATACTACCTATAGTAATCTACAGATTCAATGTAATCCCAGTCAAAATACCTATGACACTCTTCACAGAATCAGAAGACAACCCTAAAATTTATATGGAACCGTGAAAGACCCAGAATAGCCAAAGCTATCCTGAGCAAAAGAATGAAACTGGAGGAATCACATTACCTGACTTCAAATTATACTACAAAGCTATAGTAATCAAAACAGCAGGGTACTGACATATAAAAAAGACATATAGCCCAATGGAACAGAATAGAGAATCCAGACACAAATCCATGCATCTATAGTGAATGCATGATCGACTGCAGTGCCAAAATTGGGGAAGGACAGTCTCTTTAACAAATGGTGCAAGGAAAACTGGATATCCATATGCAGAAGAATAAAACTAAGCCCCTATTTCTTTCCGTATATAAAAATCGAATCAAAATGGATTAAAGGCTTAAATCTAAGATCTCAAACTATGATACTACTACAATAAAACATTGGGGAAACTCTCCACAACCCTGGACCAGGGAAAGATTTCTTGAGTATTAGCCCACAAGCACTGGCAGCTGAAGCAAAAGTGGACAAATGGGATCACATTAAGTTAAAAAGCTTCTTCACAGCAAAGGATACAATCAACAAAGTGAAGAGACAACCCCCAGAATGAGAGAAAATATTTACAAACTCTCTAACTGACAAGGGATTCATAACCAGAATATATTTAACACAAGGAACTCAAACAACTCTACAGGAAAAAAAATTTAATAATCTGTTTTAAAAATAAGCAAAAGATATAAGTAAACATTTCTCAAAATAAGACATACAAATGGCAAATAGATATATGAAAAAGTGCTCAACATAATTGATCATCAGAGATATGCAAATCAAAACTATCATCTGATTCCAGCTGAAATTCCTTTTATCCAAAAGCCAGGCAATAATAAATGCTGATGAGAATATGCAGAAAAGGGACCCCTCATATACCATTGGTGTGAATGTAGGTTAGTTCAATTAATATGGAGAACAGTTTGAAGCTTCCTCAAAAAAACTAACAATAGAGCTACCATTTAATTCAGCAATCCCACTGCTAAGTATATACCCCCCAAAAGGGAAATCAGTATATTAAAGAGATGCCAGCACTCCCATGTTTATTGCAGCACTATTCCCCAATAACGAAGATTTCAAAGCAATTTAAATGTCCATTGGTAGATGAATAGATAAAGAAAATGTGGCATATGGCATAAAAAGAATAAGATTCCATCATTCGCAACAACATGAATGAAACTGGAGGTCAATATATTAAGTGAAATAACCCAGGCACAGAAAGACAAACTTGCATGTTCTCACTTATTTCTGGAGCTAAAAATTAAAACAACTGGACTCATGGAGACAGAGTAGAATGATGGTTATCAAAGGCTGAGAAGGGTAGTAGAGGGGAAATGGGGATGATTAATGTGTACACAAATGTAGTTAAGTAGAATGAATAAGATCTACTATTTAATAGCACAACAGGATGACTACTGTCAACAATAATTTATTGTGCATTTAAAAATAACTAAACAAGTATAATTGGATTGTCTGTAACACAAAATAAGGATGAATGCTTGAGGTGATGAATACTCCATTTACCCTGATGTGATTATTACACATTGCCTGCCTATAACAAATGATCTCATATACTCCGGAAATATATGCACCTACTACTTACTATGTACCCAAGAAAATTAAAAATAAAAGCCAGTTTAGTGTAGGAATGCCCTTGATGAAGGAATAAAAGTATTAATCTTATTAAATTTTGAACCTTGCATACTGTACTATGTGAAGAAATATGAAATCCACATGAAATATTTCTGTTTCAAACCAAGTATGATGGCTGTCTTGAGGGAAAGTACTTTGGCAATAGTTGAGGCTGTGAGTAGAACTAATTCCTTTTTTCACTGAACACCATTTTCACCTGAAAGAAATGACAGACAAACCATGGTTATTTAGACTTGGGCATTGGCAGACATTTCCTTTTAAATACATGAAGTGTTCTTGTTACTTCAAGAGACATAACTAACAGCATTTGTTGCCATTGAAAAATTCAAGCATCAGTTGAGTAACAAACAGTTTTAGAATTTTGGAAAACCTTGTATCTGCTAAACTGAGCTTAGTGACTTGCCAATGCTTACAGAATTTCTTATTCCTTTTTATTTTCATAGAAACATGTACATTAACATGTAACATGCATATTTTATTATTGTTATTTGAAAACAAATTAATAAATATGCTTTATGTTTCTCAACTTTAATTTTAAATATAGAACATATTGAAAGATGTTTACATCCCACAAGTAAATGGTCTTTGGTCTCTTTTTTTTTTTTTTTTTAATTATAGAAAGATATATTAAGACCTAAAGAGGTTGAGAATTAGCCGTTAAGAGATACCTTTGTCCTTCGAATAAACTCTTGAAGAGGAATTTTGCTAAGCACCTTCTTCATCATTTCTGAACTCCTTCAGTGGTTTGTTTCTTCATGTGTGTGTATCTCTCTCTGTCTTTCTCTCTGTGTGCCTCTCTCTGTCTCTTTCTATCATGAGCATTTAGGTAAAGAAAATATCTGTGAACAGTCAAGTTAGTGGCAATGTTTCTAAAAAATAAAGAAGTTTCCACTGGGATAGATTTTTCTGTATTATCAGCTATGTAGTTCCCCAAATAATTTCCTTCTTTTTTTACTAACTTAATTTTATATTTTCAGTGACTCTACATGCAGGACTGTAAAACAGGAAAAAATAGTATCTTATACCATATGTCATTAGGAAGGCAGAAAGAATAAATGGGAAAGAAACAGTCAGTGAAAATAGAACCTACATACACAAAATGCAAATGCAAGTGCCAGGGGTCATATCTGTTCTGTGTTATGCTGGTTACAGATGTTGTCACAATTACCGCTGACAGTGTGGCTTTACGGAGACTTAATGACAGGATGATTACTTGTGCAGAAGAGTCACTGGAGCCCACATACATGAACAGAATGACACAGGCCCACACGCTGAGATTCTCAGCAAGTCAATAGCGATGACCATTACACTTTCGAAGTGATATTATCAATAATGCTGTCAAATCAGCCAAGCACAGTATATGTTATAGGGAGAAGGCTCTGGGGGCTATTTTGATAGAAAGTGAGGTTTAGGCCACTTAGAAACTATTCCACTTGGAGGAGGCTATCATTTTATTTTTACCATGTGTAGAATTCTGCTGTGAGTTTTAAGCCACCAATTCCCTCCTCTCTCTGGGTGTCATTTCCTTTTATGTAATGTGATAGGATTGGACTCCTCAGTGGTGTTCAGTCAATGAAATCTTACCAGTGAAACCTTAATAAACAAAACAGAGAGAAGTAGAGATGCCTGGTTTAATGAAAAGATAAGGAAATTTTACATCTCCCTTTGGGTCGCTACTGAGTTTCTCCTGGTCAGCTTCTGAAATACAGCCGTGGACCCTGAGGCTTTGGGGTACACTGTTTGAGAATGATTAGATTAAGCACTCTCTAGGTCCATGTGCTTCTAGGGGCTTTGTCAGAAATCTGAGTAATTTCTTTTAATTAGAGAATTAGTTGGTGTCAAGTTCAGTAATATATATATATATATAATGTGTGTATTATATATAAGTGTGTGTGTGTATGTGTGTGTGTATCCTATTGGTTCTGTTTCTCTGAAGAACCCTGGCTAATGGCTAACACAATAAGCATATACTAGATGACCTGGGTGACCTTCTTATAATTGAATTTGAACACATGATGTCTGGTTATAGTGACCCAATTTGCCCAGGACTTTCCCAGTTTTAGCACTGCAAGTCCCACATTTCAGGAAATTCCTCAATTCTGGGGCAAACCAGGATAGTGGTCACCCTGAATTAGAGCCACCTAGCAGACACTCAAGAGGTCATATACAGACCCCCTGATCTGCAGACCCCAGTTAAAGTTACACACATAAGTTTATGTAGGAAACAGAGTCCTGTTCTGAAAATCAAGAAAACCAGTTGCCTATTCACAGCAGTGAGATCTTGGGTAAGGAGTTTAAATAAAGTCAATGATTATTTGCAAAAGAATGAGTAAGCAATTGTGCATGTAGATTTGCCTATTTCACCTACATTTATGTTCCTTGCTATGGAGGGTAAAGTCAGTTCAATAGTAGGCATTGGTAATTTAGTTAAGCCAAATCACTTGCTTTCTGCTTCCCTATTGCTAATTATATGTCAGTAGTAGTTTATTTTAAATATTTAAGTTTAAAATACATAATAAATCTAATCAATAATTCATTCAAATAATGAATACAGAACATATTAGCATTATGCAATGTTCACTTAAGAATACAAATATTTTATTTAGCTTTCCAATGTTTTATTCAGGAATTTTGATCATTTTTATTAAACTTAGAATTGATATAAAAGATACCATGAGCATTGGGAATTAAGGGAAAAAATCAAATAGGAAGAAGAGAAACTATGTTAATGCATATAACCCACTCAGGAGAATTGGATCGTGAATTCTAGAACTTGTGAATCTATTTTAAATGCTTATACAGGTAAAATGAATTCTTTGTAAAACTGTGTAATAGAAGTGATATGGGAGTGCTGGGAAGGGAAGAGCGTGGTCCCTTTAAATGCTTCAGAAGTGGGGAAACGAAATGCTAGATAGAGGAGGGTGTGGTTCCTGGCTAGGGCCCTGCCACCAAGGACCTAGGTAAGGACAGGCATTTCCTGCCCAAATGCTGCATTTCCCAAGTCTACCCTGGCCTGCCATGCCCCCATCCTGTGCCTTTAAAAACATGAGACCCTAGCAAGGCAGAGACAGAAGCTGCTGGATGGCAAGAAGAACAAATCGGAGGAAGAAGACAAGCAGCTGAACAATGAGAGGATGTCAAGGAGAACATGCCTGTGGAAGAGCACACTGACAGACGCCAATAGGCCAGCAGGCCATCCACCTGCAGAACAAGGCGGAGTTAGATCAGGGCAGTGAGAGGAGAGCCCGGGCCAACTTTGGGGGAAAACCTTCCCACTACATCCCCTTCTGACTTCCTCCATGTGCTGAGAGCTACCTCCACTCAATAAAACCTTGCACTCATTCTCCAAGCCCAAGTGTGATCGGATTCTTCTGGTACACCAAGGCAAGAACCGGGATATAGAAAGCCCTCTGTCATTGCGATAAGGCAGGGGTCTAATTGAGCTGACTAACACAAGCTGCCTATGGATGGCTAAACTAAAAGAGCACAGTGTAACAAACACCCACTGGGGCTTCAGGAGCTATAAACATTCACCCCTAGACACTGCAATGGGGTCAGAGCCCCACAGCCTGTATACTCCCCTAGAGGTCTGAGCAGCAGAGCACTGAAGAAGCGAGCCACACCCCCATCACATGCCCTGCAAGGGGGACAAGGGAACTTTTCCTGTTTCAAAAGCATTGACACAAATGGGGTGAACTCAGAGTCCGTCGGAAAAAGCAGGGGCTTAAGAGTCAAAAGACATGGATTTCAGCCTTGCTTGACTTTGTTGCTTAACAGCAATGTGACCTCAGGCACGTTATGCTTCAGTTTCTTTTTCTGCCTTCTTATTTCATAGTGATTTTGGAAGTGTTAAATAAGATACTGAATATATAAGTAATCAGGGACAATGCAATGATCTGTGGTGAGCAGGAGGAGGCCTGAGCGAGAAAGGGTAGTGAAAGGCAGGTCCAGGGGAGCCTGCCACAAGCAGCAGATACTCTAGGGAGATGTGCAACTGTCTGTAGCCACTAGCAAGGAGGAAATAGGCAAATAAGTCCTTGAACAGCCTTTTCCTCCTGCCCTCTGGTCTTCTGACAGTGCTTTTCTTCAGCCAAACCAAACTGAATGCCAGAGGACAACGGAGCCTGTTGATGTAGCCCAGAGACATGAGTCTCCAAAGACATGGTGAAAGCCCAAGGGTCAGTTTGGAGGAAAAAACAGAAAGTGGGAGGTACAGCAGTAGACTCTGCCTATATTATAAAATTGCACAGAGGTAAGTATGAAAATTAACTGTCATAACCCTGGAAGTCAGGTTGGAATTTTCTTATAAACTCAAGCATACTCTTACCATATGAACGAGTTCATTTTCATGCTGCTAATGAAGACATACCCAAGACTGGACTTACAAAGAAAAGGAGGTTTAACGGACTCACAGTTCCACGTGGCTGGGAAGGCCTCACAATCATGGTGGAAGGGTGAAAGGCACATCTTACATGGTGACAGGGAAGAGAGAAAATGAGAGCCAAGTGAAAGGAGTTTCCCCTTATCAAACCATCATATCTCATGAGACTTATCCACTACCACAAGAACAGTATGGGGGAAACCACCTCCATGATTCAATTAACTCCCACTGGGTCCCTCCCACAACATGTGGAAATAATTCAAGATGAGATTTGAGTGGGAACACAGCCAAACCATATCACCATACAATCCAGTGATCCATTTCTGGATACTTCCGGAGAAATGAAAACTTGTACAAAAATCTGTATATAGAACTGCTTGTAGCAGCTTTAGTCATAACCATTCCATACTAGAATCTCCCCGAATGTCAGGTGAGTGAACAAACAGCTGTGGTACATCCATACAATGGAATACTATTCAGTGGTAAGAAGAAATGAATCATTAAAACTATAGCAGCATGGATGCATCTCAAAGGCATTGTGTTGAGTGAAAGAAGCCAGCCTCAAAAGGTTACATAGGCAATGGTTCCATTTCTATGACATTCTTGAAAATACAAAACTATAATGATGGGGACAGGAGGGAGTGGGGGGGTAGAATTGTTGTGTGTGTTGATTGTGACAGTGGTTACACAAATTAGACATGTGTTAAAACTCATAGAACTGTATACCAAAGTAAGGGCCAATTTTATAATATGTTAATTTAAAGGTAAAAATAAATATTTGAGAAATATTGTAGATGCAAGCTGCAAAGATAAATTTTTTCTCATAAACATATTGACAATTTATTACTCCCAAGTTTGACCTTGAATAAACTTCAATATAAACTGAAATAAGAGTTCTATATACAGAAATGTCTGAAAGTAGGACATTACAGAAAAATGGCAGGCTTGGCATGGGGCAGCAGGTGCAAAGGGGAGATGTGTGTAACAGGATGAGAGGTAACAGGCAGCATAACCTAGCCAAGGGGCCAGAGCGTCAGAAAGCAATTGTTCCCAGGTAGACATAAAGGTCAGGGTCAAGTACAAGGGTCTGAGAACAGACACCAAAAGCAGAAGTTCAGGCATGGAGCCAAGAACACATGCTGGAGGTGAAAAACCAGACTGTAGTTTAGCTGCATCACAGAGCTCAAGGCAAGAGACCATCCATCTCTTGGTGTCGGGTTACTAGAGAGTGAGGCAGAACAAGAATAAAGCAGATGGAGGTATCCTGTAGGCTTCAGGGCACAGGCGCTGGAGTGAGACATGACTGGATGAGACCTCTGGTTCTGCCACCTCCTAGCTCACGTCCTGAGATAATTGTTTTACCTTCTCATGAACACAACTGGATAAGAATATTTCCCCCCACCACCCTGCGACTGCAGTACTGAGAGAATTAAATGAAGTCACATTTGTAGTACTCTCAGTCCGTTGCGGGCTCCAGGAGAAGTGTTCAGATAACATAAAAGTATATTAAATAAAAGGCCACAGGTCACATCAGGGCTGCAGAGTTCTTGAGCTGTGTATTTAGCAAGTCATTTCTCCTTAAGTCTCAACTTATAAATATGTAAAATGGCTATAATAACACCCACTCCATGGAATTTGGGGAAGAAAATTTTGTGGGGATAAGAACTATGACAATGCTTTGTGAACTGATAATTGCTATTTATATGTATTTAAGATTAGAACAGGCCAGGAAAAAATCTTTTCTTGTTGCTTAGTTGTTGGCCTGAAGATACAGACAACATTACCTGCAGGTTTGGGTTGGTGCCAGAGCTGATTAGGCCCAAATATAGAGAATAGGATCAAAAGAGTCCAGCCATCACATGCCAAACAACTTTGTTCATGGGTAAGAGGGATATAATATCGACAGAACCATGAGAACTCACCTTTGAAAGTTGGGGGGCACTTCCCAAGGAAGTACAGTTGGATGGTTAGCAGCATGAGTTCTGGAGCCAGAACTTTTTGTAGGAACTTAGGTCCATGGTACAGAGTAATCTACTGTTGGAGATTCTTAACTATGACCCTTCTCCACACCCCAATACACACATGCAAGAGAAGTATTCATCTATACCCTTAGTCATGTAACTTTGAATACTTACCAGTAGATAGACAGATTCTATGTCTTTATCTCGCTGATTTTGTGTTTGTCCAGTGACTTGTTTTGGACAATGATAGGTTAGTAGATATGACAATGGCATGGGCTTTAAATACGTTTGATGGGTTAGCTTGGCCTCCTGCCACCCATGATGAATGCTACTGCCATTAGTCAGTAGATTTTGCCCCAAGTAGCTACTGCACCTTCAGCTTAGGTTACAAATGAATGACACATGGAAGATAACTGAACCCAACCAATAGCCTAAATCAGAGTGAGCTCAACCCTCCAGCTGATCCTTTTAGTGAGAAATAGATGTTGGTTGCTGGAAGCTGTTTGAGATTTTTGAGGTCATTTGTTATGTGGTATTATTGCAACAATCAGTGACTTAACAGAAAGTTTCTTAACTTTAGTTATCCTCAGTTTTTTTCTCTTAAAAATAAAATTAACCATGCTCATCACCTAGTAGGACAATGATCGGGAATAAAGGAGGAGGTGATACATGTTGAGTACTTAACACAGTACTCAATACCAAGCAAGAAGACAATACGTGAAAATTACTGCTAGAAAGCAGAGAGTGGGTTAGTTTGCAAATTCTAAAAAGTGTACAGCCTGCTAAGTTTCAACTCTCTCATCTGTGAAATGCATGTGCCACCTCTCTCTAAGGGATGCTGTTAGGCGACACGAAGAGACGGATACAAGATTAGGTTTTGAAGAGCTTTGCATGATTTAAGAATTATTATTTTTCTATCATAGAGAATACTCTTACAAAGTATTATTTATCACTATCCCCGAAGGTACAAAGATACACAGGAGAGTGGGACAAAAGACATCGTTGATGGCACTTATTAAAATTTGTCCCCACTCAAGGGTTCCTCTTCACTCTGTGCTCTTTTCTCTATATCCACAGCATCAGTATCTTTGCCAGTTGCTCTCAAACATCTGACAACATGGCTCAAATATATTGCAATTTGATTGCAAAAGGAAACTGCGTATCTTGGAAAACAGGCAGGGTTTTGCCAAGATGAAAAGGATGATGGAGAATGCAAAGTAATTGACAAATAACTTTGACAGAATTAGACCATTAATAACTGAAGAAGAGAAAATTGACAAGGATGTTGACACTATAGGCTTTAAAAGAGAATAAATTGATCATTTCAATATCAAAGGATGCAGTGAGGCCTTTGGGAAAACTGATGAAACCTCAGTTTTTTTCTCAAAAGGTCTTTATGGTTGTGTATTGAAGGGTGTCATATCATGTTAATATGTCATAATTTCTTTGAAAACTGGTCTCAAAATACTTAATTATTTGTTAATTTTAATACCTAGCAAATAATTGCAATATAACCTGTGCTTCTATTAAATTCCAAATCATCATATTTTCATACATTTTAGTTTTTTAAGATAAAGTCTAAAACTTATCTCTCCATTTTTCTAGGAAATCTTGGCTTCCATTTTTAGTGGCCTTTTTTCACCATCATTTTTTTCCATGTGTAATTGGGATGTTTTCTATTTATTATTTCCTTTTCTCTTTTAAGTCCAGAGAACTACTTCTTATTTAGAGATTTAGGAACTGAGGTTTTTGGTGGGTTCGTAAAGGGAGGAAAACATCTTCCCAAGGTCCAGTAGCCTCTGCCCTGGCCATTTGGGGTGAGCTATGTGGTTGGCCAAATGAACTTTTAAAAACCCAAGAGTGGGGGGTGTAAGACATAGCTGCAAGGCATCATGATGCCTCAGACCAATCCTCTTCCTCTAACTCACTTATGTCTGACTTCGGCCAGGAGGTACATAACTTTGAGTCTTTTCCCCCTCGTAAAATGGGAATGATAATATTTATCCTGCAGCACCTTTATGAGGACTGAATGAAATTACACACATTACAGTATGTTGGAAAACGTTTGCACAATAGATGCTCGAAAAGCTGCTGTGATTATTTCTACTATAGCCGTGGTTACAGAGAGAATGGTCCACTAGGATATTTCCGCTGCTACATTCTCTTCTCTAACTTCCTACCTCTTGAGCATCTTTGCACACACTTCAGCATTATCCTCCAGACTCTCTTGTGTCCTCTGCCTGGTTGCATAAGATGCACGTTCTGGAAAACAGTGTCTTTTTTTTAAGTTATTCTTCCACTGGGCAGTGTAAAGAAAGAGCTGTCTTAATATCCCACAAAAAACTTGAGCTCACTGAAGGGATGCTTGGGGTAAGAGGAGGAAGAAGGGTCTGAAGGTGAGTGCTGGTGCAGGCACGCAGAAAGCAACTTTGCCTCCTCCATGACTTGTCTTGTTAATATTCCATGAGTTGACTCCAATTTTTTTAAACAAACACTGCACCAAATGGAACCAGCAGGGAATCAAACTTCCAGAACATCCAGAGCTAGAATCAACTCACTAGTGTTAAATTTTGTCATCCATGGAAGGAACCTGACAATAACTATGAATTAACTATTTTGTAGATAAGGAAAAGAAGGTTTATAGCTAAATTTGAGTGATTTGCCAGGGGTTTTACCTGTAGTCAGAGTTGGAGGTGGATTAAAACCCTATGGAACCCTCCAACATCCCAACTTACAAGTAAGCCCAAAGTTTTTCTGCTGTGGGTCAAATGAATGCTCTGCAGGAAACAGCTTGAGTCTTTATCTCAGATAGATGATGTGTGATAATATTTATCAAAACGCTTTGCATTTCTAATGTTATTTTCACCTTCAAATTGGCCCCTGAAATAGATAAGGCAGAAGAATCTCATTTACCAATGAATTTATGTGATTTGTGCTAAGTCACATCTTTAGCTAGTGTCAGAGCCAAAACTAGAATGGAATACTCTGACCCTCTCCACTGTATTTTAAATCCCCAAATGCTCTTTCTCAGAGCATTTTGCTGTGTCTCGGGATCTCTGTGTTGTGGTTCTGTGGCTGCCAGCTGTGAGATGATACACCTTCAGAACAGAGAGATGGAGAGAAACTCCATCCCATGGGAATGCGTCTCCTTTCTACTCCACAGAGCCCCATCCATCATTTTGGCAGTGCAGAGACCCAGCTGATGCATGCCCAGCAAGGGTGAGAACATATAAATATAATGGAAATCAGCCAGGGGCCAATTTTCCCTATCAAGAAAGGAATTACATTTCTCAGGCATGTGGGGAAAGAGAGGTTGATTACACGTAACACATTTCCACAAAAGGAGTAGCAAAAGAGAGAATTCAAGCCATGCATGTTTTGAGAGGGAGTTCTGCTGCGCTAAACACAGTGGAGTGCCATCTGTGCTTCTGATAATTTCATCTGACTGCCTGTTTAGTTATGGGATTGCTGATGTGAGCAACTTGGAGGCACTTATTTGACCCATATTCCATTATCTCATAAACCTTATAAGAGTTTGAAGTTTTCAGAATAGGACGTGGAATGTCAAATCACCCAAGAGAAAATGGGGCGGTGCATCCTACATGAGTTCATGTCACTGGATGTTAACAGAGAGCAGTAATTTCTTTTGACGATGGCATCCTTGCGTATTGAATGCTGATACCTCCGGATAGCTGGTGAGCTTTTGTGTCTGGGGGATAGTGAATGGAAAAAAAACCCAGTAAATTAGTAACCAACATTAGTATAATAACTGACCCACTCACCAGACAGTACATGGGTGAGGTAGAGGATGGCCACAAAGAGATAATGATTCAACATCATTATGTAGACATGGCACCAAGGATAAAGAGCTAATTGTCTGGCCCAAAAATTGTATGGAAGGGGCAGTGGAAGAGTCATGATTTGAATATGGACCTGCAGTTTCAAAATCCAGCAATCTTTTTATTCTATTATGCTAGCTGTCATTCCCTTCAAACTCACCTTCATCATATTTACTTTTTATCATTATTTTCTGATAATTTTTTAAACAATTACCTTCATCATTTGCTCCCATTGGACCAAATTACTTTTATCATTTGCTCCAGAATTTTTTGGATGACTTTTTTTTTTTTGACCTTAAATACCACCCATTGCAATTCGTTTTTTTTTTTTAAGTCTCTGAATTCCCCCATTATCCAACAGCTACCTGCATGGTGCTAAATATGTGACCATGCCCAAAAGGTACATTTGTATTGACAGATTTGTTGGTTAACTGATTCCATTATTAGTATAATCCCTGTGTTTGAGCTTTCTTGTTTTTATTTTATTTTACTTTTGTTTTGAGAAGGAGTCTCACTCTGTCACCCAGGCTGGATAACAGTGGCGCCATCTCAGCTCACTGCAACCTCCACCTCCTGGGTTCAAGCAATTCTCCTCTCTCAGCCTCCTGAGTAGCTGGGATTACAGAGGCCCATCACCATGCATGGCTAATTTCTGTATTATTTTAGTAGAGACGGGGTTTCGCCATGTTGGCCAGGCTGGTCTCAAGCTTCTGATCTCAAGAGATCCGCCCACTTCAGCCTCCCAAAGTGCTGGGATTACAGGCTTGAGCCACTGCCCTGTGTTTGAACTTTCTAAAATTACTATGCACTTATCCAACTAATTAGTCATTAAACATTAGTTGTGTGCCTAGCAGGGGTAGAGAAATTAATCTCACGCCCTCCAATCAATATGACATGTAGTATAATAGAATAATCTGAGAGAGAGAGATTGATTGAGATTGATTTAAAGGAATTGGTTCAAGTGTGATGGCGGCTGGCAAGTTCCAATCTGATGGGATTGGCCAGCAGGCTGGAGACCCAGGGAAGACATGCAGTTTGAGTCCAAAAGCAGTGTGCTGGCATAATTCCTTTTTGCTTGGGGGAGGTCAGTCTTGTTCTATCACTGCCTTATTATGAAGGGTAATCTGCTTTACTTAAAGTCTACTGATTTAAATGGTAATCAGATCCCAAAATCTCCACATCTAGAATAGTGTTTGACCTCACATCTGGGTAATGTGTTCCAGCCAAACCAACACATTAAATTAACCGTAGCAGATACCTTTTAATCACACAGGCTCTCTTACTGGGCACAGATTTAAATCACTAGAAAGGAAAAGCAGTTCTGTATCCTCTGCTGACCCCTGCTATGAGCCCCTCGCCCCCAGAAAAAAGAAAACCACATAAACACACAGCACCATAAGAATGAGCGTATATTTATGTTTTAACATGAATACATCTCAAAAATAGAAAAGTGAGCCAAGAAGTGTGTGTCTAGGTGTGTGAACAGCTTGCAGAGACATGTATATATGATATATATGTGTGATAGCCTTTATATAAAGTTTTAAAGTATACAAAAATTAAAGTTTATAGGTAACAAGAATAAAAGCACATATGTCAAGCTAAACCTCACTCTCAAGAGAGTAAATATCTCTGTGGAAGAAGATGGGCAAATGGAAGATATAGAAGGAGTCTTCAGTGAAGTTTTGCCTATGCCTCTGACATTTCCTTTCTTTTTGTTTCCAAAGGGTCTGACACAATTAAGGCAAAACATTGACTTGACAAAGTTAAATCAAAAAACATAGCTATGATTATTTCTAACATAGCCATTTCTAATATAGCCTAACAGCTATTCTATCAGGTGGTAGGTGAAAGGGTGTTCATTTTATTATTTTGTATGCATTTTATGTGCTTGAAATATTTGGCAATAAAATGGTTAGAGTGTCTCCTTTTTCTCTCAAGAGTCCCTGCCAAAGGTAAGGTGTCTAACCTTTCTCTGTACCGGCTGCTTTATTTACCAAGGCCTCAAACACACACAAGAGTTATAGCATGTGTTCAGAAGTAGAATGGGAAGGAGGGGTGGAGCTTTTCATCAGAGGAAAGTTCCATCAGGCCTCTGTGTACCAATCTATTCCTGTGTCTGAGCCCAGTCTATTTAGTGCTCAGCAGTCAATCTTGAACATCCCAACAGGCACATGCTATGTAAATGTTCTGAGGAGAAAGCTAGGAATATGTAAGTAGTTAGCCCAAGTCTCTTCCTTCTGAACCCTTCTAAAGGGCTAGACAAACAGCTGCTACTTATCAAGAAGGAAACATTATTTAGATTTGGTAAGCACAGTATTGTATAAATAATTTGTTAAATTACTGGTACCACCAACTAAACTAGGGGATATGGAATTAGTTTTCATTCTATTAGTCATGATTCCATGCCTGTGGAATTATGGGAGTTACACAGTCATCGAAAGATCAGAATTATGCCTTTTTCTTTGTACTAGACTAGTATGATCATCTTTCTAAGAACCCTGATGTGAATCTTGGATTGTTCATATGTAAAGTAGGTTTGGAAAAAAAAAATACTTTAAATTGGCAAGGTTAAAAAGTGGATTTTGGTTTTGGGTGCAGTCTGCAAATTTTGATTCATCACTTGGATAAAACAAAAGTGTTTGCATACCTGGAAGACAGAGAGGAAGTGATCTGCTTCAGATGCAAATAAATAATACTGAGATGAAATTCTAATGAAAGGCAGATAGTTCTCTTGGTACACCCCTTTAGGCACATAAAGTAGCAAACGGAGTATATTTAAAAGCCCTGCAGATAACCACTGATCCTTTTAGGGGCAAGTAGCAGTTTATCTAGTAGCAAATTGATTGGTTGATTGATTTTAATCATGTTGTGTATGAGCTTAAAGGTCATTAATAAGTAAAGAAATATTAACTACTTAATATAATATGAATAACCATCTAATATTCATGTATTTAACAAGTATTTGTTGAGCACCTACTATGTGCCAGATACTCTTAGGCATTCATGATAAGATGGTAAGGAAAAACCTACAGGGTTGAATCTGCCTTGACGAGGCTTGTGTAGTCACAAAACCAATACAAAATTGAATCTCTCAAAAGTGCTATGGAGGATAGAGAAACTGAACCTATAACTGTAGGAATTGATCAGGGAGGTCTGAGAAGGTTTCCCTGAGGAAGTGATGTATGAAATGCAACTTCAGGTCATGAGAAAACAGATCAGAATGGACACAGCATATGCTTAGTCAACAGCTATTTATTGAGCATCTGTTATGTGACAGGCACTTTGCTGGTTGATAGGGATACATGAGCAAGATGGTCAAAGGCACCTGTCCTGGAAAAGCTTATATTTGGAAAGCAGGGGGTCAACCAAAGGTAAATATAATAATTAAGTTCCGTAGTATAATAAGTGATATGGGAAAGGGGGAAGTGGGCAAGGAGGATCATGAGTGTCTCAGGTTGGGGTGAGTCACTTTGAATAGAAGGATCAAGGCAGGCCTCATGACATGGGTGCCAGTTGAAGAGTGATGGAGTTATCTCTACAGATTCCTGGAGGGAGGTGTTTCAGGCAGAGGGAACAGGCGGTTCCAAAGTGAGAGTACAGCTGGCATGTTCGGGAATGGAAGGAGGCCAGTATGGCTGGAGCAGAGCAGATGAGAGGGAGAGCAGTCAGAGATAAAGCCAGTGGGGCAAGGCTGAGGATCAGATCATGGGGGACTTAGGGCCATGCTGGCCTTTGGCTTCTACTCTGACAGAGTGGGGCAGCATTAGAGGGCCTTGAGCAGTCGAGATCTGATCTGTCTTCTGTTTTCAAAGGACTTCTCCGAGTGCTGTAGGCTAAAATTCAAGTTGAAAGCCCCTCACTGACTGAGTGGACCCCCTCTTGCTCAAGAGGACCCCAGAGAAAACTTAAAGTCTTAATTCCTGGCCATGACAGTATGAGAGGTCGAACATACCTCATTATACCCCCTCTTTTGTGAAATTTAGACATCACAATTGATTGACATTAGTGTTAAAGTAGAGGCAATAAGACTAACAAAATGGGCCAGGCACAGTGGCTCATGCCTGTAATCCCAGCACTTTAGGAGGCCAAGACAGGTGGATCACTTGTGGTCAGGAGTTCAGGACCAACCTGAGCAACATGGCAAAACCTGTCTCTACTAAAAATACAAAAATTAGCCTGGCGTGGTTATGGACACCTGTAATCCCACCTACTCAGGTGGCTGAGGCACAGGAATCACTTGAACCCTGGAGGCAGAGGTTGCAGTGGGCCAAGATTGTGCCACTGAATTCCAGCCTGAGCAACACAGTGAGATTCTGTAACAACAACAACAACAACAACAACAAACAACAAAAACAGCTAACAAAACAGACTCTTGGTGACAAGAAGATAGGAAACCTAAAGCCATGCCAGACAGAGGTTAAGTCACACACCCCTACTGGTCACCCTGACCCAGTATTTTGATTAACAGACTTCTTAATCTTAACTTAAAACCTTCCTTTCTGCTCACTCCAAATTTTTAGATAAAGCTTTACTCCTTTAACCAATCTCAAATTAAAGAATCTCTGGATACACCTATAACCTGTACACTGTGCTTCAAAGTATCACATCTTTCCTGGAAGAATGAATGTATCCTTTCCAAGTGTGGATTTGTGTCTTTGCCTGCAACACTTGTCTCTCTGAAATATATAAAACCAAATTGTAACCCAACTGCCTGAGATGCAGTCTTCCAGGGCCTCTTGAGACTGTGTTCCCTGGGCCATGGTCTCTCATATTGGCTCAGAATAAATATCTTGAAAATATTTTACAGAGTTTGTTTTTTTTCTATTAACATTCCTGGAAACAGAGGGGTATGGAATGAAGGTGGAAGCCAAGACCACAAGGAGATTATAGCAGTGATTCAGAGGGAGATGGCTGGGCCAGGGAGAGGCAGCGGCATTGCTGGGGAGAATGGGTATCTTTCAGCTATGCTCTGAAGGGGAGGTAGCAAGATTAGCGGGTGGACAGTGGGTAGGAACAGTCAGATGTTTCTTCAAGATTTCCAGCCGGAGCCACCAGAAAGTTGGAGTTGCCACTGACTGATTCAAGGATGCGTCCAGGGAAAGCAAGCTGGGGAAGGGGTTGAATCAGGGTTCACTTCTGGAGATTCTGTGACAAGATTTTGCTATAGTCCCAGCTACACGGGAGACTGAGGCAAGAGAATGGTGTGAGCCCGGGATGTGGAGCTTGCAGTGAGATGAGATTGCGCCACTGCACTCGAGCCTGGGCGACAAAGCGAGACTCCGTCTCAAAAAAACAAAGATTTCTATGATATATGCAAGTGGAGATGCCAAGGAGGCAGTTGTGGGGAGAGAAAATGAAGAAAGAGGACATGGACACATCTTTCGGGAAGTTTCATGGCCAATGGGAGCAGAGAAGTAAAGCGGAGGCTAACCAGAAGTAAGGTCAAGAGGAAGCCTTTTTGTTTTGTTTTGAACTTGGGAAAAGCAGCAATAGGTTTGTGTGCAGATGGTAATGAGTGTGGTGAATAATGACCCTGGGTGGCCAGGGGGAGGCCAGCAATGGAGGCCCTAGTAAGACATTCTGAGATATTGGGTTTTTATTAGAGAAGTGGGAAACCATTGAGATTTTAAGCAGAGCAGTTTGACAAAAGCCGAATTACATTTTGAAGGGATCTCTCTGTCTGCGGAGGACCAAATAGATTGGAAACTAGCCAAAAAGTAGCTGCAGTCAGTATATTAATACTTCATGTGTGCCTAGGAATGTACTGAACATTTCACGTATTCACCCTTTTAATCCTCATAACACTTTTGCAGTGGGTTTCATTAACAAGTGAGGGCACCAAGGTTCAGAGTGGTTCAGCAACTTGCCCAAAGTCATCACACAGCTAGTTAATCAGTAAGAGGGCCAGAGTTAGAGGCCAGGCTGTTCAGTTCTGAGCCCTTGCCTCTTTGCAACTGTGTTCTATAGGTTACAGACTCATGGAATTTTTACATTGGAAGGGCTCTTAGAAACCGCCTAACCTAGCCCCCAGGTAGACGGAATTTGAGGTATTCAGAAGCAACATCTTGCAGACAGAATCATAGTTTAAATGCACCAGGGGAGGTTGCTATTTAGAGTCCTATTCTGAAAATCCTTTGTAAAGTCAAGAATCCTTTTGTAAAGCAAATAATCCACTCTCCAGTTTAGCTTGGGAGAAAATGCTGTTCTTCAAACATCAGGTAAATCTATAAAACTAAAACGTGCCAGAGGATATTCTTCTTATTCAGGGAGAGCAGCTGTGGTGAGGTTGTCTGAAGAGATATGGGGAGAGCAGGCTGCTTGAGGACTGGAGGAGTGGGGTTGTTGATTCTGTGTAATGACCACTGACTTCTAAATGAATTGGATGTAGTAATTCAAAGGTTTCGAATTATGTCATCACTAAGGAGTCTTAGAATCCACTTTGTGAACCTGTGAGCTACTGTGGAGGACTAACATTACTGCCTCCCATACTTTTTTTTTTCATTCTAAAACTGTTCCTACTTCATCCCATCCTCATCAGGTGATTCTGGTGGAACTGTTGATCACAAGGCTGTACCTGTCCCCTGGTTCTTGGATTGGGCACGTCACCAGTTCTGCCCAATCAGAACCTCCCTAGACTGTCATCTGAGCAAACTTTCTCTGGATTATGAGCTATAAGAATAAAACAAACTTGTGACTATAAACAGTTAACATGTATCCACATGGAAAGAACCTGTATGAGAAAAAATCCAGGCAGAGGCAAATGGAACCAAAACTGAAAAATCAAAGCAAAGCTCTGGTGACATTGAAGTTCTGAACCAACCATACATGAATCCAGTATCACCTTTAGATTTTTCAGTTATATTAAGCAACAAATTCCCTTTGTTGCTGTATGCCTCAGATCTAACCTGTGAAAGATGGATAATAATACTACCTACCTTGTAGCATGTAGCAAGGACTACGTTAAGTAATATGTACAAAACAAAGCAGAGAAACATATCAGGTAGCTGTTGCTACATAACAAACTATTACACCTTCAAATTTGTGTTAAAACGATCATTCATTAAGATCACAATTCTGCAGGTTGTCTGGCTCTTTCGGTTGGGTTCTGTTTGGTGGTTATTCTCATCTCAGCTCTGCTCACTCATGCATCTTGGTCAGTTTCTGAGACGGCCCAGTTCACCTCCCTGTGATCACACATCCTTCAGCAGGCTTGCCCACACCCTTTTCCTTTGGTGGCTAGATACAGTTCTAAAAGGGAGTAGAAAGCCTCTTGAGGACTAGGCTTGTAAATAGCACACTGTCTTTTCTGTGCATTCTAGTGACAAAAGCAAGCCATAGAGTAGACTCTACCTCTACTTGGAAGGAGCTATGGTCCAACTGTGAATGATTATGGCTGCCTTTTTCAAGCTGTTGAGTGTTCAGTAAATCTCACTATATGTTGCTGATATTGTTATTACTGGCTAAACTGGTTTATTTTCTATTACTTGCTATAGATGTTATTACTCTTGCTACTAGACTTTTTAAAAGTTTAGCTCAGGGGCTGAGGGTGGTGGCTCATGCCTGTAATCCCAGCACTTTGGGAAGCCGAGGCAAATGGATCACTTGAAGCCAGGAGTTTGAGATCAGCCTGGGGAAGATGGCAAAACCGTGTCTCTCCAAAAAATACAAAAAATAGCCAGGCATGGTGATGCATGCCTGTAGGTCCAGCTGCTGAGTTGGCTGAGGAAGGAGAATCACTGGAGCCCAGGAGGTAGAGGTTGCAGTGAGCCAAGATCGTGCCACTGCACTCCAGCTTGGGCAGGAGAGCAAGACTCC
Organism: Colobus angolensis palliatus; assembly: GCF_000951035.1. Lineage (NCBI taxonomy): Eukaryota > Metazoa > Chordata > Mammalia > Primates > Cercopithecidae > Colobus > Colobus angolensis. The sequence continues at coordinate 974,203 of NW_012118977.1, read as the reverse complement.
ATCTCAAAAACAAAAACAAAAACAAACAAACAAAAAATGGTTTAGATTAGGGATCACCCTAGGTTTCTTTTTCGGACTTCTCTTTGAAACCCAGTTATAGTTAACTTCTAGAAATATATATTTTGCCTCCTAAAATATTTCGAGTGACACCATGTATGTCATTAGCAGAGTATTACAAAAGTGAAAAATTGTAATTTCTCATCTTGTAAGTAATATTTTATCTGCTCAGCAAGACCTTGGAAATTACCAGTCTTTAATAATCTAGTTTACACAATCTGTTATTTGTTTGCAAGTTTCTCTTCACTGGTTTTGATTTTGTAATTATTTGTATTTTTTCCTAGGTTGATTTATCTTTAATTGTGTTGAATTTGAGGGGGAAAATATTGAGATCATTCGATTCTTCTTATGAGGTCATAATATTTATTATTTTCAGGAGTAAGTACATTGTAGATTTTCATGCTTATTAATTTTTTATTATAGAGAATATTAAATTATGCAAGGTATGCAGTGAATACATTTAAATTCATTACTTAAACAAATTCCATCAAGAGTATTAATACTGATTTGATTATTTTCATGATTATGTCACTAAAGATATTACCAAATTTCAGTTTCTTTGGTTTCTAAATTCAGTTGAGGATTAGCATAAGCCTTTCCTTTTGTTATTGTAAAGACAAACAATATGAATAGGATATGGATTTTAATTTTTTGTAGGGAGGTGTCGGTTTTACTCTAGAGTGAGAGAGCTGTGTAGTACATTTGTGATATAAAAATGTCAAAAGCAAGTATCAGCATTGTAATTTCCCAAAGTAAGCAGAAATAAAAAAATGCTTCCATTATCAGTCAACAATTATGGAATACCTACTGTAAAATAAACACCACTATTAGTCAATCTTGAAAACATGTTATTGTATTTATAAATAATAGTACTATTATTATCCAACATTAGCAGACACCTTTTTGTTTTGACCGGATTGAATATTACCTTTTGATTATATTGGATTAAATATCAATGTTAACAATTGATAACTGAACACCAATTCTGCACACTGGTCTTGTATTAATTAGATAAATACTGGGTAACACATTAATGTAAAATTTAGAACAATAATTCATTATCTCTTTCTCTGTGTGTGTGTGTGTGTGTGTGTGTCAGGTGTTCAGCAGCAGCATAGCTGTGTCATTCTGACTCAGGGTATCTCATGAGATTGCAGTCATTGGTCAGCCAGGATTGCAGTCATCAGAAGGTTTGACTGGGGATGGAGATCCAGTTCCAATGTGGCTGATTCACATGACTGACAAGTTGATGGTAGACCTCAGTTCTTCTTCACATGGGTCTTTCCACATGTCATGGCTCTTAACCTCTTGACATGGTGGTTAGCTCCTCTGATGAGTCATCCTAGAGGCCAAGGCAGAGGTCACAATGCCTTTCATGACCTAACCCCGGCAGTCACACATCATTATGGGTACTGTGTTCTATTTGTCAGATGAGTCATCCCTGATTCAAGGGGGAAAGAGAGCTCAAAATGGTGTGAAAACCAGGAATCAAGGATCATTTGTTACTATTTTGGGATCTGGCAGCTACTGACTATTATCAAGGGACAATAGAATACCTACTAAGGGCCGGGCGCGGTGGCTCAAGCCTGTAATCCCAGCACTCTGGGAGGCCGAGACGGGCGGATCACGAGGTCAGGAGATCGAGACTATCCTGGCTAACACGGTGAAACCCCATCTCTACTAAAAATACAAAAAACTAGCCGGGCGAGGTGGCGGGCGCCTGTAGTCCCAGCTACTCGGGAGCCTGAGGCAGGAGAATGGCGTAAACCCGGGAGGCGGAGCTTGCAGTGAGCTGAGATCTGGCCACTGCACTCCAGCTCAGGAGACAGAGCAAGACTCTGTCTCAAAAAAAAAAAAAGAAGAATACCTACTAAGGCCAGATTTTGCAATCAACAGAGATCAATTACATTTTTATGTTATATCTGCTAGGTATGTTCTATCCCATGCATAACCATGAAGCCACTGACTTACATCTCCAGGGCCTCTTTATGCCAGTGATTGCTGGAGTCCTTTACTATAAGAATAACAACTCTCTAGCTATCTTCCCCAGAAGAATCCAGACCTTTTATGATTTGATTATGATTATGATGTAAGGTACCACACTCGTGGCATCTTTCCCACAAATATTTGGAGTCAAATAACCTTTTCAGAACCTTCTCAAAGTATAAATATGCTTTTTAAGAAAAATATATTCACACACAATTTTGCTTACAGTTTTAGTAGATTCAGGAGCACTCCTACCCTTTAAGTGAATTAATACTTATTTAGAGGAAGTTAAGTTTTTGTTTTTGTTTTTGCTTTTTTTCCTAGAAGAGGGTAAAAAGCAGCCTATACATTAATTAGAGAAAAATTTATGCAGGAATCAGAATTTATTCATATGGTCTGATCTCCAAATAGCCAAGAGTAATTGTTTCCCTTAAAAATTGCAATCTTTAACTTAAGTATCTCAAAAATACAATAAATGTGACTTCAATTGGCACTCTCAACATTTCTCATAGATTTTATATGCTTCTTCCTAGTTCTTCTTCTAATTCTGAACCCCTGTGATTTTGCTTTCAGCCTACACACAATTTTTTTCCTTCCATCACCCCTTTCTCTTCAAGTGTTTTCTTATGCAGATTGACTCAATCTTTCTTAGTCTTAGACTTTCCTGCCTCTATCTCCTTCTTAATTTTGTGTCTTTCTGCCCACCCTCTAACTATGCGTTGACAAATTTAATAACCAGTTGGGTATGATGGCTCTTGTGAAGAGTGGGAGCACTCCCAGGTGTAGAGGAATGGAAGACATTAAGATTCTCTTTGTTGCCTTGGTATGGATTCTTTTGGTTATCTTGATAAATTATCATTCTGTGTGCTCCTTCATTTATTCTTTTTATTTTGTAAATATTTATGTTATAGTAAAAATGTGACAACAAACAACAACAAAACATTTAATTCAGCTCTCAATATATATTAAAATCTCCATTAATTGGGCGACCTCGGGAATGGAAATAAGCAAAATCCCTTTATCAATTGTGTCATGTCTATGGAAGGATTGGGTGCATCAATTAATTGCATTTGGAGGTGAATATAAAATGATATTTTATTTTTTCAAATTTCAATTTTTTTTTTTTGAGACAGAGTCTCTGTCATCCAGGCTGGAGTGCAGTGGCATGATCTCAGTTCACTGCAACCTCCACCTCCTGGGTTCAAGCGATTATCCTGTCTCAGCCTCTGGAGTAACTGGGACTACAGGCACCCACCGCCACACCTGGTTAATTTTTGTATTTTTAGTGGAGGCAGAGTTTCACCATGTTGACCAAACTGATCTTGAACTCCTGACCTCAAGTGATCCACCCGCCTTGGCCTCCCAGAGTGCTGGGATTACAAGCATAAGCCACTGCGCCCAGCCATCAAATTCCAGTCTTTTGAGGATAAAGAATACACTTCATCATTTTGGAAAGCAGACAGAATTTTAAGATGGCACCCAAGATTCCTGTGTAATTTCCAAGACTGTGGCTCTGATGGATTTTATATTGTCCTAGGTTTTATATGGCACAGTTGAAATTAAGAAAATGAGATTATCTTGTCTAGACTTGACCTATTTAGATGACCTGGCTCTTCCTAGAGAGAGAGACTTGGAATACAAGACAGATTCCATGTGAAGTCTCTATTATTGGCTTTGAAGATGGAGGGGATCACATAGCAAGGTCCACTCAAGAGCTGTGAGTGCCCCTTAACTGGCAGCAAGGAAACAGAGACTTTAGTCCAATAACCACAAGGAACTGAATTCTGTGACAATCACTGTAACTTGGAGGAGGATCTTGAGCTTCTGTTAAGAATGTGTTAGCTAGTGCCTTGATTTCAGCCCATATATATCTGAGCAGAGAATCCAGGCATACTGTACCCTACCTTCTAATCTACATACTGTGAAATAATACATGACCATTGTTTTATGCCACTGAGTTTGTGGTGGTTTATTATGGAGCAACAGAAAATGAATAGAAAACCTCATCTGTTATAGAAAACCTCACCTGTTTTGTTTTGACACTGTGGCAGGCTAAATCACAGGAGGAGAGGCATGTTAGTGGCAATTAAGAGGTCTAGTTCCAGAATCCTAAACTCAGGTTTGTGGTTCCGTTCTACCCAATTATAAGCTATGTGAGTTCCACCAAATGTGAAACCTCAGTTTCCTCACCTGCACAAAGGAAAATCATTATTGGCTTCTCTTAACAATTGTTGAGAGGCTTATATGGTATAATAAAAGTAAAGAACTAAGAATGGTGGCTGGCACATATAAGATATATATGTTAGCTACTATTACCCAGGGGAAAAAAGGACTAGAACATTGATTTTGAGAACTTGAAAATAGGATTGGTCATTAATCAACCAATAATTGTATACTTTTGGCAGTTTAACAATATGTTATTATTATTGTTTAATCCCATGTAATCATCACTACCCCATGAAGAACATATTATTAACATCATTTCTTTTCAACTTTTTGTTTTGAAATAATTATAGGCTCACATAAAGTTGCAAAAATAATACAGAGAGGCCCCATATACCTTTCCTTCAGCTAAAGATGACATCCTACATCACTGTAGTGCATTATCAAAACTAGGAAACTGACATTGGTACAATACAGTTAGGTAGACTACAGATCTTACTCACCTTACTCAAGTCTCACTGCTAATTACTTCATTTTGCAGATGAGAAAACTGAGGTTTACTTCAACTGCTGACTTCAATTGCCCTTTGAAAGTTGTGGTCAAATTGTGTGGATTTATATTATGAATTGTTTGTCTCTATTGCTTATTTGTGCTCAGTGACAGATGAGGGGGGAAAATGTAGCACTACTTGACCACTCTGACTAATGAAGACTCAAATGTACTTATAATTACAAAATTTTATTCTTGATACGAAACATGTGTTTTTTCAGAGAAAGAAAGATTACATTATAGATCTTGACTGTTTGAGGGCAAGCTGACACAGATTTTGACAAGATCACCATAACCCAGATAGATGCACAATAATTTGTGCCCTGGTGCCAAATTCCAATGGCCATAAATATCTGCAAAGTAGTCTCAATGTTTCTTTTAGTTATCATGAAAGGTAAAGATTCTCATATGAAATAAAGCTGAAAATAACCTAGGAGTCAGCTCCTTAAGATCTAGGTAAAACTGGCTTGAATCTCTGCCAGTTAGTCTCTAGGAGTTTTTAAGATTTCAGTGACTTCTTTGCAAGAATTATATTCCCTTCCCCTTGTTTGCCTCTAGGGATTCTATTCTGTCATATTGAAATTTTATATTAATAAATTGATAAACGTAATATTTATTATATATAATCCCTTACATATATCAAATCATTTTATATCTATAATAAATGTATATTATATCTATAATAAATGAAATAATATATAATAAATATATACTATATATGAAATATATTATATATCATACATTTTTAATACATATATAATAAACATATACTTCATATATATGTGCAAATATATATATGTATGTGTTTTATCCACAGTTTCTGGTTCATAACTCTCATAGCCCTTGTTATAGTCTTTTGTTACAATGTTGGGGCCCATTAGGTCTCAGGAGCAGGCCTTAGGAAACATAATCTCTCTTTCTCCTCTCTTCCTTTTACCTGCCCAAGGCAGGACTCTAATCTGATTGTGGGTTCAAAGACCCTTATTCCGGGATACAGGGTCCTGCCCCATACCCTAGAGGAAAGAAGGCTGCATAGAGAGGCCAAGAAAAGTCTGAACCGATAAGCCTTGCTGGGTTTAGATCATGTGCTTTTTGTCCAGTCACATTTCCACATGGTTGTCAATCATGCCTATGTAATGAAGCCTCCACAAAAACCCTAGAGGAGCAGGTTGAAAGCTTCTGGAGAGCTGAAGAGGGGAGATGCCTAGAGGGTGGAGCACCTGGAGAGGGTATGGAAGTTCCACGCCCTTTTCCCCCGTAACTCACCTGACATATCTCTTTATCTCTATCCTCTGTATCTCTATCCTTTATAATACACCAGTAAACATAAATAAATGTTTCCCTGAGTTCCTTGAGGCTCTGCAGCAAATTAATTGAACCCAAAGAGAAGTTGTGGGAACTCCGACTTGGACCTGGTCAGTCAGAAGTTCCGGAGGCCTGGACTTGAGACTGGTGTCTGAAGCGAGGGCAGCCTTGAGGACTGAGACCCCATCCTGTGACATCTGAAACTACCTCGATGTAGATAAGATTTGAATTGAATGGGAGAACACCTGGCTGGTGTCTGCTCTTTGGTGTATGGGGAAATCCTCCTCGTCTTTGGTCACAAATGTCTTCCTCTTTGTTGATGATTGCTGTGGTTGTGTGAGAGCAGAGGAAACACAGTTTGAGAGTGTTTCCTTCAACCACATTCCCACACATAGTTTTCTGTGCTTCTCTGTATAATTGAATCTAAAACTCCTTGAGTTTCATGAAAACTCTACCAGCCTCAAGTATTTTGAGAACTATAGGCTTAATAGAAGGTGTTAGAGGGAGAGTAGAGAGGTCTACATTCCACACTTGCACACAAAACAACTTCAATCTTGGATATTAGAATTTCTCTTCCCTAAGATCCTTTGGAGCCATGCTCCTGCCAGGCTGCTCTCTCAGCATGCTTCTTGGTGTCCAGCCTTCAAACTGTGTTCTCCATTTCCTCTTCTCACTCACCTCCCCTACCCTTGGGAGAAAAATATTCTCCGTCCCTTTTCTTTTACCTTCCTCAGACATTCTGGTCTGAAATTCTTAAGCTTATACCACTTACTCAGCTAATTATAAGTGATTTCTCCAGCAATTTTAATTCTCTTCTTAAGATGACATCTGGTGCCAGGTGTTAAAAGGACATATTGCATTGCTATTAATTACTATTAATTTTATTATGCATTAGTTATTCATTTAACTATTTAACTTTCTAACGCCTTTCATTCTTTTGATTATTTTGAAGCCCCTGAAGGTCATTTGTCATCTTTTCACTTTCCTAGTTTTTGTATCAGATTGTTCTGGAGCAGAGTTACTGGGGATCTTGCATCTTTTAGTAATAAATAAACTAACTCTTGCTGCATCTTAAGTAAAGGGCTCCCCTTGTATTCAAGAGTTGATTCATCTCTTAAGATAAATAGAAGATGAACTTGGCACATATCTTTACAAATCATGCAAGCCCAGTGTAGAGCTGCAGACTTAAAGGGATCACTAGTCACTGAAAAGTTCCCAAGTGATGATTGCTCTTAGAATCCCATTCACTTAAATTTTAGATATCAGTTTACCCTCCTAGTCCTGTCTTCCCTTCTACCTGTTGACCCTACTGTGCCTCAAGCCTAGCACCAAGTTTTTTATAGAGTGAGCACCCAGCAAATATTCATTAAGTGTACAATGGATGAAAGTAGATACTGTAGCAACTAGGCTGAATTAATAAGCTCGTGAAGAGCCAAAACATAGACACTCTTCTATTTCTTCTCTCCTATATTAACCCCTGTGTGGTATAAGTAACCAATCAACTGGTCCTTTGGAAAGCAAGATTGTAATGTGAGTTGAACATTTGTAACATATTTGTTGTTACGACAGGGAGGAACCAATGATGGGTTCAATCACTCAAGGAAAACACTACACCCCTTAATATTTTTTGCATCACCATAGTGTCTGGAGAGCAGTTGGCACCGATCTACCCTTTGCATTCCAACCACACATTCTGGGAAAAAATCCTTCCTTTCTTCACACTCTTAAAATGCCTTTTAGCTAGATCTCACCCAGCACCAAGAGTGGGTGGCACGCATATGCCAGCGATGTCTACTGTCACTCCTTATCAGCTTAGTGTTGTCATGTTTGATGGGAAGCCCTGGTTATGGTGGGCATAACTTCATGGATTGTGTTGACTGAAGTGACAAACAGTCTGATGTAATTAGTGTTTGGCTGAGCACTGGGGATTCCTTATTGAAGGAGACTTTTTTTTCTTTTAATGTGAACCTCAAGTTGACCTTGGGGAAAGACACTGGATCACACTCAGGTCAGGTGGATCAGCTGCTGCCATGTGGGGTGAGAAGTCTGGTGTGATAATTCTAGAAGCTCCACTTTTTTTTTTTTTTTTGAGATGGAGTCTCACTCTGTTGCCCAGGCTGGAATGTAGTGGTGGGCTCTTGGCTGACTGCAACCTCCGCCTCATGGGTTCAAGAGATTCTCCTGCCTCAGCATCCCAAGTAGCTGGGATTACAGGTGCATGCTAACATGCCTGGTTAATATATATATATATATATTTTTTTTTTTGCATTTTTAGTGGAGATGGAATTTCACCACGTTGGCCAGACTGGTCTCAACATCCTGATCTCAACTGCTCTACCCACCTCAGCCTCTTGAAGTGCTGAGATTACAAGCATGAGCCACTGTGCCCAGCCAAGAAACCCCACTCTTAAGGGTTTACAATATATAGTCACCTGGGCACTTTCGTATCCATGGGTGTGGCTGGCCAGGGCTCCCCATTATTTCAGCGTGGATATTAGGTGGTCTATAAGGGATAGTTTCCCACCTTTCCCCACTTTATTCATTTACTTATTTATTCATCCAGTAACATTTCTACACTACTCCACACCCTCTGCACCAAGCATAATGCTAAGCACTGGAGATACAACACTGAAAGGTACAGGCATGATCCCTGTCCTTTTGTTGCATTTCATAATCCTGTTTTGTAACTGTCCATCTCTGAATCTGTCGTCCGGTAGATGGTAAGTGCAATGAAGGAGCCAATGGTCAGAATGCTATGGTGTACATATAACACATGTGAAGTATATGCAACACAGCTTGTAGAAGACTTCCAGGCGTTACTGAGGTTTAAAAGACAAGGATTCATGCAGGAGAATTACAGGAAGTTGGTGAAAGGGAATGAGGAAGGAAGGACCTTCCAGATGGAGGGCACAGCATGAACAGAGACCCACAGAAGAGGAGCACCATTGGATGCATAGTGTTATAAGCTGTGTGGAGATGCTGAATAAGGCAGAGGAATAAGAGATGAGACTAGATGGAATGGAGGGACCAGGCCATGGAAGGCCTGTAGGTCAGGCTTAGAAGTGTGGACTTTACTGTTGTGGGAAGTCAGGGACCCCAAACGGAGGGATTGGCTGAAGTCATGGCAGAAGAACACAAATTGTGAAGATTTCATGGACATTTATTAGTTCCCCAAATTAATACTTTTATAATTTCTTACACCTGTCTTTACTGCAATCTCTGAACATAAATTGTGAAGATTTCATGGACACTTATCACTTCCCCAATGAATATCCTTGTGATTTCCTATGCTTGTTTTTACTTTAATCTCTTAATCCCATCATCTTTGTAAGCCGAGGAGGATGTATGTCACCTTAGGACCCTGTGATGATTGCGTTAACCACACAAATTGTTTGTAGAGCATGTATGTTTGAACAACATGAAATCTGGGCACCTTGGAAGGAGAAGAGGATAACAACAATGTTCAGGGAACAAGGGAGATAACCTTAAACTCTGACTGCCGGTGAGCCGGGTGGAACAGAGTCATATTTCTCTTCTTTCAAAAGCAAATAGGAGACATTTCCCTGAATTCTTTTTCTCAGCAAGGAACATCCCTGACAAAGAGAATGCACCCCTGAGGGTAGGCCTATGAATGGCCCCCGTGGGGGTGGCCATCTTTTATGGTCGAAGCTGAAGGGAAGAAATAAGCCCCGGTCTCCTGTAGCACTCCGAGGCTTATTAGGATGAGGAAATTCCCACCTAATAAATTTTAGTTAGACAGATTGTCTGCTCTCAAACCCTGTCTCCTGATAAGATGTTATCAATGACAATGCGTGCCCGAAACTTCATTAGCAATTTTAATTTTGCCCCATCCTGTGGTCCTGTGATCTTGCCCTGCCTCCATTTGCTTTGTGGTATTTTATTACCTTGTGAAGCATGTGATCTCTGACCCACACCCTATTCATGCACTCTCTCCCCTTTTGAAAATCGCTAATAAAAACTTGCTGGTTTTACAGCTCAGGGAGCATCATGGAACCTGCTGAATTGTGATGTCTCCCGCAGACACCCAGCTTTAAAATTTCTCTCTTTTGTACCCTTTTTCCTTTATTTCTCAGACCAGCTGACACTTAGAGAAATAGAAAAGAACCCACATTAAATATTGGGGGTGGGGTTCCCCCGATATCTGGTGCCCAATGTTAACTATTGGGGATGGGTTCCCCAATACTTTACGTTGAAGTCTATCTTCAAGTCTTTATCTTGAAGCCTTTGGGGAGTCAAGACTGAATGAATTAGCCCCAGAACTCATTGTCTAACATGCCCATCAGATGGCAGTAGGTAATCTCATGTCCTAACTCTCCTGGCTCACTCCAATCTTGTTGATCTCCTCTATGGCACTGGGGATTTTTCACTGGTCAAAGGTTGCTGACATCATCTGTTGCTCAAGGCTTTCAGTCTTGCTCTGTTATGGCTCCCCACCCCCACCAGAGCCAGGCCTGTGGACTTGCAGCTTCTGCTCTCATTTCAAAGCTGGACATTGATAACCTATTGACTTTATCCAGTCTCTATGGTGCTCCAGGAGAGTTCTGTGGGCTCTAAATTCTAGTTTTCTGTTCTGAGAAAAAAAACTTCATCTCTTAGTTTTTTTGCCCCTGGGGGTGTGTCTGTGTTTTCCATACTGGAAAATGAAATGAACCCATGTTTAGTGAGCATGTACTAAGTGTGGGGCATTGTGCTGAGCATTTTCATACATGTTGTCTTATTTAATCCTCCAAATCACACTGCAAGGAAAGTTTCATTATTTCCCATACATAAAACAACTGAGTACCAGAAAGGTCAGGTGAGTTCTTCAAGGACCCATAGCTAGTGAGTAATGAAGATGGATTGAACCCCATTCAGCCTGACTTCCTGAGCAGACTGTGGGGAGAGTCTGAGGGTGGGGAGAGAGGTTGGGGCTAGCACACTCGTCTTGAGCATTTATTAGCAGAAAAATAAATGCAGTATCTAGTACCTGGGTGAACAACTGTTTCATCCCTTTTGTTAACCTTGGTCAACTAGTAGTGGCCATCTGGAGAATCTGGCTCAGAAACAGTGCTGAGATTGATTAGCTACATGTGGTGTAGGTGGAGATAGATAGTATCTACCCAGATGCCATATATTTGACAAATTTAGTGTATTGATAGGAAGGGTGTGACCACAGTGACACTAGACAGGGGTCTAGGGAACAGCCAGTTGGGTTGCTACTAGAACACCTGATTCCAGAGCTATTTCTCCTTTGGTTTTCAGAGTTGCATTTGCCAATTCTTCAATCACCTATTGATATACTAAAGGACCACATGCTTGCAAATTAGCTCAGCAAGTATCTTCATCTGGACATTTCTGAAGGAAACATATTTTAAGAAAACACATGCCTTCTGGTGCTCTATGCTTGAAATAATTAGGTAATTAGCATACAGCCCAGCCAGGCTTAATGTTAAAACCTTAATAATAGTGATTCTGCATGGATAACATACCCCAATCCTATAAGTTATCACCATTTGTGAGCCCCATTGCTATTACCTACTGGGCACCTTTTTCTCTTCTTCTTAACTGTATGTTTAGGGAGAGAGTTTCACAACATTATAGGCTTGGAAGGCACAGTCAGAATGCTAATAAGGCCATCAACCCTCAGATGCCGCCTTCTTAACGTCTCAGCAAGGTGAGCAGTGCAGCTAATACCTTATGCCGCCTCCTACATGTTTGCAATTAACATTTTATCTGCCCTATGTCTTAAGTCACCATTCCCTCGAGGCTGAAGGACTTTAATTACAGAAGCGATGCACTCATCTGCTTCCTGCTGTATTCTGATGTCACCACCTCTGAGCTCCAGAGAGAGGTCAGGCTGATCCTAGGAAGTCATGTGGCTCAAATCCAATATTTTAATTTAGAGACTCAGTAAGTGGCTTCATCAATTAAGACTGGCTGTACTTGCAGCAGACTTGCCAGGCCACAGCCAGAGCTTTGATTCATTTTATTTCTTACTGACCCCATCACAGAATGGAGGGATGACCAACATTTCATTGGGTTGTGGAGAGCTGCCAGATTTAAAAGGAAGACTAATGACTGGGGAGGATTCTAAAGGGTAGGATTGGCTTTTAAAATGACAGCACATATGTCATGCTGGCTAAATTATGGTGCTTAATGGGGGTCCAGGAAAAGAGACACACATTATTTTATAGTTTCTTAGCAATTAATAAATCCCATCTCGGTGAATTAGCCCAGATCAGGTTTGGTTTTTGCTTTGGTTTAAGTTAGCTGCAAGTGAGTGGAAGTTCTTTTCCATTTGGTTTTTTTAGGGGTCCAGGGTCTTTCCATCTTTTGTCCCTATCAGGTCCATACCATTTGCTCCAAGAGAAAAAGATAATGGAGGAAATTGCTACTCTTCGGAGGGTGATGTTGGGGCTGACTCTTTCTTCCTTTCAACCTAAGGTCAGGATTAATCTTGGGACCCAGGATGAGGTTGGTCCTGCAGAAGCATATGTGTGGGTGAGGGAGTTGAAGTCAGAAGGAGGTGGAAGGAGTGAGGCTGGTCCAAGCATAGCAACAGGAGTAAATTGCAGGAGCCAGGAGGGTCAAAACCTATCTCATTTCTTTCCCAAGCCCACAAGATCTTGCTGTCTGCCAATAAGACAATGAGGCTATAATGGGCTCATTCCTGTTTCCCAAATTTAAACCTTCTATTTCAGCAGATCATCCAGTTGACAGTGCTCAACTTCAGGGAGCCAGGGAACATAAGTCCTGTGGGGAAAGTTCTTTTTGGCAAAGCAAGCATCCTGAGAGCATTTGTATAGCTCTCAGCACTACAAATAGTCTTTTGGAATTAATACCACACAATCAGATTTTTGTAAAGAGGTGCAGAGGCTAATGACTCACCCCTAATATTATTGGTCTTAGATGAAACATAATTTAGAATGTTATTTTAGCAGAGACACCATAGCTGCTTAAAATACGTAGTGGCTATCATTTACATTTGCTGCCTGGTTATTATCTTGCTTATTTACAAAGAAAGTGGCTAGCTGTCACCCCAGCTTTCTTCCATAGTAAATCATGAATAATTTTGTTAAGGTTTGTACTTTGAATTTAAACATAACTGGGCCATTATGACCGACTGCCGCCATAAACAGGCATATGATTTGCATGTCTACATGAGCAAATCAGAGCTGCAAGCGAGGGCGGCCTCACATTAGTACATTATTCTGCCTTCCCTCCATGGCGCAGAATTAACAAGTGCCAGGGAAATCGATTCATAACTGAATGTCTAATCGAAGAGTTAAGACAGGATAATATACAGTTGCCAAAGTGAAGTTTGATATGGAACTTAAATCTTGTCTCTGGCTCCAGACATCATGGTTGGAAATGCAAATTGTTCCTTTTAAGACTCACTTGCAAATGGAAGGAGCAATTTCTGAGTTAATGGACACCTGGGAATTTTCCCCTCCCACTGGCAATTGGAGGTTCAGATTTATGATAAAGTTATTGGGCCCGGGACTCCTCTTGTTCACCACAACTTTCACCCCCATCAAGGAAGCTATGTTTGGATTCCATCACCTTCTTAAACTTATACTTCTATTAACTTTGAATGATTCTAGTGGAGTGTGTCACTAGTTGTGACGGAATTATTTATGAGTTAAATGATTCTGACTCAGTTAGAAAAGCACTTGAGCTTCTAGTCCTGGTGGAAGGAAACAGAATTGACAGCGTGGCGCCTCAGGGAAGCTCGTTGTTTATCATGACTTTCGTCACAGAAGCATTTCCTCAGAAATCTGACAGCAGACCTCCAGGGAACTGGGCCTCAGGTGGCACTGGCTTGGCAGAGACCCCTTCTATGGGCATTGGTTATGGGTGGGATGAGGAGGAGTGTGTGTGTTGGCTGGGCGGGGATATATTTTTTACCACTTACTTCTTTTTGAGTAGCCAACTTTGATATCCCAATGAGTACGTACTTAAGGTATCTATAAGGCAGGAGAACCCCTCCAAAATGTTCTTTGGAAAATGTTGATATGTTAAAGAAAGCATCCAGGTAATCATTCTAGGAGAACCAAGAACTACCTTGGCTACTCTCAAACATCTTTTCTGATTTATTATTTAAATTAGCATTGCTTGGGTTGACGAATGCACCATCACCTTGCATTACTTGAGCCTCTAAATATCTTATCAGGACCTTATCAATGGTCCAGGCTCATGTATCAATCAGCTGGGTGAGGCGAGAACAACAGGGAAGAAGAAAGGCAGGAGCAATCCATTAGTGGAGAACACTGAGTCAGAGCCCAGAGGCTAACACTGCGGTAGTTCTCTAACACTCACCCTATTTCAGGTAAAACTATAGCACTGTGGAAGGCAAAGTTCCCTGGACCAAGGGCCAGGGATGCTGGGTCTAGTTTTGGTCTTTGTCATCAACCTGATATAAGATCTCAGACTGTTCACTATTGTCCTATGTAAATATAGCTGCTTTCTCATCTGCAACTTCATCCAATTTTCCTCCTTGGGTTGTGGTAGGTATCTATGGAAAGGCAAACAATGAAAGCACTTTGAAAAGTAAAAGCTGCTTACCTAAATCTTCTTAAGACTACAAAGCTGGAACCTCTGAAGCCAAATCCTACACTGCAGCAAATATATTAGAGTAAGGCTTTCATTCTTAAGCAATTTATTGGGGAAAAATATTTTTTAAATTCCTTGTTTTATATAAATGGATGTAATCATCAGAATTGTACTATGTCAGAGCAATTTTTTTCTGAAATGATTTGGGAGATAAGAACCAGATAGACTAAATTACACCTGTTGTAGTTGTTTATTGGAGATACACACACAAAAACACACATACACATATACATACACACACATACATATGCATTTGTTGAGAAGTTGTCTCATAGATCAATTGCAATTAATAGGACTCTGATCTCTTTCCCATTTAAACCACTGATTTATGTAGCAAGACAATTGCAAACCTAGGCTGTAACATAGTGACTAAGAGAAATAAATGATTTCAAGTCAACAGCATAACAAATGGTCACAACAAGCATCCACCCTCTGGTTATTACAACCTTTTATTATGATCTATCATTAAGCAACCCAGCATTTCATATAATGTGGGAGCTATTAATTTGCCAGAAACAAATGAGGGTAATCAGGTCTTTTACCTTCTTTGAAAATAAAATGAAATTGATTAGGCAAACTTTTTTTATTATGACCTGGATAACTTGTATCTTCCTCCTTCTTGTTATATACTGAAAACCAACCACATAATTGGTCCCAGCTAAAAAACAAAAACAAACAAACAAAAAACTTAGGGAAAAATCTAGTCTATCTCTCTCTTTGCACAGATAAAGATACTGTGGTCCTCTTAGAGGAAGTTGAAAATAAGAAATCTTGACCTGTAAAGCTGAACTGTGTGTCTGGCACATAATAGATGCTCCATAAGTGTTTGTTTGATGATGAATCTTCAGGATGAGGAATATTCAGAGCAGAACACAATCAAGTGGGAAAACAATGGACTTGGCCGGGAGTCAAGAATCTGAGTTTTAGACCCAGGTGATACCATCAACATCTTATATGAAGCATATCACTTGCTTTAGCCTAAGTTTCTGCTGTTTTCATTGTGAATAATACTTTCTGTTTTAGCTAACTTAGACCAGTGCTTTAGGGTAAATGAGAAAAGAGGCATCAATGCACTTTGGAAAATGTCATCTAGTCTCCTCTATAGCTAGTGAGCTTGTCGTGTAGATGAATCAGCAAGATCAGCCTGTCTTTAAAGTAAAACTTAGGAAGCAGCAGAGACAGCTAAGTGAGCTATTCCACTGATGGCTACAGCTAATGGCTGCTATTTATTTATTTCTCTTCAAATCTTCTGGTATGGGAATGAATTTATCTAGATCAGAGCTGTAGGATGGAAATAAGTCTAGGATATTTTGATAATTAGAGTGTATGTATTGTGAGCCTTTTAAGATAAAATACTGGGCTAGGATAGAATTTCGATTTTCTAGGAGTTCAGAATCTAAGATTTTCAGAATAATACTGCCTGGAGCGCAGGGCAAAAACAATGAACCTACCAAAGAGAGAGAGGGGTAATCCTTTGTATTTAAAAAGCTCTCAGTTTAGGCCACACAAGGTGGCTCATGGCTGTGATCCCAGCACTTTGAGCAGCTGAGGGAGGTGATCACTCAAGCTCTGGGGTTTGAGACCAGCCTGGGCAACTTTGTGAAACCTCATCTCTACAAAAAATACAAAAATTAGCACCATGGTGTGCACACCTGTCATTCCAGCTACTCAGGAGGCTGAGATGGGAGGATGACTTGAGCCTAGGACACAAAGATTGCAGTGAGCTGAGACTATGCCACCGCACTCCAGCTATGTCACTCCAGGTGACAGAGAGAGACCCCGTACCCCGCCCCCCACCCCCCCAAAAGAAAGAAAGAAAGATCTCAATTTTTAACAGTATGCTTACAGGTTTCTCTGTTTCCTCTATCAATGCTTCAGAAATAAGAGATGAGCTGTTATATGAAAAGTCAAATTTGACAAAAGCAGTTTACTGAAGAATGGATATTCATGTTTTTCTATTAGATTCAGCCAAATTATAAGTTATCCTTGAGTATTTAGAAATATGAATATATATATTAAAATTTTATTGACTTTCTATAATTTTACAGTTGTATACTTAACTACCAGTGTCTGAATGGTGTGACAGTCCCATGAACACATCCTTTTTTTTTCCACTTGAAATTTATCAGATAGCCACAGGTTTCCTTAACACAATTAAAGTAGAAGTCAAATAATTGCAACATGAGATTTAAACCAGGACAGTTCCCTTTGATTGACAATAGACTGAAAACACTTATTATTGGGTCTTCCATTTCTCTAGCATTATGGTACTTTCTTTGTTTTAGTTGGTCATGCTATGACCGTAAGAGAATGCCCTAGTTCAGAGTCCAGTCTCATCTCTGAAGATAATGTCTTTATTTGATAAGGAAAATAATCTACTTGGTCATTGTGTGTGTGTACATTTTTTGATAGGAATGGTTGTGGTACCAATGAGGACTTTCTTAAACCAGATATGATTCTCAAAATCTCATTCATTTCCACCATCATTTTACCAGACTGGGACCTCTCACAGACAATCACTATAACTAATTGTATGAGATGTCCAGTTTTTCCAGTATCAGTTTGAAGTGATTCAAATATCAGGACTTAAAATTTAACCCTTGTTACATATATTATCTTTCATTAATGAAAGCAAATGTTTACTTTTTGTTTTTTCTCTCTCTACTCCAAGTCTGGAGGAAGTGGACTCCACCCGATATTACCTGGACTTTCCAAGGGTACATATTTTCAAGAAGGAAGAATGGTTTCCTAAGGCCGGTGTTTCTCAAATTGAGGTCCAAGCACTTCCTGCCTAAAATCAAATATGAGTCCAGTTAAAAATACAGATCCTTGGAGTCTACTGAAAACTTAATGTACTAGAAACACTGGGATTGTGAGTCAACAATCTAAATATACAACAGACTCCCCATATAATTCTTAAGCATGCTAATGTTTGAAAACCACCACTACAGGCTTTAATAGAGTCACATGCACGTATGGTCCCATGTTGCAGAAGAAATTGATGGTGGGGAAGGGGAGAGCATGCTCCTACAGACTAGAAGAGGATGCCAGGGGAGGGTTTGTGCTTCTAGATAGTTACACAGACAGCTTCTATTCCCTCTAAAAGTATCTCTTCAGCAAGTCTACTGATCACTTTCTGGTCATTCTCCCATTTAGACAAAGCTAATTTTGATTGGATGGCCCAATGCTGCAGATGCTTCACATGTAGATGTGGGGTGAGGGAATAGACACGTGAATACTATAATTCACCTTCCCTTTGGTTTTAGCAGAGTATCCCCTTTGCTGAGATTTACCTTTCTCTCAGTCTCAACAAGGCTTTACAATTTGAACATTTTCCTCTTGTTCAAAGAAACGCATCAACTATTACTCTGCAACTTATGTTGATGGGTGTGCGTGGGCTTTATCATAGCTAAAATCCTACATTAGCTAAAATCCTACAAGCTAAAATCCTACATTAGCTTTGGTACAATACTCTTGACTCTTTCACTCAACACAAATCCATCAAAACCTCTTTTCCATCACTACTTACCCCTTAGCGAGTTAAGGAAGAGTCCTGCCCCCATTAATAATGTTTTGAATCATTTTTATTCCCAACTCAGAAAGTGTGCTGCTTGATTACTCTGGTTGCTATAGCTACAGGTCTAATTTCCCTCCAGATCTGTCTTTCGGTGTCATGTGTTCTCTGTATGTTTGATCTGTAAGGGAGCTTTTCAGATATTCATCTAGTAGGTATCCTAAGGGAATAAGACATTAGAAGATCAAAGTGGGCCATTCCTAAGCTTAGTTTCAAAAAATAACCACTAGCATTCCTGATGGTATATTTATGAGAAAAACACTAAAATAATCAATTTTCCCAAATTCTTCTAGTAGTTCTCTATACTTCCCTTTTTTCTTTGCCTAAATATTTTCAAGAATTTTTTTTCTAGTCTGTATGGTCAGCTTTTATCAAATAAATCTTAATGAACCTCTTAAATATTTCCCAAAACTTCTCATCTACATTGGTAGTTACATTGGCTTTATTTTAATTTTTCCTTCCTACTGAGGTCTTTCTTTTCTTTTCTTTTTTTAATATGAGAATGCAGATTTTCCTTGTAGGACTCTGCAATGTCCACCAGAAACAAAATATTAGTTGTTTTAAAATTGTCATGTTACTATTCTCTGCTTACTAGGGCAATCACATGGCTTAAATTATTCGGAGGATTACTCAGCAATTCAGTTAGAAACAGTGATTGGTCAGTGTTCTTCTTTTATATCTGATGCAATCTGGTTCTAATATGTTGTTTCAAAAACATCCCAGTTCCAAGGAGAATTCTTACTTTGCAGGATTCCAACTCACTCAACAAAAACAACTTTAGGAACATCATCTGAATTGGCATTACCATGTCAATCTTCCCACAAGGCAAAGACTATTGTGTGATTTAGCTACTCACCTGTTTAGGAAGATTTCTAGCTTTATTTTTTCTTGTTTCTTTTAAATGGCTTGTTTTAACAAAATCACCCACAGATTTGAAAAGAAAAGACAAAATGAATGGCAAATTTATGGGAAATCTGGGCTTGACCTACTGTGAAGGAGAATTTGTTACTATTCTGACCAGAGTGGACATGAGAGTTTGGAGTTCTTTAAGGAGGCATTTCAGCAAAAGTACAATTGAAATGATTAGTGCAGTCATTTGAAAACAACCAAAATTTTTTTTAGCTTACCTTGTGCCTTTGCGGATTTACCTATTCATGTACATGGGTAAAGTCAGGTTGACAGACTTGTCAAACTGTGAAAGGCATGTGGTTTAAGGCTTTTTAATGCTTGATGAGGCAGAAACTATGTGAACAAATTCATTCTTGGGATTCGTAAATAAATGCATTAAATGCCTTGACTATTTAATTCACTTGTTCCTCATAATATTTGTTGACATGGAAGATAATAAAGTGTAATGACTCCTAACCTCTTAATGGGAATAATTCTTAAGAGCTGTCATTAATATGGAAAGTTTTAGATAAAGATTGGGTTTCAGCAGCTAATAATAAATGGGCTGTCTTTCTCTTGAGAAAAAAAAAAATAACCTAGCATTTGTGTACTCCTTAGAAGCTCTACTTTTAGACTTTTGTGGACTATCTTTTGCTTATCATGTCTACTCTAGATTCCTTAGTATCAGGATGTTAACTGTGAAGACAACCACAAAATGTGATAAAGGAATTGTATCTGAGAACGTATCTATAAAATTCAAAACACTTAAACGCACCAAATGACTGTCTCCAAATTAATGAATCCAACAACAGAACAAGTTGTCTTTGCAATCTGATTTTCTAACAACAACTCCATTAAGGAATTCAGCAATTGTAAAAGAATATAGCATTTGTCTACATAGAAAAACATAACTGTGGTTGTAGAAGCCAATAACTGGATTTTCCTCTGTATCAGTATAACTTCATAGCAAAGATAATATATTTATTATTATTCAGTTAAAACTGGGAGAACTAGAACCTCTGTCAGACTTATTTATTCAATAGTAGCATGAGGCCACAGTGTGGTTGACTTTTTGATGCTCTTGGTGGTGGCAGAGCTTTTGGAGAAACTTGATCTTGATGGGGAATAAAATCTAACAATGAAGGAATCATTTGACTTGGGTTTCTCTGAGTCCCTGCTGAGTCCTAAAACTCTCTGAATTGCCAGAAAAAGAGTACGTGACTTTGAGTGTATTTAATTTTTGTTTGATTTCTTTAAAAATTGGAAATCTGAACAGGTGATAAATCTCTAATTAATCAAATCATTGGTTAGCCTGGAGAACTGCTTTTGGATCTTGATGGATGACAGAGAATCTCTCTTTGTGCTATTGTTGTTCTGCCGTGGATCTCCTTCCAGCAGGCACTTCTCTGTACTGTTCAGTGTAGTAACATTTACAGTGTTTATTCAGTTGTTTTGCTGGAAGGGCTTCTCTCTTCCCTTTTTTCAGTGTGAGGAATTGTTGACCTTTTGTGTACACAGCATTTAATGAGGTCCCCTTGCAGCTAAATGAACTGAACGCTGATCATTCAGGTGATTGGGAAAAAGGCTGTGCAGCCAAACTGTATGACTCAGACCCCAAAGAAACTTGTCTTCTGAAGGAATTGGAATTAGTCCCATGTAATTTGCAATGTCCTTAAATCTGGGCCTTCCATTCTGCATTGTGTCAAAGTGCACCATCTCTTAATAGTCCCTGAGATGGCAGAGATGATTATATCTTAGATAAATCCTTTATAAATTATTTGGGTAGGTAAAGAGAAATAAAGAAAAAAAAGCCAACATATTTTGTTCATAGCCTTTGAAATCCATATCCAGAAAGTAGTCTTTAAAATCTGTATTATTTTATTGCAATGTCATAAATGTCTCTGAGTTCCATATTACTCTGAAAGTACCAATCTGTTATAATGTTACATATTATCACAAGGTTTCAGAAATACTCAGGTCAAATTATGGTTGCTAAAACTACCTCCACAGAAAGTTCTTGGGTATTGACTTAGAAAGAAATTTGTTCTTTTTCTTATTTTCAGAATTAGAAATGGATTCCACTGTGTCTTATCCAAGGGAAAGAAAGAGGGTCTCTATTTTTAAAATAGAGCACACCTTGTATCTTATCATATTTATCTAAATAGATGGGTATAGTGGTTTCAGAGCTTCACACCTTTCCAGAAAGCATGAGAACTAAATTGTGCCTGTCTTTTTGAGAACATTTATTTTTCAAGTCATGTTCTAACTAGGATACCATTATGGACATTAAATACACCAAAAACCTTGGCTGATCAGAGTCATACTGATCTTACTTTATTCATTAAAGATTTACAAAATGCTGAACACGTGCCAGTTCTTAAACCATGCAATCAGGATTAAAGAAGACATGGTTCCTTTCCTTAAAGAGCTTATAGTGGAGAAAAAAATCAGCCAATAGTGAGAACAAAGTACTATGAGTGGTGATGACAACATAAGGACCACAGAAAAGGGCCATCTTATCCCCTTCGTGAGAGTTGAGAAGAGAATGTCAAAAAAGGCTCATTGAATGAAATGATACCTAAGGGCAAATAGAAGATGCTTAACAAAAGAGTGGAGCATAGCAAAAGTTTACCAGGTAAAAGAAAGAGCATATGGAAAGAACCACATGCTAGAAAATATATAGAAAAATACAGTTGTTCAGCAAGATGGGAGAGTGAGCTGCCTTAAGGCAAGCAGGTTGTTTCATTAACTAAACAATTTTGACCCTATTCTGGGAGCAATGGGAGGCTCCTGACAGATTTTAGGGTGCTTTAATAAAACGTGTGTCCTAGATCACTCTGTTTAGAATGGATGGAGGCGAGCAGGATTGGAGGCAACAAGACCATTAAAAGGCAAGAGATGATGGTGGTCTAGATTGGGACAGAATTAGATTGAATGTGAGGGGACAGCTAAGTAGGATGCCTAGGTGTGGGCTAGGTTATCTGGATTGAATTGCAGGGCCAGACTCCTTTTGGAAATGTGATAGTCATGAGTTTTGAGTTTGAAGTTTTCATTTGGATTTTCAATATATTGCATAATTTTCCTTAGGGAAAAAGCATTAGTAAAGAGGTTGTACCCAGTTAGATGATGTTTGTTTGAGAGAGACAGCGTGTGTGTGTGTGTGTGTGTGTCTTAGTTGCAGACAATAATCCCAGGACATACATGCTTTAGGCAGAAGACAGATGAGCACAGACCCAAAACACAGATGGTGAGGAAACTATCTAGCAGGAGCTAGCTGCTGGAAGTTGAGGACCAGACAGTGAAGATGAGGGGCAAAGGACACAGCTGTGAGGATAGGACTGAGCTCTCCTGTGGCTTCGTTCATTCCTCAGCAACTTTGGCTGCACTTCCCAGGCAAAAAGTCCAAGGAGAGGCTGGTAAATGTCCATGGTTTTAGCCCAACCACTGAAAGGCCAGAGATGTAAGTGTTGCCATCGATTGATAAAGTAATCTACCCCACATTAAGTGTTTCATGCATGCTTATTAGTAGTAATAGAGTGTCATAAAGACTCCTTGGATGGGAAGGTACCTCAGTAAAATCTTGGAGGGCAAGTGAAAAAGTTGCTAAGATTGGGGAAGCAGGTGTTCCAGGTATAGAAACATTTTAAAGAGCCACATTCTTAATGATAAAAGAATTCTCCCTATATGCCTAGAAATTGTTTAAGTACAGGTTTAAGACATCACGAACAAAATAGACCTTCAGAAACGAATTCTAGGCCGGGCGCGGTGGCTCAAGCCTGTAATCCCAGCACTTTGGGAGGCCGAGACGGGTGGATCATGAGGTCAGGAGATCGAGACCATCCTGGCTAACACGGTGAAACCCCGTCTCTACTAAAAAATACAAAAAAACTAGCCGGGCGAGGTGGCGGGCGCCTGTAGTCCCAGCTACTACTCCGGAGGCTGAGGCAGGAGAATAGCGTGAACCCGGGAGGCGGAGCTTGCAGTGAGCTGAGATCCGGCCACTGCACTCCAGCCTGGGCGACAGAGCAAGACTCCGTCTCAAAAAAAAAAAAAAAAAAGAAACAAATTCTAATTTGTACAAAGTTATTGGACAAAATCAAAGTTACTAATACATTTGTAAAAGATCATAGACATAATCTAAACCAGTGGTTCCCAGGAACAGTCTAGTGCAGTGAAGAGAGGCAGGTTCTGGAGGTGGACTGGCTCAACAGGGACTCTAGCTCCCCACTTACTGGATGTATACCCTCAGGCAAGTTTCTTAACATCTCTGGGCTTAGATTTCCTTGGCTATAAAAGCAAGATAGCAGCAGTGCTGAGCTCACTTGGCAACTGCTCTCTACCCATGAGTCACTATTGTTATGTTTTTATTATTTCTAAATTCTCATCTAGGGATCAATTGGTTTAGGATCACTAAGAGAGGTTTTGTAAAATTGTTTTTGATTCTCCAACCACAGAATTTTTGATTCAATAGAACAGAGGTAAAACACAGAAACATGAACTTTTAAAATGCATGGGCTAGTCTGGGATCTAGGGCGCATTGTAAGCGAAGAAAGTTGACCCAGAAGAGATTAAGTTACTTATCTGTGGTGACATAGGAAAGAGAGACAGAGACAGAGACAGAGACAGGTTCAAGAACAAAGTGCACTCACTGTTAGTTCTGGCTTTCTCATCTCCTTCCCCATCCTCATCTTTCTAAGCTTTGGGGAGATATTTTCAGTTAAACCAAATCATTATGTATGGAACACAGAGACTGTTTTAAAGGAGCCATAGTAAAAAAGAAATCAATTTATACCCATTGGAAAAATATGAAGCTAGAGGGAATTTAATCCCAGGTGGTAGAAATGTAGGTATATGTAAAATATGGTATAATTGTATAAGAAGATGCACCGGAAGTGCATAGTAAGCCTAGGTTGACTGGATAAATGTTAGTCATAATGCTAAGTGAGGTATGGTAAAAACATATTGGTCTCTGATAAATACCCAATATGAAGGTGTTTTTCAATTAGAAATTCCTAACTAGAAATTGTCAGGCTACCTATGCCTGTTATAATTTTTATTCCAAAAGCCATTTATAAAATAGAGCATGAATTTGGTTTAGATTTTTATTTTATACATAAACTATGTTTATAAATACATATGCATGTATACCTATCTCCATCTATTTATCTGTCTGTATGTCTCTATCTATCTATCTATCTATCTATCTATCTATCTATCTATCTATCTATCAATCTATCATCTATCACAGCAAAAGTTAAAAGAAAATATTAAGAAGTTCCCCTCCCCCTTATTATTTCATTGCTTTCCTGAGGGGAAGGTCTTTGTTTTCCAAGGGGATCTGATTTCGAGCAACGCTTTTAACAAAGTTTCTGTTTATATTTTTTCTGAATAAAATGATAAGTACACATTACATACTACTTTTGTTCAATATATATGAAACTATTTGAATAACTCTTCCTAAGAAATATTTCTGGCTTAGAATGGGCCTCTAGTTCCTGGCACATGGTAGAAACTTACTGAATGGTACTTGGGTGAGTGGGTAAATGAATGAATAATCCAGTGAGTCAACCGAGATTATCTCAGGGAAGGCTAGCACTAAGAACTAGGATTGGAGAAGGTAGTTCTGAGAACCTAGGTTGAAGGCATATATGAAGCACCTCCTCCAAGGTCCTTCACTTCCCCAGAACATATGTCTGTGCTCAAGGACTACATTCCCAAGAGAGAGCCCCTGATGCCCACCCCAAGGTGACCACTTCGAATAATAGTCCCATCAAGATTATATCCAATGGGGGTGAGGAGGTTCCCTAAAACACAGTTGGTTTGCTTCTCAGAAGAAAGGAAATGGGTGCTGAGAAGGCAGAAACCACAGAGGTCCAATACATCAGTGAGGAGAAAATCCTCCTTTTAAGCTCAAATAAACAACATCAAATTACCAAAGTAAAGAAACATTAAGATATTGCTTTCTTTGCAGTCAATTTTTAAGCAAATTTGGAAATGTAAGGTATCCACAAAAGATTAGTTTATTAGTCCATTCTCACATTGCTGTAAAGAAACACCTGAGACTCAGTGATTAATAAATAAAAAAGGTTTAATTGGCTCATAGTTCCACAGGCTGTACAGGAAGCATGATGCTGGCATCTGCTTGGCTTCTGGAGAGGCTTCAGAAAACTTACAATCATGGTGGAAGACAAAGGCAGAATGAGGTGTCTCACAGGGCAGGAACAGGAGCAAGGGAGTGGGTCAGGGGGAGGTGCTACACCCTTTTAAACAACCAGATCTCATGAGAACAGCACCAAGGGGATGGTGCTGAACCATTCAGGAGACATCCACTCCCAGCCAGTCACCTTCCACCAGGCCCCATCTCCAACATTGGGGATTACAATTCAACATGAGATTTGGGTGGGGACACAGATACAAACCATATCAATTAGTAAAGGCTGACTGACAGATAGCATGGAAAAAATAGAAGTCCTAGTCTCCTCTTGTATGGATCCTGAGAAGACATGCTTTGTCAGTTTTATTCACAATAGACTCTGGGTTCTAAGAAGGGCATGGTAGACTGGAGAGCATCTCGGGAGAAAGGTCAAAACAGTGAAGTGCCAAGAAAATGTCTTACTTGGTAAATTTTTGAAAAGACCAGGGTAAGAACAGACATTACAGCTTGGATGGGAGAAGTGTC
Organism: Colobus angolensis palliatus; assembly: GCF_000951035.1. Classification (NCBI taxonomy): domain Eukaryota; kingdom Metazoa; phylum Chordata; class Mammalia; order Primates; family Cercopithecidae; genus Colobus; species Colobus angolensis. Next base: position 948,389 of record NW_012118977.1, on the reverse strand, counting down.
TGATCTATCCAGGAAGCTGGTCAACGACTAGTGCCTCAAAGTCAGAAGAAAGCAGCTTTAACCCATCTTTTAGGAACATGGACTTCACAGTGAGATCAACCCATAATAAATCCCAGCTTTTCCACTGGCTGGCTATACAACCTGGGACAAACCACATAATCTCTCTGAGTCCCAAATCTCTTTTCTCTAAAATAAAGATTATTATAGCACCTATCTTAGTACATCTCCATGAAGATTCTATAAGCCAATGTTTATAAAGTCCCAAGTTCTATGCCAGGCATAGGATTCGTATTTCAATGTATGGTAGTTTTTTTTTTTTATTAATTACTTTTTGAAGTAGTCCATTTCCAGTCACAGGAATGTTAAGCAGAGATTGGATGTTTCCTGCCATCAGAGACTCAATAAAAGGGAAATATGCATCTGACCAGGGTTAAATTTGATAAAGCCTGAGATCTTCATGACCCTTTTGATAGAGAAATAGGACTGTGAATCATAAAAAGCCTAGTAGCAAAACTTAATTGTAATTAGGAATTTAAGATTTTAAAAATTATATGGGTTATGGTCCATGAGAAGAAAAAAAAAAAAAGCCTTCTAAAATTCCCTATATACATTATCATATTTACCGATAATTCTGGAAACAAGAAGAATTTAAGTACAGGATGTCAAGATCTCATCAGTTTTACCAATTCCTCAGGATTAATTACCATGGAATGGGAAAGTTAATCTATGAAGGATGCAACTAATAATTTTGAAACTTGAAGACCTGTTTTTCAGAGACATTTACAAGGTGGATGTGATACGTGTTAATTGTCATTATCCCTGATTATAGATTATATAAAGGTCCTATCAATCCAGGGAGATGTTGTGATTTGCTGTGTTCAACTTTGCAGGCAGATGAAGACTTGATTGTAGCCTTGTCTTGGTACCACTTTAGGTGGATGGCTCTTGTGTTTGTTAGATGCCTCTCAGTGTAAGTTTGAGACAGAGCAGGGACTCCTATTAGTGGCCTGCAGGCCCCTGAAAGCAGGAATATCAAGGAAAATCTTGGGCTTCTTAAAGGAAAATTCCATACACCTAGTTATCCCGGAGAAGTAAAGGATCCATCTAATATGCAAGAAGGTAATGACGGCTAAAAATGATAGCCAAGGAAGCTAGAGTCACGCCATGTTTGGTTCCCTGTAGAAACTAAAGTTAACATCTTAACATATATCCCTGCATTGTGTTTCAGAAACCTAGATCCCCAGCAAATGTATGTGCTGGCACAAAGACCTCAGATAAGAGGGAACTGAGAACTGAACTCTGTTTCTACTAAATTTCTTCCTGAGGGTCCTGGAGAAAGTTATACTCATGGGCCGAACCTTAGCATTCCTTTCTGCTGACCCTAAATTTTTAGACAAAGCTAGTTTCCTTAACCAATCACAAATAAGAGGGTTTTAAAACCTACTTATAACCTGTAAGTACACCTGCCTCAAGACATCCCACCTTTTTAGGACAAACCAGTGTATAATCTCCATGTATTGATTTACTGTTTTGCCTGTAATTTGTGCTTTCCTGAAATTTGCCCCCACCTTTAAAATTCCTTGCTTGTAAGCCATCAAGGAGGTCTGGTGTTAAGTGCTAGTTGGCCAGTCAGTCCCTTTACTTGGTGTCCTGTAAATAAATACCCTCCTTTCAGTGTGGATATTTGGCTTTACTTAGCCGGATGAGCAGGCCTCAGTTCAGTTCAGTAAAAAGTTGATATTGGGACCCTCATTCTAAGAAAAGGTTAAACAGTTAGGGTGGGTTTTTGATACAACTTTTAAACAGAGAAATAGCCTGAAAAATCAGGCTGCAGGCACAGATAAGGAGACTTGCACAAATCTCTGGCCCACTCAAATAAAGAAACAAGGCCTAACATAAAAATGCCTTTGTCGTTTGTGCCTAAGACATGCCCCCAGCTACACTGATAAAAAAACAAAACCTTACATAGAAACACCTTTGTCCTTTGTATAACCAGTGGGTTTCCAGGAAATAGTCTCTTCTTTTGTGGTCATGTACACGGTGGGCTCAGGCAGGTTCCAGTGGGGACTTTCCTTTCCTTTTTTGAACACACTTTGAACTGTAAGCCAAGTCTCTATAAATCATCACTTCAGCCAAGGTCCTGAGCCACAGTAACAATTCACTCCCAGAGGGCCAGGACATCAGAATTGAAGTTAAGGAGCCTCTTTCCTTGGTTTCTTTTTCTTTTTCTTCTTTTCTTTTTTCCCTTCTCTCCCCTCTACTTCCCCTCCCCTCCTCTCTCCTGCCCCTCCCCTCCCTTCCTTCCTTTTTTTTTTTCTCTCCTTCCTTCCCTTTTCTTTTCTTTTCTTTTTCCTTTTTTTTTTTTTTTTTGAGACAGGGTCTGGCTCTGTCATCCGGGCTGGAGTGCAGTGGCACAATCTCAGCTCAGTGCAACCTCCACCTCCTGGGCTAAGCAGTCCTCCTATCTCAGCTTCCCCAGTAGCTGGGACTACAGGCTTGCACCACCACCCCCAGCAAATTTTTGTATTTTTTGTAGACATGCAGTTTTGCTATATTCTCCAGGCTGGTCTCAAACTTCTGAGCTCAAGTGATCTGCCTTGGCCTCCCAAATAACTGGGATTACAGGCATGAGACACCGAGCCCAGCCTCCTTTTGTTTCGTTATGAAATATTTTAAATGGTCACAAAATTACTGGGAGTAATAAACTCCCAAGTATCCATCACCCAGATTTAATGTTTTATCATATTTGCTTAATGTCACCCTCTGTTTATTTTTTTACATAAATAAAGTGGTACAGATAGAGTCACGGCCCACTTCGAAGAGCACTTTCTGGTAACCCTAACCAGATATCAGGAGCAAAATAGTGAAAAGTGTAGCTCCTTTAACACTGACTGTTGAATTTCAATGGAAAAATCAAAATACACATTTTAGAGTACATCCTGTATATGTTTGATACTATGTCAAATATTTTCACATACATTCAATAGTGTGCTGGTAAACTGGCTTTCAGAGAGGGGGCAAAAAAAAAGGCCCTGATTTGTAGTGTTTGCTGATTTATGTGGTGTATAAACACACCCACTGTGGCTACTCTTGAGCTACCAACCATTTAACAACTGGCTTGTGAAAATCCTGAATATTTCACAATGTGCATTTGTAAGCCAGTACGGAGCTGGCTCCAGGAGACAACTCCAAGTATTCATTCATTCAGTAGATATTTATGGGGAATTATTTATGTGCTGTAAATGTTGGTAAAATAGCCATCTTTCTTATAAGGTGGGCTTTCAAGTAGGCTCTGTAGTCCTGAGAGATGTAGGTGTTACTGTCCCCATTTATGGATGTGGAAACTGAGCCCCTGATAAGTTAAGTCATGCAGAGGAGGCTGTTGATATCACACCCATATCCCCTTGGAATTTACCACCCCCAGGCATCCCAGCCTAACTTCCATATGCTTGTGTCTGGGACTCTCCCTTCAGCTCGCTGTGCCCACCAGGACTTGCTGTGCCTATTAATAGCTTGCTTTGTTAGAGAGGCTGGGGAATTAACATGCCCTGGGAGCCAATGGGAGTTAGTGGGTAGATGTTTCATCTTGTTCACTCGTCAAATGAAATAACCCTGAAGTGCATGTCTCACATAGGATTTTCCAACAGGGTTAACCTCACAGAATTAAGTTCCTTTCGAGGGTAACTGATTTGAAAAACACACCTTTTACTAACTGCCGTCCCTTTCTCTCTTCCTGCTCCCTTACCTGTATTTCCAGTAATTGCATTCAAAACACACTACTTGCACTGGAATACTGGCTTTGGGGTCTGCGCCTGGGAGAACCCACATTAAGCCAGGCTCTAGTTTGGTCAGATTCCAGAGCTCTGTTTGCTTTTTTCACCAACTACCCTGCTTCCTTAACGTTCATACTTTGCCCTAATGTTTCCGGTCCCACTGCTAAATGCCACCATTTGGTGGGGTGGGGGATGGAGGGTATAGCTGGAGGGTGATATGAAGACAGGTCTGGGGCAGCGTCCCTCCTTCTCTCATGCGGATTCCTAATCCATCCCAGGGGAAGAACCAGAGTTAGGGTGTGCAGGACACTCCAGCCACATGCCAAATTATTACTAGTCCAAGCATTTGGGCTGAATCTGGTCTTCCTGTCCATTGGATTGAGCTGGTCTGAAAAACCAAGCAGGGTGATTAGACATAATTGACTTCTCACTTGTAAACCTAAAAACCAGAGTTAACTCAATGAGGCTGGCGTGTTCTCACCCCTACCATCACCTGACCCACTTTTCTCCCTCTCAGCATCACTTGGCAATCCAGAGACCAAAGTTCCTCCTAAACAGAAGACTTCCCAAGCCTAACAGCCCTTTCCTAAGTTTTACTATTCCAAAGCTGCTTTGCCTGTCATATGTTCCTGAAGCAGGGCCTACCTCTCCCCTATGACACTTTTTAGTCTTTTAATTTTCTCTTATTTCTGTGCCCTCCAACAGACAGAGAGTCCAGGAGGGAGAATCTATATCTGTCTGTTTTACCTCTTCAGAGATCTTTAACATCTGACCTGCAGCCTAATACTTAATGAATGCTCAATAAATACTTCTTGAATAAATACGTAGAACAGAAAAGAGGTGAAGAATAGCTTTGCTTGTTCTTGTGTTCAGGGTGAACCCCAAATGCTGACTCCACTCATGTTCTTGGTCTTTATGTCTCCCTGTGATGTCCTGCCCTTGGGTGCTCTTTGAACATCAAAGAGCATTGGCCTAGCATGCTGTGTCAGAGAGGGGATTCTGGAGTCAAAATGTCTGGTTCAAATTCCAGCTATGCCATTCATGAGCTGTGTGACCTGGGGTGCTGAATCTCTCTGTTCCTCAATTTCCTCATGTGCAAAATAAGGAAAAGAGCGCCTAACTCAAAGTGTGGTTTTGAAGAGTAAAAGTTTTAACGTAAGCAAAGTGCTTACAGCAGATACTGGCACGTAGCACAGGTTGAGCATCCTTAATCTGAAAATATAAAATCTGAAATGCTCCAAAATCAGAAACTTTTTGAGCAGTGACATATCTCTCAAAAGTCATGATCAAATGATTTTAGAATCCCAGATTAGGGATGCTTAACTCTAAGTACAATGCAAATATTTCAAACTCTGAAAAAATCTGAAACCCAGAACGCTTCTGGTCCCATGTATTTCAGATAAGGGCCACTCAACGTATAATGACAACAACACAGACATAGTGTTCATGCAATAGCAAGTACTGAGTTAACATTCAATTATCATTACCTTTTAAAAATTAAAACAGTGAATTGTGCATTTCCTCTTAGGAAAACCCTTATGCTTTTGGATAAATTTCAAGCTCTGACCCTAGCAACATGACATGACCCTAGGATCCTCTTAGCTTCCTCTAGTACCCCTCTAAGCTCCAGGATCAGGGCTGCTTTCCTCTTCCTCCAACATGGCAGAGTTTTTCAGCTTCTGGGCCTCAGTCTATGCTGTTTCCTCCAGTGCCCTCACCCTCACCTCTGGGAACTAGTTCCTTCTCACCCCCAGGAGTCACCTCTTCCACGAGACCTTCTCTGACATAAGCAAGCTCAGTCCCAGCCCTCTATTTCAGGAGCACTTTTTATAAGGAAGAATTATCTAATTGAGCTGTTTAGTTTATCTCTCCCATCAAAAACCCAGCTCCCTAAGTGCACTGAATCCCTTACCCAGGTACTGAGTAGGTGTCAATAAAAATGTTGAATGAACATTATGGCAGGGCATTAGGTGGCAGATTCCAAGGCCTGCCTCTGGACCCCCATGTTACTCTTGTGTAGCCACCCAGCCCCGTCTCACCCCCTTGTCTGGCTCTATGGCCCTGACCTTACCGTCTGCAGCTAGTGTTCCACATGGAGCATAAACCTGTAGCCCTAGCTACGGCTCTCAATTGCTTGCAGCCTCCTGGTTCTTTGGGGTCCTGTTACTCTCCTATTCCAAACCCTTTAAAGGCTTCCTATCCTACTTACCATAAAATGACAAGCACCCACATAATCATATATCTTTCTGCTTCTCTCTTGTTCACTGTGCTCCAAACAAAACGACCTTCTTTTGTTTCTCAAATCTGCCAAACCTGCCCCATCTCAGGGCCTTTGAACTCTCTACTCCTTTTGGCCTGGAATGCATGTCCCTCACCTCATGCCCCACAGGCTCTTCCTCCTAAGTTACCTTTCAGCTCAATGAAATCTTGCTGACCCACCATATAACATGGTACCCAGAGATATTAATGTTAATCTATGCTGTTAGCTGTTTTTTCTCTTTATAATTCTTACCACCACAGTTGACCCTGGAACAATGTGGGGATTAGGGTTACTGACCTCTCGAACAATAAAAAAGCTGAATAGGCCGGGCACGGTGGCTCAAGCCTGTAATCCCAGCACTTTGGGAGGCTGAGATGGGCGGATCACAAGGTCAGGAGATCAAGACCATCCTGGCTAACACAGTGAAACCCCGTCTCTACTAAAAACTACAAAAAACTAGCCAGGCGAGGTGGCGGCGCCTGTAGTCCCAGCTACTTGGGAGGCTGAGGCAGGAGAATGGCGTAAACCTGGGAGGCGGAGCTTGCAGTGAGCTGAGATCTGGCCACTGCACTCCAGCCTGGGTGACAGAGCGAGACTCCGTCTTAAAAAAAAAAAAAAAAAAGCTAAGTATAACTTTGATTCTCTAAACCTGACTACTAATAGCCTACTGTTGACTGGAAGCTTTACTAATTACATAAATAGTTGATTGACACATATTTTGTATGTTATATATATTATATACTGTATTTTTACAATAAACTAATCTAGAGAAGAGAAAATGTGATTAAGAAAATCATCAGGAAGAGAAAATGTATTTACTATTCCTTAAGTGGGCATGGATCATCATATAAGTCTTTAACCTCATTGTCTTCACATTGAGAAGGCTGAGGAGGAGGAGGAAAGGCAGGTGTTGGTCTTGCTGTCTCTTTGGGGGCAGAGGTGAAAGAAAATCTGTTTATAAGTGAACCTGTGCAGTTCAAACCCATTTTGTTTAAGGGTCAACTGTGTTTGAAATAATTCTTTCAAAAAATCTGCCTGTCTCCCTTTCTACCTGTTTCTTGTGTTAGAATGTACCCTTGTTAAAGTGGAGAACTTTACCTCTCTTCTTATCCATTGTTATATTCAAGTGCCTGATGCAGTGCGTGGCACAGAGTCAGCATTTAATAATATTTGCTGAATGAATAAATGACAGAATGAATGAACAAATTCCCTTTTCTGTTCCTCCCTGGGACACAATGTCTCTCCCCAGAACTATTGTTTGCTGAGTAGAGTTTGAGGTCCCCTAGATGGGGATCAAGGCCCACAGACCCAGATACTCCTGATAAAGATGCTGCCACTACATTCTTGTTCAGGGACCCTCACTGGCTTTTGCTTCCCTCCCTTCCTCTCCTTTCCTGGATGGTGCCCTGATGCTTCAGTGTCTCTCCTTAGTCCACTGAAGAAGCAATATAAAGAGGCAGCTCAGTATGGCTTGAGACATTGGGAGATCCAGGTTCAAATCCAGCCTTTTTGACTTAGGAATTCTGTGGCCGTGAACTAAGTCACTTTGTTTTGCCGGGACTCAGCTTCCTTCACTGCAAATCGATACTGTGGTGAGAAATAATAAATAGGTATTGTCATACAGTGGCACTGTGAGGATTAAATAAGATAATACATCAAATTGGTTTAGAACAACAGTAAATGCATGAAACAGTGGCACTCTGGAAGTCAGCTACACGTTTAGTTTGACTTATCCTCAAGTTTCTACATCATTTCTGCACCAGGAACTCTTGCCCTCCCTGATCCCACACCCTTGTCCCAGCCAAGCCCCCATACTTGGGGTGACCAATGAATAAATGGCCATGCAGCATTTTGAGTAATATCCGTAGAGTGTACAAAAACTATAAACAAAGAAGCAGTTGGATCACAGGACTTAGAGCTATAGTTTTGTGCGTTAACTCACGAAAACACCTCAAAATTTCCTCTCATGGCCTCCCTAGTGGGGAGTCTGGGAGAGATGCTGATCGATCAGTGCCATCACAGAAGGCTGACATCGCATAGTGCCAGCCCCATGTCTGGTGATGCATGTCGAGTTTCTGCAGAAACGTCCTAATAGGATTATAACATTTGCTTTCTGAAAACCCACAGAAGGGAAAAGAACCCCTTCATACTTAATAACAAAGCAACAAGTCATATAATAAGCATGGGTCTATTTATTTAGCAACCAGGCCACAGGGAAGCTGACACGTCTCAACACCTAGTCCCAGTCTTTTTCTAGAACTGAGAATGCAGACCCATTGTCCTTCCCTGTGAGTTAGAAATTATCTCCATTTTACAAATATAAATTAAATAACTTGACAAAGTTCTTATAATTAGTGTTTTTGCAGAGTTGAAATTTAAGCTCCAGTCTGTAGTCTATGTGGTAAAACACCAAGATATACTGCCTATCACTGTGGGGTTTAATGTTGCTTTGCATCTAGAGAAACATCATAGACTCATAATGCTTTTAGATTTTTATCCTCGGCATTTGTGGCAGGCAACCTGTCAGATGGCTCTCAATGAGCCCTGGATCCTGGTAGCTGTGTCCTTGGGTAATTCCTTCCCTGTGTGTGTGGATGGATCTAGCGACTTGATTCAAACAAATAGAGTGTGGCAAAAGTACTGGGATGCTTTTTCCAAGATTAAGTATCAAAAGACTGACTTTCATCTTGCTTACATTCCCTATCTTGTCATCTTGATTGCCCTCTCTGACAATGCCAGCTACATGTTGCAAGTGATCCTGTGGAGAGGCCCATGTGGCAGAGAACTAAAGGAGGCCTCTGGCCAGCAGCCAGTGAAGAGTTCAGGCACTCTGTTAAAAGCCCATGAAGAATGGAATCCCAACAAAAATCTCTTGAGTAAACTTAGAAGAAGATCCATCCCCAGCCAAGCCTGAAGATGAGACTGCAGCCCAGTCAGCACCTTGATTAGGCCTTGTTAGGGACCAGAGGCCTAGATTTTTGATGCACAGAAACTGTGAGATAATGACTATAGGTTAGTTTAAGTCACTAATTTGGAGGGAGTAATTTATTAAACAATAATAAACAACTAATACAGCAATGTTGCTACACATATACATCTGTAGAACTTAGGAAATCCACAATAAAATAATCAACTCAACAATGGAAGTTATGGTTTTGAAGAAGGACTATCCATCAAGATGGGGCAAGCAACCAGAAGAACATTTTTGCAAATATCCATATTTGAAACTTGAAATTTATGTACTTCCTTGTTTGATGATGCATTAACATGAAGTGCTTACCATAATAAAAGGTTTTCCATCATGATGTAGAACATTTTTTAAAATCATTGGAGGCAGCAGAGGATGTAGACTTTCACATTCAATGATGACTTAGGACTGTCCTTTGTATTCAATCATAAAGCTTTTTACCCATAATAAAGTCATTAGCATAGAACAGTGATATTCTCAACTAAGTTGTGTTTCCAGAATGTGTTTTATTTATTTCTCATTTATACTATGCATCTTTGTCTCTTTCTAATTTCTTTTTGTTGGGTATTTGGAAAGACATCACTTCATAACCAAGGAATTAAAGGGAGACCAGTGACAGGCAAATGGCTTTACTAAATGCTCTCAAGCTTCTCCAGAGATTTTATCCTGTATGGAAGATGAGTCATTATTAGTTTCTAAACAATAGCTTACTTACTTCTGGATTTTATTTCAACTTAATGAATAGAGATGCACTAAGTAATAACCACTTATCATCTTCACAAATCTTAATGTCTATACCTGCGTATTTTATTATTTTGTTTTCCTATACCTGCTTCTATCTCCTGAAAGGGATCTCCAACATATATTCAAGGTCTTGCTAGAAAAACAAGTGGTGAGAAACTTACTTTAAATGATGTGAGGGCCACATTGTGAGTAAAGGCATTTAGTAGCAGAAAGTCAGGGACCTGGCATTGTTGGATAAGCATATACAGTGCTTACATCAAAACAGAGAAGGCAAGGGGGCTGGAACTTAACTTTCACTTGTAAAACTCAAGGTAGTAACTGAGACCTGCTCAGTAGTACTGAGACCTAGAGGCCTCCTTTAGTTCTCTGCCACATGGGCCTCTCCACAGGATCACTTGCAACATGTAGCTGGCATTGTCAGAGAGGGCAATCAAGATGACAAGATAGGGAATGTAAGCAAGATGAAAGACAGTCTTTTGATACTTAATCTTGGAAAAAGCATCCCAGTACTTTTGCCACACTATTTGTTTGAATCAAGTCGCTAGATCCATCCACACACACAGGGAAGGAATTACCCAAGGACACAGCTACCAGGATCCAGGGCTCATTGAGAGCCATCTGACAGGTTGCCTGCCACAAATGCCGAGGATAAAAATCTAAAAGCATTATGAGTCTATGATGTTTCTCTAGATGCAAAGCAACATTAAACCCCACAGTGATAGGCAGTATATCTTGGTGTTTTATTACATAGACTACAGACTGGGGCTTAAATTTCAACTCTGCAAAAACACTAATTATAAGAACTTTGTCAAGTTATTTAATTTATATTTGTAAAATGGAGATAATTTCTAACTCACAGGGAAGGACAATATAATTGTTTCTACATATTGCTTGTTTCAGAGTAAGTAGTTAGTAGCAGTAATAGTTGTATTTTGTGTGACTTATGTAGAACGCAGGCAAACAAAAACAACAACAAAAAGAGGCAATGATTAAATCTATGGAAATAAAATAGTTATAAAAGGAAGGCAGTGAATCCACAGAGTATTACACGGACTGACTCTGAACAGTACTTACATAGCCATACAACTGAATATTGGTTTAACCAAGAAATGCAATGTAACTATTCCAGAATGATACAGACAGCGACAGTGTGCATGTGTGTGTTTTGTGGGAACCATGTAAAAAAGTCAAATCTTCAAATTTTCATTATTCTTTCCTTTTTTTTTTTTGACACTGGGTCTTACTCGATGTCACCCAGGCTGGAGTGCAGTGGCACAATCTGGGCTCACTGCAACCTCCACCTCCCAGGTTCAAATGATTCTCATGCCTCAGCCTCTCAGATAGCTGGGACTACAGGCATGCAGCACCACACCCAGCAGATTTTTGTATTTTTAGTAGAGACGGGTTTCACCATGTTGACCAGAATGGTCTCAAACACCCACTTCAGGTGATCCACCCACCTCAGCCTCCCACAGTGCTGAGATTACAGCCATGAGGTACCATGCCTGGACTCATTTTTCATAATAAAAAGTAATAGATGAAAACTGTACAATCAATAAATAGCAGATAAGTTTTTATATTAAAATGTGGAAGTAACTTGTAGAAGTTCCAAGTGGTTTTCTCTAGGGAATGGATATCAGAGATAGGAAGGTTTGGGTAAAGAATGTTTCTTTGAATTTTGTGCTACTTTAATTTTTAAACATTTTTTAAGCATAACTTCTGAAAAAAGTTAAATAGGAAATAAACATAGATATTTAAAACATTTTCAAAAGAAGATTAAACCATGATCCCACTTTTCAAATATAACAATTTCATTTTGCAAATTAGTTTCCAAACTTTCTTCACATATCTTTGTATTATTACATATTTGCAGTCATATCATTTGTTATTCTGATTTTATAGTTTTCATTAATTAATTCAGCTTATTATTTTTATGTTTAGTGTTACAAATTGTCTGGATGAATCACAATTAACTTACTTGTTTCTCCATTATTAAATATTTTGATGGCTTCCTGTTTGGGATGATAAGTAATATATTCGTTGTTCACATGACTGCTTTTTGTTTGTTTGCATATTTGTTTTTCTTCTCTTGAAGTATTTATTCAAATAGTGGAATTACTACATCAAAATGAATATGCATATTATGTTTTCACTATGTATTCCAAAAATGTTGTTTGGAGGTAACATATTATCAGTAGCTGAGGAGTTTATCTTAAATAATCTGATGCAATCTCACCCTAGCAACCTGGTATCTCAGAAGAAAAATGCATAAGAACTAGATTGCCAGTCCATTTGATGTGGAATGGAACATTAATTCATAATTATTAGTAGTAATATTTGCTAACTTGATAGTATAAAATGATACTTCGAGATTACTTGAGTTTGCATTTTTTGTTTGGTCAGAAGGGCAAAAATGCCCTCACATATTTTTTTTCAACAGAGTTGCTTATGGTCATTGATGTGTTCATTTAAAAAAAGGATTTTATGAATTTTCATGAACATCTACTTGGTGAAAATAATGTGAAAAGCTTTTTTGTAGCCGCTTCATGTTACTTGACTAACCTCAGAAGGGCATAAACGAGTGCTGTCACAAGTCAAAGAGAATAATGTCCATCATAAGTTGCCATGAATGGTACCTCAGGGTTATGCAATGTGCAACCTCTGCTATTGTGTGCAGATCTGTTCACTTGCTGTTCACTGACACATCTTACCCACGGAGTAAAATATATAAAATAAACATTGTAGCTGCATCCTCTCCATGAGGAAAGAAAAATCATGAAGCTCTGTACAAATAGATATAGCAAGGGAATACAGTTGAAAAATTAACTGTTTTATTTATTCATTTCTTATACTCTTATCTTGAAAGAATAAGAGCCATGCTTTCTTGCTTCTTCCCAAGAGCTTCCCAGGGGAAAGTTAAATTAAATATTCTTTTGCCTGAGAAAGGGAGGGCTAAAAGTAGTTTTAAAGCCTCATTTTAGGAGAAATTTAGTTTCTAAGACTAAGGCAGAAACATGAAGTTGGCCAGTCCCTAGGTCAACATAGTCCATTGTTCTGCACCCATTCAGCCCCCAAGGAGCAGGAAGTCCCTCTAAGATGAGGAGTGATTATAAACTCTGCAGCATTAAATGTCCAGTAGCTAAGCTGAACATAAGGGATCTGAATGCTGGGGGAATTTGAGGCTTCTAACTTTGAATAGACCAAATGGTCTTGAACAGTAAATGATTCAATGGGACTATGGTACAGTGAAGACCTAAAAACCTTTCTCAAATTTCTTATGCTGAATTAACCTCCTTGGGAGTTCTGAACTTCCTATGAGAGGAAGGGTGTCCCACTGATGGACAATATTAGATCTCTTGTTAACCCCTAGCAAGTAGAATTCCAAGTTGGGTTTACATTTTCTGGGGAAGATTTTTTGCATGGTATTTGTTGTATAAAATAACCAACCAACCAACCAACCAACCAAACAAACAAACAAACAAAAACAACCTTCCATTTTACTGAGCTGTCTTAGAGAGGTACACATCAATCCAGAGGTAAGTATGAAAAAGGAATACACAGCCAGAATCAGAATGTTAGCTACAGAAGCACAAGGACCATGCTTCTCTTGTTGTCTACCCTGACATACTTATTGAATTTATGCAACACTATTTGAGACATTGAGTTCCAAAAGAGAGGACTCCTCATGTAGCCATGTAAGACAATGGCCATGCTCAGTGTGTTTTAAAAGATACAAAAATGCTACAAGAATCCATTACTGGCCAGAAATGTGTGGATCAGAGAGTGAAGAGGGGTGTAGAGGTAGTTGTAGGTTCAGAACTGGGGTTACTCTGTGCTCCTCTTAGAACTTTTTTGCCATTTTGCAGCCTCGCCCCCTAGTGTATACATACAAAGCAACTTCTTAACTGGCATTACAAAAGATGGAAGTTGAACTTTTTTCTAAAGCTTTCTTTGTTGCCTCCAACCTTTTATGGCCTCCTTCCAAGTTGCCTGAGCTACTCCTTACCCCAGCCATCTGCTGCAATGAATCAGTCTCAAATTCAGTTTATAAGTTGGTGCAAAATATCATCTACTCTGGCAAAGAATATTGAAAGTCCGAGCAATTCTTTGGTGCATTCTGTTAAAACTCCTGGCCAACATGCATTATTAAAGTCAATTAATGTGTTTCTTGTAGGTGATATAGATTCCATAGTTACTAAGAGCAGAGCACTGGAATAAACTGAGCTCAGATCTGAGCTGTGCAAATTATGATCCATGTAAGTTTCAACATATAACTAAATTTCTCTGAGTCTCAGTTTCATATTAGTAAAATAGGAATAAAATGGTCACTAAAACACTTAACAAAGCTCTTAGAACATGGTAAACTCACAATCAAATGTATACTCTTAGCATTTCCCTTCATGAGCACATTTTTTTGCTGTTTTTTACCTGTCAATACATGGTTATGGCTCAGTCCTCCTTACGCCTTGTCTTTGAAGTTCAGTCTTTAAGAAAGGAAACGTGCCAAAAGAGAGTGGAATTTAAAAATGAAACAAAACAAAACAAAACAAAAACCAAGGTATAAGTCATAAGTTATTTGCTGAATGAAAAAATAGAGTGTTTCTAAAACCTTTCTACATCTAAATGTGGTTCCAGCATCACAACTCCAGGCATGCAGTTCCCCATGGCTTTTGCTCACAACTCTTAGCTCTTATGAGCTATTGACTTGAGCTCAATTTGGTTTCCAGGGTGTGGTTTTTATGTATGATGTACAGCCTGCAGGAAACATAGGGCTAGTTTTGTTTTAGGAAATGAAGATTAATAACCACCAGCTGGGCCGTTAATAACTTTGGTTGTGTGGGACAAAAACAAATTCTTAGATAAATTTGTTATACCATAAATATCAGTGAAGCAGTAAACTTCTGAGTCCAAATTAGTTAAGTTTCTAAGGCCATAAAACACTTTCACTTCTGCCTTTCTCTTTCCAAAATATCCAGCTGGAACCTTTCTCATGTGTTCAAAGAACAAGATCCACTTTCTTCTTTTAAAAGCAGTTTGATTCTTATAGTAACTGTAGAGGATAGATTGATATGAATGCTCTCCTTATTTGAGAAATCAGCATAAACTGGTGATCGCATTTGTATCATGAACTTAGCCTTTTTCATGTCTGGGTACTCTCCTGGGGTAAAATGTTTTCACTTTGCATTTTCAATGGAATTTTCTCCTTTACATTCAGATGTGGATTTAGTCAGGAAATGTTGCCTTTTCTCTATTCAAAAGTCAAAAATAATTGCTTTTGCCTAGTGCTTTATATTTTGCAAATTATTTCCCATATTTTATTCTTTGTCCTAAAACCACTCTTTACAATAGATATTATCCTTAGATAAGAAAAATAAGGTTTAAAGGTGTTAGGTAACCTGCTGAAGGTTGACAGTAACAGGAAAGGGTAGAGTTGATAGTCAGTTTCAGATCTCAGAGCTCCAAATCTTGTGCTGTTTTTCATAATAATAGAGAAGGGAATGCTTTGAGTGACAAAGACTAATTCCATTCTCTAATGATTGGGCAGTGGGTTACTCCTTACAGAAGATGGCTCTAGTATCTTTTCTGTGCTTGAGTTTTCTCATGACATTTCCTTCCCCTTGCAGTATTCTTTTCCTCCTTCCGCTGTTTTCTAGAAACAATTGCTATCAATCATTTTCTTAGTTTGGGCTCCCCTCAAAACAGACATTGATATAAAGTTTAGGGTGCAAGTTTTTTATTTGGGAGATGATTTCAGGTATCACACAGAGAGAAAAAGAAGAGAGAAGAAGGACAATGAGTGAGTTAACGCTGACAATCAGGACTCCATTCCATCAGGTGTGCTCTATGAAACCCACCTCAGAATGGCCCCACTGAAGGAAAGCCAACTCTTACCCCTCAATGTCTAAAGTTTGTTTCTGGGGACATTAGCCATCCATTCTGGGATGTGTATGGGATGAATATACTCCTGTGGCCAGAGAATGTTCCCAGATATGTTGGCAGTTGAGATAGAAAGACATCAGCAGGTATGATTATTGTCCCGTGAAGCTGCAGTTCTCATGTCTGCCAGGGGAGCAGAGAGATAATGTTGGGAGGGGGCATCAATAGTGTGTGATATATCCATTTATTTTTATTGTGAATTCAAGCCATTTGATCACCTCTCTTTCAAGACATTTGGAATCCTCTCTCAAATCTCTTGATTATAAGTGACAGAAAATCAAACCCAAACTGGCTGTTAACCACAAAAAGGAATTTACTGGATCAGGTAGAAGAAAAGTCCAGAAGAAACTTTGACTTTAGGGGCTGAGCTATGCAGGGGCTGTGGCAGGTTGTTCCCATTTCCACTGTGAGGTAGACTCCCTATTTTGAGAAAGGCTCTTTACTTATAGCCCAAAAGTGGCTGCTAGCAACAAGTGGCTCTGTATCCTCATAGGTTCAAATCCAATAGGAGAATGAACACTTTTGTTTAGAATGTCCAGCCAAAGTTCTAAACTTCATTCTGATTGGACTAGTCTAGGTCACATGCCAACCTTTGAACAAATCACTATGGCCCAGGGACTGTGATGCACCAATTGTTTCAGGCCTGCATCATATATTGCAATTTGGGTCCAGATTCTGTGGGCTAAAACTGGGGAGAACTGGATCCCTAAATGAAAGTTGAAGCTGTCTCTTACAGAAGGGACAATAGATGTTGTGAAGCCAAAACGTAAATGTCTAGTATGATCACCCAGGGGAATTGTATTTCAATATTTATCTTTAACCATCATCTCTCGAAAAGGTTTGAGATGTCAGGAGGCAAAAGTGAGATAGGGCTACTGTATAGCACAAGGAATGGAGGGCCCTGTTTCACACATGAATTTCTTGGCTTTTTTTTTTTTTTTTTTGGCCAATCTGATGTCCTTATATATGTGTGCAGAAAATCCAAAACCTAGTCTGCAATTCAGATAAAATTCAGAAATAATTTTCTGAACATGTACTATATGCAAGGCCTATGTCCTCTGCCATTGGTTTCTCCCACTGGCAACTGCTCTAACCCGAGGTTTCTACCCTTTATTCTCTGCTCTGCTCTGGGTGGGTCAAATCATTCCTGTAGTATTTATCTGCCCCAAGAGAATATTAGCAGAGAGTGCTATGTTTTTCATGTATGTATTTATTAGTCCTTTTGTCAGTCCAGCTGCCCATTAAATTATCTTTTTTTTTGAGATGGAGTCTTGCTCTGTCACCCAGGCTGGAGTGCAGTGGCACGATGTCAGCTCACTACAACCTCCGCTTCCAAGGTTCAAGCAATTCTCCTGCCTCAGCCTCCTAAGCAATTCTCCTGCTTCAGCCTCCTGAGTAGCTGGGATTACAGGCGCCTGCCACCATGCCCAGCTGATTTTTGTATTTTCAGTAGAGACGGAGTTTCACCATGTTGGTCAGGCTGGTCTCGAACCCCTGACCTCGTGATCCACCCGCCTCGGCCTCCCAGAGTGCTGGGATTACAGGCGTGAGCCACCGTGCCTGGCCTCAATTATCAT
Source organism: Colobus angolensis palliatus (assembly GCF_000951035.1). Lineage (NCBI taxonomy): Eukaryota > Metazoa > Chordata > Mammalia > Primates > Cercopithecidae > Colobus > Colobus angolensis. The sequence continues at coordinate 931,130 of NW_012118977.1, read as the reverse complement.
TTATTGAATGCCTTCATTGTGCTGCAAAAGAGGTCAAGACCAATCAGAAACAAATATTTTGCCTTCAAGGGTCTGAAAATGTAGAATTAGATGGCTGTGGTTTGAATGTGTTCCCCAAAAGTTCATGTGTTGAAAATTTAATCCCTCTTCCTTTATGAATAAATTAATGTTGGCTCTGCCCTCAAGAATAGATTAATGGATTAATGAGGGCTCTGCTCTCATGCATAAATTAATGCCACTACCATGGGAGTGAGTTTGTCATCTCAGGAGTGGCTTTGTTATAAAAGTGAGGTCTCCCTGGTTCTCTTGCTCTTGTCCTCTTGCCATGTGATACCCTCTGCAGTGTTATGACAGCAAAAAGGCTTTTACCAGATGCAGGTGCCATGCTCTTGGATTACCCAGCCTCCATAATCAGGAGATAAATAACCTTTTCTTTATAAATTATCCAGTCTGTGGTATTCTGTTATAGTAACAGAAAATAGACTAAGACCAAAACCTAGTACCAAAAGGGGGCTATTGCTATAACAAATACCTGAAAATGTGAAAGCATTTTTGGACCTGGGTAAGGGTAATGGGTACAGCCTGGAAGAATTTGAAGGAGCAAGCTAGAAAATGGCCTGCACTGCCATGGTCAGAGCATTGAGGGTGATTCTGGTGAGGATTTGGAAGAAAGGACCAGAGAAAGTCCAGAACTTCTTAGTGATTACTGAAGTGATTACCATCAGAATATTGGGTAGGGGCCGGGCACAGTGGCACATGCCTGTAATTCTAGCATTTTGGTAGGCCGAGGTGGGTGGATCACCTGAGGTCAGGAGTTTAAGACCAGTCTGGCTAAAATGATGAAACCCCACCTCTACTAAAAATACAAAAATTAGCCAGATATGGTGGTGCTCGCCTGTAATGCCAGCCACTCAGGAGGCTGAGACATGAGAATTGCTTGAACCCAGGAGGCAGAGGTTGCAGTGAGCTGAGATCGCACCACTGCACTCCAGCCTGAGCGACAGAACGAGACTCTGTCTCAAAAAAAAAAAAAAAGAAGAGTGTTGGTAGGAATATGGACAATAAAGGTCATTCCAGTGAGGTCTCAAATAGAACCAAAACCAAGTATTGGAAATTGGAGCAAAGGCCATCCTTGTTATAAAGTGGCAATGACCTTGGCTGAACTGTGGTACATGCTTGAAGCCTTTATCAAAGGCAGGATTTAAGAGCGATGAACCAGAATATCTGGTGGAATAAATATCTAAGCAACAAAGCATTTGGGTGCAACATGGCTATTTTTAACTGCTTACAGTAAAACGAGAGTGTAAACTAAAAATAAAATTTTAAGTCCCCAGACCGACTGAATGGACCCCCTCTTGGCCAAGGGGATCCCAAAGAAACCTTAAAAATGGAGTTCTTGGCCATGATGGGACCAGAGATTAGATAAGACTCATTATACACCCTCTCTTTTGAATTTTAGACACAACCACCAACCAGAATTAATGTTAAAATAGAGATCATAAGGCTGACAGAATGGACTCATTGCGGCAATAAAATATCAAATTATAAACAGGACCTAAGGTCATGCCAGGTAAGGGTTAAGTCGCTCACTCCTACACTTAAAGAAGAAACTATGTTCTTGTTGCCACAGGGGTTTTCTTTCTCTCTAGCAGCCAAACAAGCACTGACTTCAAGATAAGGAATGTTCAAACAGTTGCAGCACATCTACTGTCAGGTGCTAATTGACCTGTGTTGCACCTGCCATAACTGCAGCCTTGATTGGACAAGAGACTGATATCAGGAACTTTTTCCTAATAAGAAGACCACCAACCATGAACTCCTTCTGGCCAGTCTACAGTGGCTGCACATTTGAGTGCTTTTGTGTCCCTGCTTCACCTTTTGATGTATAGACCCTAATTTTAATGCATTTAAATGTTGTTTCCACCCCAACGTGAACATGGATCACATGTAACATGCATGTTTGCTTATCATAAATGTGCAAGACCCCCTTTCATAAATATTCACAGATTCTCCTATACCCTGTTGAATATATTTAGCCAGCCCATTCAGCATAAATTCTTGTCTTATTCCTACCTCCCTGGAAGTGCCTGGCTCTTGTCTTTGCTGAAGGCTACATTTCCCAGCCTGCAGGACAGCCACCTTGCAGGCTGTAATTCTTTATATCAAAAAGTCTCCTTTTCCAAATGTATAGATTGTGTGACTTTTACATTAACAAGAGGAAAGAGATGATTTAAAGACACAATTTATAATTAATAGGGAAGAATAGTGGAAACATATGGAAAATTTGCAACCTAGCCATGTAGAGAATGAAATAACTTTTCCAGCAGAGGAAAGCAAGTGTGTGACCAAGCCATATGATTGATAAGGAAATTAATATGGGTAGAACTAAGCCAGAGGCTATTCATATGAATGATGGGAGAAAAGTTCAGAAGGCATTAATGAGATCTTTCAGGCTGTTTCTTCTATCACAGGCCCGGAGCTCTAGGAGGGCAGAATAGTTTCAGGAGATAGGCCACTACTCAGTGCCACCTAAAGTCTCTGCTCTCTGCATTCTGGTGAAGCACATCTTGGCCAGTCCCCGCTGTTGCTCAAGTGACCCCACATGGTACTCAACCAATCTCTTTAGAAGCTACAAGTTGTAAGCCTTGGCAGTGTCCATGTGGTTCTAATTCTGCAGGTATACACATGCAAAAGTTGTGGGGGCAGGATTTCCTCCATTTGGATTTCAAAGAATGTCTCCAGTAGCAGAGGGGCTCAGGCAGAGACTTGTCATAGTGGCAGAGTCACATAGAGAGCCCCTAGAAGGGCAATGCTGAATGGAAATGTGGGGTCAGAGCTGAAGCCACTACAGAGACCCCCTACTAGGGCAATGCCAAGTGGAGCCACAGGGGCAGGGCCACCCTCAATACTCAAGAACTGTGGAGTTACCTGTGTGCAATTCCAGCCTGGAGAGACTGTAAGCATGTAACTCCAGCTTGTGAGAACCACTGCATAGTCTGAGCTCAGCAAAACTATAGGGGCAGTGCTGCTCAAGGCTTTGGTACAGGGCCTAAATCCCTCAGTGTAACTAGGCGGCAGTCCATGGAGTGAAAGATTATCTGAAGCTTTAAGGTTTAAAATTATTTTTTTCTGTTGGATTTAGGACTTACCTGGGACCAGTTACTCCTCTTTTCTTGCCTCTTTCCCCCTTCTGGAATGAGCATATCTGCCTCTTTCCTGTCCCATTTTGTATTTTGGAAGTAGATAACATGTTTGGATTTCACAGACTCACAGCTGAGGGGAATTTGCTATGGTATAAATTGCACCTTGAATCTCACCCATATTTGATTTAAATAAGACTCTGGGCATTGGACTTTTGAATTGGTGATGAAATGAGTTAAGACTTGGCGGCTCTTGAGATGGTGTATTTTGAGTGTGAGACGGACATAAAGTTGAGAGGTCAGGAATGAAATCATATAGTTAAATATGTCTTCCAAAAGTTCATGTGTTGGAAACTTAACCCCTCTGCCCTCATGAATGGATAGTGTTGCAATCACTGGAGTGGGTTAGTTTTGGGGAATGGCTTTATTATAAAACTGAGCTGTCTCTGGCTCTCTTGCTCTTGCCATCTCACCATGTGATCCCCTCTGTCAGTCATGTTGTGTTGCAGCAAGAAGGCCTTCACCAGATTCCAGGCCATTGTCTTGGACTTCCAGAATCGTAATATAAATAACATTTTTTCCTTTATATATTACCAAGTCTGTGGTATTCTGTTATAGAAACAGAAAACAAACTAAAACAGAGATCTAGTAAAAGAAGTAAGACATGAGACATATAAAGATGATCTCTCATTTGAGACAGAATTGACCAATGTCATTAGTCACAAATAGATAAATACCCAGTAAGTTCAGAAAGAGAAATGATCCCTGATATCTAGGCTGAAATGAAGATGAAATCCGATGGAGGAGGGAGGATAATTAAGTTAGTGCTTCTGTTTAGAGAACTTGAAATGCAAAGCATGATTGAAATTTTTATTCCAGTAAGTTAAATATATCTATTCAATGTGGCAACTATTGCAATTCAAATTATTCCTGACTATGGCTAATGTCTAACCTTGCCCTCTAAAAGTGTGCTTTTCCTGTGTTACCAAAGTGAAAATATCTAATTTAGCTCTCATTTTGTCTTATTTGGTCTGAGCAGGGCCAATGTCAATTTTTATTCTCTAGCAAGAACTTGATGCATTGCACATGAATGAATTGGTTAAATGATGTAGCCTGTGGAATGGCTGCATTCCTGCCCATTCTGGAACAAATTAAACATAACATTGAGGTAGAAATAAGATTACATTTTAAGATTTAGACTTAAGAGCTAAAACATTGAGTTTTTCAAAACAAATCATATCATCAAACCATACACCCTTCTGGAGAAGGGACTATGACTTATTCCTTTATGTTCCTACTCCTAATCCTGATTCAAGGCCTGGCACATAATAGGTGTTTAGTGAAGGCATGTTGGATTAATTCCTTTTGTCTTTGGAGATACACCACTACTGCAGCACCATTTGCACCATCAAGTACATCTACACTCCTGTAAACCCTTGGAGGGCAGGACTGAGATTTACTGCTCTTTTCTTTATTGCACCCATGTGCAATATGTTGCACATGCAAGCTTCAAATTGTTTATGGAATTGAACTGCCAAATATAACTTTCAACGTTGCCTAAGTATGAACTAGAGATCTCAAAGAGGGTCTCAAATCTTGGTAATTTGGGGTATTGGGCATTAAAGTTTTCAGTTCTGTCTCCCAAATGAATACTTTTCAAATGAGCCTCAGTTTATCTGAACCATAAAAATAAAAGGTGAGCAGGGGGAAGACAACATCTACCAAATTTATAGAACTATTTTAAGGATAGCAAGAAATAACCATGTGTAAGTAGCTAGCAGAGTGCCTGGTACGTAATAGGAGTTCAAAAAATGTCAGGTGGATCTATTAAAATGGACAAACATCATTTTCATGTCTAGCTTTAGTCTGTGACTTACTTTATTAAACAATGCATAGCTGGTGATTTTTAAACTTAGTTCCAGTTAATCTAACTTCACCCATTGCTGATTTTGTTGATGAAGGCTTTGAGTAAACTAGCAAATAATCTGATTCTACATAGGGAATACATGTAAGAAAGATATGGGCACCATTGTATTTTTCTGTGTCAACAAAGAAATGATAGCAGGTGTTGCTGGTGCCCCATCCAGACAGGAAAGGTAGCTGACTGGTGTATGCACCTCATGTTGAGAGGGCTGGCTACAGCCAGCTATGTCTATATCCTTCATTGGAGAATTGTTCCTGATAGATGGAGTTGTCTCCTACCTGGAAATCCCTGGGATATTGTCTTGCTCCCACTTCCCTCATAGCCAGTGACAGATGTCATTTAGGGATACAAAAGCCCCCCTTGTCTCAAGGTTACTGTGTGATGCCATTTACACCCCGGAGCTCCCCAGGAGATCAGGCTGAGGCTAGACTTTAGTGGAAACCACATCTTGTCTGGGCTTCTCACTCTCTGCCCTATTCTGTTTCCCCACTTCCTATGGGTTTTTCCTGAGACTATTCTCATGGCAAGTGTCTCAGTTTCAAACTGTTCTTCGGGAGATCCCACCTAAGTAAGGGATGAACTGAAGACACAGCAAAGAGATGCAATGCTTTGTGTATGGTTTTATTTAGTAAGTAAAATTCAATGGTTTGTTAATAATAATGGTTGACATTGTATATATCACACAGTTTGTGTAGTGTTTTTTACATGTGAACTTCACTTCAAAATAATTCTATTGGAAGTTATAATATTTTTCCCAGGTTTGCTATGAGGAAAACAAGGCACAGATTGCTTTAAAAAACTTGGGTGGTTCACAATCCCGGGTCTTCTCGTTCAGTAATTTGTATTGTTTGTTTGGGGACAGAGTCTCTTTTAGTCACCCAGACTGGAGTGCAGTGGTGCGATCAAGGTTCACTGTAGCCTCAACCTCCCAGGCTCAAGCAATCCTCCTGCCTCAGCCTCCTGAGTAGCTGGGACTATAGGTGTTTGCCACCATGCCCAGCTAATTTTTAAATTTTTTTTAGAGATGGGTTTTCACCATGTTACCCAGGCTAGTCTTGAATTCCTAGGCTCAAATGATCTACCTGCCTTGGCCTCCCAAAGTGCTCTACTGTGGGAGGTGTGCTCTACTGTGCCCAGCTGCTTTGTATTATTTGTACTTGACAACCTTGGAGTCTGAGTTTGTCTCCTTGTGCACTTCTTTGGTTGAAATTCTTGTTTTGTGGATGTAGAATCCCTTGACATTGCTTTGCCATTCACTTCTAATCATCTGCAGCTGCTGGATCACCTTGGATTTTTTTTTAGATAAAAAAACAAAATTAAACAACCTGTTGGAGATATTTGACTCTTTCTAAATGTCAGAATTTTGTTGCTTTGGGTACAGGCCATTGCAAAACTTGCAGACCAAAGATAAACAGTTACAATGTGTTCTGCAGGAAAGGTTATGATATTTTATACAAAACTGAATAAAAGAAAGTTTCTGCATATGCAGAAAGTATACAAGTAAACAATTTCTGATAATCTATTTTCCAGAGAAAATGGTGCTGAAAGATGCATGATTAAGTTACCTCCATGTCTCTCTCAGAATCTGTGTCAGAGAAAGAGTAACTAACACTTAAAAATGTGAATAAATGCTAGTTATTATTGCCATCAATAAATTATTCATTTGGCTCTAAATAAACACTGTAATATAGTTTGTAGGCATTGGAAATACTATTTTATTGGAATAGAGGTGGAATGTAATGCATATCTTAAGAGTGGATAGGTAAAATTTTTTTTGTTTATATTATTAATGATTTCTAGCTAATACTACCTCCAATAAAGTCATAGAAAATTTTACCATGTCTTTTGTGTAAACAAATCTGACATGGTGGTTAAATCACTAAAAAAATTGAGTTTAAAAATTTAGAAATTTTAAAAAAATGATTACATAATCTTAGAGAGAGAAAACATGAAAGAGATTGAATAATTGATTGGTGTAGATGGACAATTAATTTTTTTTTTTTTTTTTCCAAACTGTTGTTCTTACACTTACTTGGTACTTATTTACAGTTGGGTTTTAAAAATTTTTTTTCTGTAATAAGTCACTATACCATAATAAAAGGTCATTAGCCCCAGTGTATTGCTTCTGAAATGTTACTACATATTGTGTAGTAGAATAATTTGGTATAGCTTTTTTTCTCAGTAAATATACATATATATGAAAATCTATGTATAAACAAATTAATTATTAATATTAAATATAAATATATTTATATATATATATGAATCTATTGCCTTACATTTGAAGTACCCACTGATTTCTAATATGGCTGTTTGGCACATCTCAGGTAACCCAGAAGTTAAATCTTGGCTTTGAGGTTTTAAAGCAGACATTTGAAAAATATTTCATGTAGAGAAGTTTTGAGAGAAAAGGCTTTTCAGTTGAAAGAATCTGACCTTTTGGACTTCTAAGTCCAGAGGACTCAGGGTATACATTTTCTTTAATTTTTTTTTTAATCTTCAAACATAAACAATTAGGGGCAGAGCAACATCTGACTGGGTAGAGCCAGGGTTTTCTTTGCCCTGTCAGGCTAAATAACGAGCTCATAAGAGATATAAGAGACCTCTGGTTTGAACATGGTGGCACAAAGTCACTGGAAAAAAACAGAAATACAAACTTACCTTCAGTGAAATGGGGAAACTACTGAAATCTTAAACTATGAAATAGGCAGAAGGGCAGACTACAGAGATAGAGGCTGAGCAGGGGTGTATGTGGGAGGAAATAGGTTACTTTAAGAATGCAGATCTCAGGAAAACTCTGGAAAGGATAATTCTTAAAGCTAAAGGAGCAGACTTTGATGTGAAAACCATAAGTTTCTTGGCGGTAGAATTTGGAAACAAGAATCCAGGTTGACAGATGACATTGTCCTGGATTTTATCTCAATCTGGGGAATTCAAAAAGTGGGTCATACAGAGACCATAAAGAATCACACAGAGCAGCCATATTTGCAGACAGCAGTTTGTCATTGAGGTAGTGGAAGAAAAGATGGAATTTACAATTATGAACAGTCTCATAGCCATTTTTTTACATTGCTTAGAAGGATGTAAAAGCTAAACAAACTCACATACGAAAACTTGGGTTAAAGAAAAATTTCTGCTCGCCTGAAATATATCCCTGACCACTTCTTTGTAGGTGTTTCAGAAAAAAACTTATTTCCTTCAAAGGTAAGTAATTTAGAAGGAGACTAGCACAAAAGAAAAAGCACAGGCAATAAAAACAAAAATAGACAAATCGGGTTAGATCAAAATGAAAAGCTTCTGAGCAACAACAACAACAACAACAACAACAAAAACAGAGTGAAGAAACAACCTATAGATTAGAAGAAAATATGTGCAAGCCATACATCTGATGAGGGATTAATATCCAATATATATAAGTAACTGAAACAACTCTATAGAGAGAAAACAAATAATTCAATTTTAAAAAATAGGTAAGGGACTTGAATAGATGCATCTCAAAAGAAGACAAACAAATGGCTAACAGGTACATGAAAAATGCTCAACATCATTAATCCCTGAGGAAAGGCAAGTTAAAACTACAATGAGCTGTCTCACACCTGTCCGTATGGCTATTACAAAAAAGACAAAAGATAACAAATGATGGTAAAGATGTAGAAAAAATGGAATGCTTGCACACTGTTGGTAGGAATAGAAATTAGTATAGCCAATTTGAAAAACAGTACGGAGATTGCTCAAAAAACTAAAAATAGACCTACCATATGATCCAAACATCCCACTTCTGGGTATATATCCAAAGGATTTGAAGTCAGTATGTTGAAGAGATGTCTGCACTCTCATATACATTGTACATCATTCACAAAAGTCAAGTTGTGAAATCAACCTTAGTGTTCATCAACAGATGAATGGAGGAAGAAAGTGTGTTATATATACACAACGAATACTATTCAGCCTTTGATAATTAAAAAAAAATGTAATTTATAACAACATGGATGAACCTGGAAGACATTAAGTTAAACAAGCCAGGCACAGAATGACAAATAAGGCATGATCTCACTTATATGTGGAATAAAATAACTTATATTTGAACTCAGAGAAGCAGAAAATGGAATGTTAATCACAGAAGCTAAGGGAGGAGGTATAAATGGGGAGATGATAGCTAAAAAGTACAATGCCTCAGGTTGGGCAGGGTGGCTCATGCCTGTAATCCCAGCACTTTGGGAGGTCGAGGCGGGCAGATGACCTGAGGTCAGAAGTTGAGACCAGCCTGGCCAACATGGTGAAACCCTGTCACTACTAAAAATACAAAAATTAGCCAGGTGTGGTTGCAGGTGCCTGTAGTCCAAGCTACTTGGGAGGCACTAGAATCATTTGAACCTGGGTGGCAGAGGTTGCAGTGAGCCTAAATCACACCACTACTCCCCAGCCTGGGTGACAGAGGGAGACTCTATCTCAAAAAAAAAAAAAAAAAAAAAAGTACAATGCCTCAATTAGACAAAAGCAATATGGTTTTATTTTCTTTGAGATAGAAGATTGCACAGCAGTGTGAATACAGTAAGTAACAATGTTTCATACGTTTCAAAATGGCTCAGAGAGTAAATTTTAAATATTCTCACCAGATAAAGGAATAAGTATTTGAGGTGATAAATATATTAATTAGCTTGATTTGTTATTCCACATTGCATTTATAACGCATAACATCACTTTGTATCCCATAAATATATTAAATTATAATTTGCCAATTTACAATTAAAAATAAAATTTAAAAAATTCTACAAGGAAGCAAACAAAAAACAGGAAAAAGAAAACAGGATGAACAAGTGACAGCTGAAGATTGTGGAGAGGGATGGGATGCCTGAGGGGAATCAGTGATTTGCTAGCATAGCTCCTGCGAAAGCCCCATCTCTTCTCCCTTCCACACACTTGGCAAACCCATTCCCCAGTGAGTTCTGGCAAGGGGCTGGAAAATGAAAACGTAAGTTTGGGGACTCCAAGCCAGAGCGTCCTTGGCTGAGGCTGGTGAAGTAGCAAATCTCGTAGATTATATATATTTTAGAGAGAGAGAGAAAGTGAGAGAGAAAGAGAGTGAGAAAGAGAGAGAGAGGAGATTAAGGAATTGGTTCACGTGACTGTGGAGGCCGGCAAGTCCAAATTCTGCATGGCAGTGCTGTAGGCTGGAGACTCAGAGAAGAATGATGTTGAAGCTCTGGTCTAGAAGCCATCTCTAAGCAGAATTATCTCTTCCTATGGGGAGGTCAGTTGGTTTTCTGTTTAGGACTTCAACTGATGGGATGAAATTTACTCCCATGATGGAGCATAATCTGCTTTATTCAGGCTACTAATTTAAATGTTAATCTCATTTTAAAAATGCCTTTTTAGTGACATCCAGACTAATGTTTTACCAAATATCTGTATCCAGTGGCCTAGCCAAGTTGACCTATAAAATTAAACCACTAGAACCCCAAAACAGAGAATCAGATTTTTCCACTTCCCTTATTCTCTCTGGGGTTTCTGCAAATCCCTGGAGCGAGACAGAGGAGAGCAATAAAATAAACTGATTGTCTGCCTTTCAATGGGTGCAGGTTCACTTGATCTTAGCCAAAAGGCGGAGAAGCGATAGTGAATGCAGGTTCAAGAAAAATTAAATTCAACTATTGGAGAAATAGTCCCTTGTCTGGAATAGCCAGGTATGTGAGTTGACGTCTCAAATGGCCCTTTGTGCTTCATCCAGGGCCTGACTGCCCTGCTCCATCATCTCTGGCACATCTCTTGAGCATCATCACCTCCTTTGGATGTCTCCAGAAGCTCTCTCTACAGAAATGGTTTCTCCCTACCCACGCTATAGCCCACTGCATGCGACTCTACTACTGAGACCACTAAGCATCCTCCTTTCCTGGAGGCATTTCCTACCCAGCCTCCCAGAGTTCCCAAGGAGACTCAGTTCCCCATGTCCTCAGTCATCATTGGCTTATTAAAAGTCCTTTTATCAGCATTTTTTCTTTCCCTGTCTCATCCCTCCTTCATCTTGTCTTGTTTCCTGGGATCCCCTCCCAAATAAATTATGTGTCCTCCAATTCTTTTCTCAGGATCTACTCTGAAGAAACACAAAACAAAACAGTGGCCTTTTTAACAGCATTCATTTCATTTTTTGGTTTAATCAAAGAGTAGATCCTTGATGAACAGTCAATATAAGAGGTTTAAGTTACATACAGAATATTATGCAACCTCAGACTATGAAAAAGGTGGATTTACAGGGTTGTATATAAATCAAGACCTGATTTCTCAGTTTCTTATTTGCACTACTGACAGCGAGTAGTCCCTACTAATGTTTGAACATTGTTTCACTGGCTGTTTGTCTCCCTTTGCCAGTGTCAGAAACTACACATAGTTCTCTATAATAGAAGAAGTCAGTATCTAAGGCTTTTATAGTGGAGAGGGTCATAATATATCCATTGCATAAGTTTAGACTCCTCATCTAAATTATTTTAGATAAGGTATACAACAAACACTAAAAATACATACATATATGTGTGTGTGTGTTTTATATATATATATATATATATATCCCTATTTATCATTCATTCTACTAATTCAAGAATATGTATTGAGTATCCTAGCAGCTGAGCATTCAGCAGCAAACCAAACAAGCAAATCCTTTCCTTGCTAGAAGAGTACATTGGAAAGATGACATTTAAGCAAAGACCTGAAGGAGAGAAAGGGGCAGGCATGTATAAACCTGGGAGAGTTCCAGCAAAGAAAACAGTAAGTGCAAAAGTCCTGCACACACATATATTTGGTGTGTTAAAAAATGTAAACATAGATAGAAGGCTGGTGAGGCTAGAGCAGAATGATTAGGAGAGGGAGGAGCAGATGAGCAGATGAGATCTGAGAGATGTAGGGGGCAGAGAGAAGATCATTCAGGGTCTAGTAATGATTTTGACTTTTCCTCTTATTGTAATGGGAAGCTCCTGGAAGATTCTGAGCAAAGCAGTGACAGGAACTACCATATGGTTTCAAAGGATCACTCTGGTTGCTGTGTGGAGTAGGGAAAGCGCAGAGAGAAGCTGGGATGCCTTTGGCCTGATTACAAGTGCAATCGTTGGCTATAATTTGTGACGTCATTTAGATAGAAAACAAACCTTAGAAAAATAAGCCCATAGAGTCTTCATGGAAGGAGGAATAAGCCACTCCAGTATGCTATCATATAATTTCTTTTTCAATCAACAAGGAGCTTAATTGCACAGTAGCAGCTGAAAACCCATTGTTCACCAAATAAAGAAACAATTTCAATGAAAAAGGGAAGATCTAGCCAATGAAAGAGTCTAGTTCTCAAGGGGAAGTTCCTGGAAGCCAGATTTGATGCCATTTTTTTTCAATCATCCTATGTTGCTTGTGAAAGGAGAGTTTATGTTTCGTACCGTATCTGCAAATTGAAGGACTGTAAGCCGGGAATCTGGAGACCTGTGATCTCAGTGTGGGTCTGTCAGAACCTTGTCAAGTGACCTTGGGACACATCACACACTGCCCTGGCCTCTGTTTTCCAAGTTTGTATAATGTGTGGTAGTATTGCCTTGCTACTATATTTCATTAGCTTGTTTGAGGGCCTCCCGAAACTGTGCATATTGACAGGAAACTGTGCATATTGAAAGCACCTTGTAGCTCTGAAAGCACACGCAATGCAAGGTCGTTAGCACTGGTTTTGCCCAAATACTAAAGGAATAATCCATGCCATTGAAAGGGGGATATGACAAATTGATCAATGTAAAAGATAAGCTGATAGCTGACATATGCCTTGTTTTGTACAGCAGTGGCAAACATCGTCCTCTCATTGAGATTCAGAACCATCACGTGAATGCACGTAAATCACCCTATAAAAAGCACCATATACAAATACTTGGGGATGTTTAGCGCCATGGACACACTTGCAGGGAGTAGTGGGGATTCTCAGTCAGACAGGTCTCTCCAGCACACCACAGGGTGGGCAGCACTAGCACTAGCACTATATTGTGGTCAGAGAAGGGCTTTCTGAAAGATCCACTTGGGACGAGACCTGAAAAGCAAGAAGAAAGTTGTGCTTGAGTCCAGGGGATGGATGTTTATGATGGAAAAGCTGCTATTGTGAGTCGCTTAGAAGCCACGTGATTGTGAAATGTGCAAAGCATTTAGCTGTGAGATAATAGTGTGGCAGGTGCGGTGGATACTCAGCTGTGTTCCCTTGGCCCATCTCTGAGATTCCAGCAGGGAAGGTGGACAATTCCCTCTAACACTGCATATGCTTCTCACTCCAACTGCCTGCTTTTCTGCCTGTGAGTGTTCCCACTCCCTAATTCACAGGGCAACCTGGAAATGCAGGGGAGTTAATGCTACTGGGATGGGACCAGCCCCCGGCCAAGGGGGACCAGTCTCAGGACAAATGCCCCAGCCTCCTACTGCTCTGCTGACATAATTCTGAGGTATCTTCCCTGAAATTTCTCAGGGTCCTTGGCAGGACTAAATCCTAGCTGCCCACAGTAGTGGCCCCTCATTCACATATCCTATCTAAGCTTGCCAGGGCTGTTATAACACAGTACTACAGGCAGGATGGCTTAAACAACAGAAGTAGATCATCTCACAGTCCCGGAGGAGGGAAGTCGAGATGAAGGTGTTGACAGGGTTGGTTTATTCCGAGGCCTCACCTTGGCTTATAGATGGTTTCCTTCCCGCTGTATCTTCTGCCTGTATCTTCACACTGTGTTCTCTCTGTACTCATCTTTATCCTAATCTTTTTTTATAAAGACACTGTCATATTGCATCAGGGTTCATTCATATGCCCTCATTTCATCTTAATTACATCTTTAAAGGTCTTATCTCCAAATGCAGTCACATGCTGAGGTACCGGGGGTTAGGACTTAAACAAATGGACTTGGGGCACACATGATTCAGCCCATTATCGACACTTTGCTTCACTGGCATTTCTTTCCTCCTGTCTCACTCTCCTTACCCCCTCACTACCTCCTTAGGTCCTCTCCCAAATTAACTTCCTATATACAAGATCTTGTTTTGAATCGGCTTTGGGGAAACCAAACTAAGCCAACAGGAAGTCGTAAAAACTGTGAGCAACTGGAGAGTGCAAATCTACCTAGAAGCATTTAAATTAACTTTAGAAAAATAGCATATAAACAAGTAACATGTTGTGCAGGGCATGCAAAACACTTCCACAGTCCCAGTCTCGCCTGTTTGCAATTTCTGTGCTGGATAACCTTCAGGTCCAGCTGTTGCTTTCTATGATGTGTGTACGATGTCAGGCAATCCCCTGAAATGTAGGAAACATGAACAATTCAAAATAAAGGGGCAAAATGATCTATGATATAATTCGGCATCCTGAGGCTGTAAGGAAGCTCCTACATCTTAATCTGAGACTGTGACCCAACGTGGCAATAATGCATAAGGCTTAGTTATTCTCAGGCACATCGTAGCTTATGAGTTGGGGTTATGTCATACCCCGTAAGAAAGGACTGTGAGTAACACCCCCTCACTCAGCCTGTCCTTTTGGGGTGTAATGTCAGATCTTCCCACTAGAGGGCATTAAAGCTACAGAAACGAGAAAGGGTGTCTTTCTGGTGCGATGCTATTGAATTAGGAAGTTTGCTGTACCCGGACTGTATTTCCGGTTGAGATGACAGATGTCCTTTTTGTGCTTCAGTGTGAATTTTACCAATCATGGCCATGTTCAGCATGCTGGAACTGATGATTAGATTCATGACGGATAACCACCAGACTGGGAGTGTGATTTTCAGAGGCAAAGGGCAGATAACGTTGATAATAATCTTTCCCGGAGTAGTCTCTATCCCAATTGGTTATAATGAGGTGGGAAGGGGACTGGAACTCAAGGCTAAAGATCAGAGTCTGGATTCTGACTCTGTCCATTTCCGGCATTTTGAGTTTAATCACATCGTTTAAACCTGACATATCCCAGTTTCCTTATCTATAAAACAGGAATATGGCCGGGCACAGTGGCTCAAGCCTGTAATCCCAGCACTTTGGGAGGCCGAGACGGGCGGATCACGAGGTCAGGAGATGGAGACCATCCTGGCTAACA